>NC_143018.1:142683725-143001225 GCF_055824585.1 Amblyomma mixtum | reverse complement strand
TTCGATTCTGGTTTGAATTCTTCTTTCCAATGCGGTTCTTACCCTGTTGACCGGCTGTTTTTAGTGTTGTGTTTTGCCTTTTTTGACACTGCTTTTGCTGCGATGATTAGTTTTTACGCTTTGACATGCCTTTGGTTGTTGTTTTCTGTTTTGACACTGCTTTGCTAGGACTTTTTTTAATGTCACCGTTCCTGATTTTCATCTCATGATTCTTTTTTCCCTCTTGATAGCAGTGCTGGGGGTTGTTGGAACTTTTAAAGTAATCAGGCTGCACTTGTGGTGGTGGTATGCTGACGTGAAATGCGCATGCGACGGTTTTATCGCTGTGTTTCACCTCTAGGGTATAAATATGTAGCTCTCTATGAAATAAACCAGTTGGAAGTTGCGCATTGTACGTGTCGTTTGTGTTTCCTCGTTTTCGTGCCATCTTTTGCGCAAGTACGCACCCCTTTCAAGCAATGAACCAACTCGCCCAGATTAGAGTTTTAATTGACAATAATTGTGCGCAAAAATATTTCAGGATGCATCGATTCTTAGAATTCATTACATTATTACTAAAGTGCTTGTCTTGAACCTACTAGTACATGCGCTCAGCCACCACAAGTATCTCCAAATAAATGTGCTTCGTTGAAGCTGCTTCAAGTTGTAGGCAAAAAAGGAGTAGCAAAATTTTGGAAAAATAAACTGCATACCCTTAGATGTTAAACAGAGGCTACGCTTATGAAGGCTGTCCACTTAAATATAGGCGTATTCCGCATCGCTCAGACATTTCGCTCATAAGCGTCTTCTAGTCGCTGTCGCTTTGCGTTCAGCTAAAACTTCTCCACACTACAATGTATTTTTTTCTGAAACATCTCATTTTTCTGCATTTAGGCGCAGTTAATATATTTGAAAATTTTTTGAAAATTTTGAAAAAAATTTGAAAATTTATTTTTTCTATTGGATACTTGTTTTCTGTTGATGTGGAAGATTTATTTTACTCAGTTCCTCATAGTGACCTTTTCAAATCCGTACGGGAGTGCATTGAATCTAATGGGGCCATCGCATTTCAGAACTCAGCTGGACTAAGTGTTGACAATTTTTTATCACTTCTAGAATTTTACCTAAGGTCTACGTTTGTTTCCTTTGAAACTGAAATGTACTTGCAGAGAAGAGGCATCTGCATCGGTTCCTGTGTCGCCCCTGCATTGTGTAATATATTTTTATCAACTATTGACCGTGCTTTAGCTTCTTCCCTTGACAGTGGTCCAGTCCTGCGAATTTTTAGATACGTGGACGACTTCTTGGTGATACTAAAAAGTACTAACTCTGCATTGACGCTCCCCAGCACAGTGGAAAGAATCTTATCCGTTTTCAGACAACAGGGAAAAGGGCTGGCTTTTACTCACGAACTTCTGACAACAACAGCTTGCAGTTTTTAGATATTAATATCAAGTTTTTAGAAGGACGTGTTTGTTGGATGTATTCCCCACGAGCAAAAAAGGAACTTCTTCCGTACGGATCAGCGCACTCTAAGACAGTAAAAAGGGCGATCGCTTCACTTTGCCTCGAGTCCGCATTGCTTAAGTCCTGTGCTCACATGGCTGAGGCTAGCTTTAACAATCAGATCGAAAGGCTTCAAATGGCTGGCTTCCCGTGTTCTGTTGTTTGTAGCGTAGCGGAGACCCTCCTTCAAAAAATGAAAGGAAAGAAGAAAAAATTCCATGCTAAGCCGGGATCAAAGCGACCACAAGTGGTCCCTTATATACACCGTGTGGCGCACAACTTGAAGAAAGTTGCTGGCCGGTACGACGTTCCTGTCGTTTTCTCTGCGCCAAGAAAGCTGAGCGGGTTATGCTCGCGGATCAGCGAAGAGAAGAAAGCCATGTGCGGAAAGAGGCACGGCAAGCATTTCGTTTCTTGTGCCGTCGGAGTGGTGTACGAAATCCCACTGACCTGCGGGGGGGTCTATATAGGCCAGACAGGTCGCTGCATTAACGACAGAACACGGAAACACGAAAAGTCGTTAGAAAACGGAGGAGGGTCGAATTTGCCCCTACATTGTAAAGATTGCAAGTGTGAGCCAGTGCTTAACGGAATAAGGATCCTCGGCAGGAGTCGCGATCAGGTGGCACGCGAAATTCTTGAGGCCTTTATGATCAATAAGAAGGGAAGCACTTGTGTTAGCGACTCCTCAGTATCCCTCCGTAGAAATGAAGTGTCCTTTCTTGACAGTTTTTTGTAACGCCATGTGCTGTGCATCTTTTCAGCCCTGCATTTCTAGCGGCCGTCTGTTGTTTGTTTTAGGCGGGTTGTTCACTTTGTTACTGTTTTTTTTTCGTTTTGTTGTTTCTCGGGTTCTGACTGCTTTTGCTTTATACGTTTGACGCTGCCTTTGCTACGATTGTATTTTTTTTTTACTGCTTTTGCTTCTCTTGGTTGACTCTGCCTTTGCTACGATTGTTGACTCTGCTTTTGCTACGAGATGGCCTGCTCAAAGTTCTGTTATCAAAATCTTTTAGTTTGTTCTGCAGAGGTTAAGGGTTCTTGTCTTTCATCCTGATGTTGCTGTTTCTTTTCCACGTGTTGGGTCTGTGCGATAATGCGATGAGTGTCATGCCTGAGCTGTATGTTTAAATATGCCACCTTTCCATGCAATAAACTGTTTGTAGTGTGCGCATATGGTGTCCCCTCTCTTGTTAAGTGTCCTTGTTGCGCCGCCGTTCATTTCTTCTTAATATATTTGGTTCGATGATCTCGGAGAATTCCCCAAGGTGGAATGGAATTGCAAAAATATAGTATTTGCTCATAAACATTCACAGAAGCGCTGCCTAACGGCTACAAAGAAAAGCTTTACAGTGTTGTCAGAAAATTCGGAGTTCAAGCAAAAATCGTCTTAGACCATAGTTAATGCTTGCCATGAAATGATTAGAACCCTTGACGCACCATCCTCGACAAAGCCTATGGAGACCATTTGAAACTATTATTGTTTGACAGCAAGAACTTATGGGCGAGTTGATTATGCATGGTATGATTGAAACAGCGCAAGGCCGAAGGCCAAAGAAGAGAGCAGAGGAAAGGAGGAAACGGACAACACAGCGCTGAACTGACTGCTCCCCACAGTTCAAATATTGTCGAGTTGTTGCTAAGAACAAAGACTAGCTGTGGCGTGAAATAATCGAGGCCTCGAATATCAAGTACGGTCATTCCTGTGTAAGTGCTCTATCAGTATCTTGATCACACAAAAAAAATTCGCTTCCTGAATGGCACATCTTAGCTTGTGTTGTCTTGCAGTGATTCGGGAGCACTAATGAAATCTTGGCGAGGTTTTCTATTTTGGTGCCTAAATGTATTTATACGCAGTGCCAAATAAACGTCAGTGGTTATATCAGTGCTTTGTTATCCGTTTTCTCCTTCCCTCTGCTTTCTTCTTTGGCCTTGGCCCTTGCGCTGTTTCAGTCATAGCTATTATTGTTCGCACTGATATCTTTGGACTGTTCTCATTTCTGGGGGTTTCACTAGCTACTCAGTAATCACCTAACTCCCTGTGTTCGAGGGAGAAAACCAAAGCAAATAATTGACATGTTGAAGTTCTGGGCCACTTGGTCCGACATCTCAGAAGAGAACTGTTGAGAGAGAACATGTTGGAAGAGAGCCGCGAATGGAACAGGACGTGGGAAGAGAAGTGTACATGACGAGCGGTAACTAGAAGCTGAGATTATTGGCCAGAACCTGGTCCCGAAAAAGCGAGCGCCTACGCAGACTGTATCACAACAGAGACAGGCCAAGTTGAATGCACATGGCAAAATTCAGGCAAAATGATCCTGAAAACATTGTGGCGACACATTATGAAACGCCAAATAACATTCCTTCAACAAGTTTCCACTCATATTAAAAATCAGGCCTTCATTTTACTGCAGAACCACAATAAATAACCACTGCTTTTTGTAGTAACCAGTACGTACTTTCTTTTATCGCCGCTGATTATTCAGTAAAGTTTGTGTTCATGTATTTGTCTTTGTGTTCATTTAGTAATATAAATCGCTTGGGCTGACGAAATATCGGAAGTATATCAAACGACCTCTTCCGCAACTGGCCTCGTGTTCTAGGTTCCAATCCCTACAAAAATATAATGTGCCTCTTTTCCGTCAATAAATATTGATTGATTCATTGATTGAAAGTGCGCAAACAAAAGAGGGCGTTACAATAAGGAAAACCGAGTCAGTCTCCTTATCTATAAGCGCCGCAGAAGGCTAACAGATTTGTGTCTAGTCCAAGTTTGTGCAAGCATACCGCTTTTTAAAATTTCCTTTCTAGCCTAGACTTCCCCCTCTCGATGAAAGTAGCTTTGTTCATCCCAGGGCAGCACCGTTCCTGTTCCCTGCAGTGGTTTGAGAGATTGGCACCATTGCTCAGTTTCAAGGACCTGAAGTGCTAATGCAGCCTGTCTTTTGGTCATTTTCGATGCCTTTCGATGCCTTTCGACGCCTTCTGCTGGCAGGGTGTGAAAAGAACTGATCTAAGACAGTCATAGCTATGTCAGTCTTAATTATCTTTGAGTGGGACAAAGAAAATGATAAAATAGCCTTCTTGAAACATGGCTTATAAGCACAACACACATGGTTATTTCCGTTAAAGGAAAGTTAAGGTTAAAACTGCGTGATATGTTCGTGCTAAAGTTCGAGGGTAACATTCAAAGATTGAGAGCAGTACCTAAAAACATCTTGCACGTCGCACGCGACTGCGTCACGTCACGCTTCAAGGTCTACACACCATGAAAATGCGTAGTCAGGGGCCGGTTGTCCCTCTGAACCATTACGTACTATAAGGTGCTCCTTATGAGCAGAAGCTACTGCCCGCATCCTGCAGAGCTTTGGGGAGAGCAAGGCATCCCAGTCGATTTTTCAGCCCCTTGCAAGTTCTCTCGACGTCGTAGGCGCGTGGCGGACGGTCAGCGCAGTGCTACTTGTACCATCAAGCTCGAGTGTCAATACGTGCGATATGGCATGGAATTTGTGCACCAGTTCCCGCTTCGATGGGGCAGAGTTTACGTCGGCCAGACGGGCCAATGCCCATATGACAGGCTGCGTTATCTCTTTAAGTCGCTGAAACCGGACAGTGGCCCCCAATCTCCCCATACTTTGCAGGGAATGCTACGGGCACTATTCCGAATCTTTTGGGGAAGGGAAAGTCTTGGCTAGGTTAGGAAATTTTAGAAGCGGCATGCATGCGCAATTGTTAGTTTTCTGCCATTTTTATTAATTCTTCCAAAGGCGTTTATCTTGGCGTTTCTCTATTGTAATGCGGTTTGCGCAGCCGCACATTTGTGCTGGACCATGTCATTTCTTATAAACCCTGTTTGCCAGTTACCGCTCCTCTTGTCCACTTCTCTTCCAACGTCTCGTTGCAGTCGCGGTCCTTTTAACCCTACAATAATTAATTTTGTGCCCCTCTGCTTTTCTCTTTTATTCTCGCAGCACGGTACTGATGCCTGACATGTTCATTTCGAGGGCGCACCTTTACGATCTAGATAACAAATTTGAATACTGCAAGATCCTGCCGGCGAATTTTCTGAGGCCGCCACCCCAGCCACAAGAAAAAGATGTCTATTTCTTTAGCATGGTGAGAGCGCCGGTATTGTTCTTTTGATCTTTTACGCATCACCGCTGACCATAGTCTGTGCACCGGCTTTTTCAGGTTTTTCAGGCGACAGGCTTCATCACAAGTTCTTGTTGGGAACCTATACGAGTGAACTTCATGGCCGATAGTCATAACGCAAGCTTAAAATAACTTGAAAGATTTTTTCTTCTAACGCATGCAGGAATCTCACGATATACCAAAACACCCACTGAAATTTCTGCATATTTGTCTTGTTAGAGCGTTATTTTGTTACGTAGACAGCAGCTGGAGGTGCCAATAAAAAAGCAGTACGTGAAAAAAGGCGACGGAAAATTTAAAAAAACGATTAGAAGGATACTGCTTAGCACCTAAGCTCTCCTCAAACTATACACACTGCTTGTATATACATTTCTGCAGTTCCCTAAAAAACTAAAGACAAAAAAAAAATTCCCAGGGCGCTTGACTGCTTCCGATCATGAAGGCAAAAGAATTAGCCACCGCGGTGGCGCAGTGGTTATGGCTTTCGACTGCTGACCGGATAGACGCGAATTTTATTCCGACCACGGAAGTCAAATTTCGATGGAGGAGAAATTCTAGAGGCCCGTTCACTGGGCGATGTCATTGCATGTTAAAGAACCTGAGGTGGTCGAAAATTCTGGAACACTTCAGTGCGGCATCCCTCATAGCCTGATTAGCTTTCGGCGTTATACCTCCATAAACCAATAACGTGAAACCCACCGCAAGGGCTCAGTGGTAAAGGCGGTGGTCTATTGAGCCGCAGCAACCGGGTGTGAACCCTGCCGGGGCGGCCGCGTTTCGATGGAGGCGAAACGCAATAAGCGCCCTTGTGTTATCCATTGTTAGTGCGCGTTAAAGACCCCAGGTTGGTCGAAATTATTCTGGAGACCTCCACTACGGCAGGACTCTCTTCCTTTCTTCTTTCACTCCCTCCTTCATCTCTTCTTTTACGGCGCCGTTCGTGTGTCTACCCAGTTTTGTGACACTGTTAGTGCGTCGTTTCTTTTCGTCAAAACCAATTTTTTGTCATCGTCAGTGTCCAACCTCGATGCACGTTTCGCACTCAGAAAAGAATCGAAGACGCAGCACCGAAAGCTAATTTCACAAATTCTGAATCCACAATTGTCTGACTGAAACAGCCGACTCTCGGCTAGAGTAGATGTCGCGAGTGAGCCTCCACCCTAAGAGACATATGCTATATGCAACGAGAACTCGTATGACACCACTCGCAACGGATTACAACTAATTTTTGCGTTATAATTTTATTACGAAAATTGGTTTTTGTTGAAAAGAAATTGCGCAGTAACTGCCTCTAATCTCTGTAAACACCTCTACTGGGCCTTAAGAGAAGGAATAAAGAGTCTGGACCCGCCGCGGCGGCTAAGTGGTTAGTGCGTTCGGCTACTCAGAGGGAGCACCCGGGAACTCCCGCGTTTCAATGGAGGCGAAGCGCAAAAGGCGCCTGTGTGCTGTGCGATGTCAGTGCACGATAAAAATCCCCAGGCGCCCGAAGTTACTCTGGAGACCTCCGCTACTTTTTTCTTCCTTTCTTCTCTCCCTCCCTCGTTTATTCCTTCCTCTATGGCGCGGATCAGGTGTCCACCGAGATGAGACATACTGCGCCATTTCCTTTCCTAAAAAACAAACAAATTTTTAAATGTTTGCAAAGCATACAATTTAAGGTGCATATGTGGTTGGTTCAGGTCCCTATCATAAACTAGCTTGTAACTTTTACTGGCGCGTGTAGGCTATATTCAACGAGAATTGCCAGTTTTCGGGGGCCTGTGGGCTTCATGCGGCCGCTCGTTGACGTCGCCCTATTTTTGTTGCCATCGCTGCGATTTGCTGTATCATCTGCGAGTGTACACACACAAAACACTATTATAGTAAAACGCTAACATATGACACCGGCTTTTTTGCAATGGGCTAGTGAGGATATAATAAAAGGTAAATTTCACCAACGGTGCCTTCACGCTGTGGCATACGGCTGAGGCTTGTGTAAATGAGTAACAGATTCATATCACTAAATTAAAACGTTCACTTTATAGCTGGAGCCTCCAGCCTTATTCCGCAATCCCTGCATGACTGCTGGGGTTTCCACTCATTTAAATGGTTTCTCTTAATTTAGAGGTTGGTTACATTCTGTGCATTTCTCTAACACCTGACTGATGGTGTGAATATGGTATATAGTCGGCTAATCTTTCCAGAAGCCTGACTGATCATTTCGTTGATTGAAGCCTAAGAATGTACTGACTCTTTTAGCAAATACCTTGCAGGCACCGGGCAGTAAGAAATACTTTCTTACGAATTAACATAATATTAGCCTTCTTCCAGGCTACTCGCGCGCTCGAGGTCATAAGGCATTGCGCATATAAGCTGACTTGTCTTTCTAGCACAATCTCCCCACCATCCTTCAAGAGATTTACAGGTCCTTGATTCCGACCAGCTGCTCTTGAATTGTTCCTAAGGCTTTCTTCTTCTTTCGTTAATGACGGGATGTCTCAATGTTTTTGGGATGTCTCTTGCGCTACTGCCTCTCTCATTAGCGTTTTTATGGGTAGAACTCTTCGGCTAGTTTAACTATCAAATCCGTGTTGCTACTGACATTGCCTTTTTTTTCTTAGAACATACATCTGCTGTTTACTTATGCCTAGCCTCCTCTCCACCGCTTTTAGTATACTTCTGTCCTTTAGAGCGTGCTCGATGCTTTGCATCTTAAACTTCCTTATTTCGGCTACCTTGCGTTTATTTATTAATGTTGATAGCTCTGCCAGTTCTATTCTGCCAGGAGAGTTAGTTGCTTTTATGTTTTTTTTTTCGTTTTTTAATCAGTCCTTTTGCCTCCTCAGATAGCTTGCCCTGCGTGCTCTGCGTGCTCCACAACGATAGCTGTCAGGTTATTGTTCATTGCTTGCACATAATAGTCAGTAATAAACTCAGCTATTAAATTCCAAAGAGGAAAACTGGAAGACATAATCTCGCTGATGCTAATCACCGCCTGTTTACTGGAGGTACCCCCGAGGTCTTGATTGGGAACTGTTCGGAGTAAGTGTTAACGGAGAATACCTAAGTAATCTACGATTCGCTGATAACATTGCCTTGCTTAGTCACCCAGGAGATTAGCTGCAAATCATGACCAATAAGTTAGACAGGGAGAGAAGACCGGTTAGTCTAAAATTAACATCCAGAAAAACAAAGCAATGATCAACAGTCTAGCAAGAGAACAGCGGTTGGCAATTGGTAGCGAGGTGCTGGAAGTAGTAAGAGAATATGTCTACTTAGGGCAGGTAGTGACCGCTGATTCGTATTATGAGAGGGCAATAACTAGAAGAATAAGAATAGGGTGGAGCGCATTCGGCAGGTTCTCTCAGATCATGAATTGAATTTCACCAATATCCGTCAAGAGAAAAGTATAAAACAGAGTATTTTAATGTGGAGGCTACCGAAAAGAGATCAAGTTAAGTCGAGGACAAGGCAGCGAGCTATGGAAAGAAAATGATAAGCGTAACGTTAAAAGGTGAAGCAGACAGACTAGGCGAAGGAACAAATACGGGTTAAGGACATCCCAGTCAATGTCAAGAGGAAGAAATAAGGTTGGACAGGGCATGCAATGCAAGGGCAAGATAACCGCTGTTCCTTAAGGGTAACGGACTGAATTCCAAGAGACGGAAAGCGTAGCACAGCTAGGCAGAATGTTAAGTGGGCGGATGAGATTAAGACGATTGCCGAGATACGGTGGCCGCAGCTCGCAAAGGAGAGGTTATTTGCAGATACATGGGAGAAGCCTGTGGCCTGCAGTGAGCGTAGTCAAGCTGTTAATGATGATTAAAAGGCTTTGAGACATGATTTTCTGAATAACATCCACATTGTCCCATACGATCGAGCATACATGTTAGCAGCAGTATTCCGGAAAGCTTGAAAATGCTAAATTCATTACTACACGCTAATACGAGCGTGGTGATCTTACGGACTAATTTTAACCCAGTACCACCTGCCCGCCCTAACCGAGTATTAGCGCCCCTTGACCTTCTCATAGGCAAAAGCATTCGTTATGAGAATAAAGAATAACTGCGCATAAAGGACGGTACAAGAGATAAGAAGAACAACACGGGACAAAACGCACATCCCGTTCTGTTTGTACCGTTCATTTTGCGCAGTTATTCTTCGTTCTCGTAAGGTCGTACCAACTAGCAGTCGGTTAGACGCGTACCCCCGCTCACTCCCGGTCATAGCGTGGGCTGGTATATTCAATTATTAACCGTAACCTGTCACGTCAGTGGTGCATGCTAATCAATAGCCCAGTGTATGCTGCATCCGCGGCTACAGTCGGTTTTCTTCTTCATCGAGAATACCTGTTCTGTGATTTATGAGGGCTTTCCAAAATTAATTCTAGCAAGGAAAAACACGCGTACAGTTTGTCGCCCATTATTCCAGAGGCGGCTTTAAGGCGGGTGTAAACCAGTAAACCGTTTTATAAGCAAGCAGGTGAAATTGGCGTTTCCCAAGCATGATTGCTCTTTGATCAATGCCACACCAGTGTAGCAGCTCACATTTGAGGCTTCTTGCATGCTGCCATTCACTCCAATATTTTATGAGGTGGTCTTTCACGTTCGTGCCGCTGCTATCTGTCCAAGATTTCGACAAGACAACACAATTTTGTACAGGATACACGCGGTGCGTGTACTTTCGGGACAAAAGTGGTATACACCACGCGGCGGGAGCCGCAGCAACGAAAAACTGCGTTGCAACGCCATCTACAGGTGGAATCTGGGATTGAGACAACCAATGTGACCTTAATTAACAGCAGGCATGTCGCCTGGCTCGTTTCAATGTTTTGTTCTTTAGCTCACCAAAATACCGCAGTTTTCCGTTGCTCGGGCTCCCGCCTCTTGCAGTGTACCACTTTTGTCCCCGATATTACGTCGTGGCGAGAAAGGTTCTTGCTTCATGTTCTCTTTTCTTAAACGGTGATGCAAGGGCATCAAAGGGCATAAAAAATGCATCAAGGGCATCAAAAAAAAAAGGGGCTTGCTTCCATGTTGTTCGTGGAGACGGGGTCAGTCAAGCTGCCCTTGACGCAGTTTTTATCCCGTCACCCTCGCCACACCTCGTACATGCCGTGTACTTGTTGTGGGAAATAAAATGAAACTGAAACTGAAACACGGTCGACCTGATTCGGAGTAGAAAGCAGAACTTTCAATTATAGACAAGCGCATAGTGTTCTGCAGGATATGTAACACATTCTCCTGATAACACAACTGGTTTAAGTGATGCTTCAATGGTTGCCCTGGTTCTTCCCGTTCTTCTCAAGTCAAGTAATGATCACGGTAGGTAACCAATCTGTGTCGAGTGCATTTAAGAACGGTTTCAGTAAACGCTCCCTCTGCACAAAAAAGCATGAAAAAAAAGTTCAGTGAATCAATAAAACAAATATTTTTTTTTGGCATCAATGAGATGTTAGCGGCGCCGAGAGAAGACTTACATTAGTGGTCGAATGTGCGCCCACGCCCTCGTACAATGTTTCAGGCAATGTTAAGTATTATATAGTGGCAACAAAGAACAAAACGAAAAAATCGCATTTGAGAAAAATAAGTGATGCGCAGCAAACAGAATGGACCTGAGGATATAGGGACCGCCTCGGGAATAGCTCATTACCAGTAATAAAGGACAGCGTCCAAACAGTGCCGCTGAGTCAAGTGAGCTTAGTGCTTCAACGGAAACCGCTCGCTCGTTCTCTCTCTTGCTTACGTCGCGAATGATGCCATCGCGCTATTTTTTGCTGTTTATATCCAAATGCCACACAGTGACAGCCAAGGGAACTTGAAGCGCTTCCGCATATTGCCTGAAACTGTGTGACGCCCGCAAAGTTAGATCGCTGGTGTTCGAAGCAAGTCTCTGCTCTTGCAGACATCTGCAATAGAGCACATTGCGGACCTGGACAAGCTTCGGGATGCCGGAGTGAAAACTGCTTCTCTGTCCCTGTCCGTGGGGCTGTACGGCCGCTGGTACAACCTCAACATCGACACCCAGCAACGCGTAATAGACTACCACGTGGGCGACGTGTGCTTCCAGAAGAAACTGGACCATCAGCGAGCGAGCATTACTCAAGTGAGTACATGCCCACGTCAATGGAATGTCATCATCATCATCAGCATGACTATGACCAGTGGAGGGCAAATTCCTCTCCCATATCTCTAGATTTAACCTTGTCCTGTGTCAGATGTGGCTACCCTCTCCCCAAAAACTAGTTAATTTCAACCGCCCACCTAACTTTCTGTCGCCACCTGCTACACGTGTCTTCTCTTTCAATCCCGTCCGTAACTCTTAAGAACCATCGGTTGTTTTGCCTTCGCATTAGATGCCCTGCCGAAGCCTCTTTTATCCTGATTAGGGCTAGGGTGTCATTAACACATGTTTTTTCCCTCCCCCACTCTACTTTCTTCCGGTCTCATACTGTTACACCTCTCATTTTCCTTTCCATAGTTTGTGGCGTTGTCATTAAATTAAGTTGAATCCTTTCGGTTATCCTCCAACTTCCTACCCCACAGGTGAGTACCGGTAAGATAGACCTGTTATATGCTATTCTCTTGAGTGATATCGGTAAACTTCAATTTTTAGTAAGAGAGAACATGCTCAATGCTCTCATTCTCGTTATTTCGCTGTCGTTATTCGGATCTGTAGTGACTACCTGCTCTAAATAGACGTATTCTGTTACCCATTCGAACATCTGGGTTCTTGATGAAAAACTGTAGCGCTCGAGACGAGGACACAACGAAGACGACAACACATGCGCTAACTTTCAACTGAATCTTTATTGAATGCACAAACAGTTTTTAAATACTGCGCAAGCATAAAAATATCTTCCCACTAGCCTATACACCGCAAGTCACTTTTCACATTTTGTACAAGAGAGGCTACGGGAGCACAACAGGAATATAGAAAATAAAAAAGGTAATCTTTCAGAACACTGTGAGGAATGCAACCCAGATGCATGCATGCCGAAGTTCGATGAATGCCAGGTTATTAACAGAAGCAGGAAACAGCTAACACGGGAGATTGTTGAAGCAAAACGAATAAAAAACTTAGAAGATAAGTGTGTAAGCATCCCATCTGTATATTTATCAAAGAAGGAGATGATGTTTCTTGATGGCTTGTACAAAATGTGAAAAGTGACTTGCGGTGTGATAGGCTAGTGGGAAGATATTTTGATGCTTGCGCAGTATTTAAAAACTGTTTGTGCATTCAATAAACATTCAGTTGAAAGTTAGCGCATGTGTTGTCGTCTTCGTTGTGTCCTCGTCTCGAGCGCTACAGTTTTTCATCATGAGCAACCAACTCGCCCAAACATCCACCCTGATCTGGGTTCTAATCGCGAACAACTGTTGCCTTCCGAGACTTTTGAGCGCGACTTCGTTTTTCTGTATATTAATTTTTAGACACTCCGTTCTCCTTTTCTTCTCTAACCGAATAATTAGAATCCTCCCAGTTTCCGTTTTCCTGTCAAGTCGCGAATTGGCAAGCTAAACTGAAATTACCGTACCACCGCCAGTAGATGTGAATTGCTGCTTGCAACCCATAAAACATGCGCAAACTTTGAGAACAACACTGGACCTAGAGTGCTGCTTACGTGTTGCTTTCTGTGAATTAACCCCACTTTGATTACGTTTGTTTGTTTGTTTGTTTTGTTTGTTTGTTTATTGTGCTTAAGACAGTACACAAGTAGCGCCAAGTGGCAGAGGCAAAAGGCGATAGCAATGAACGCCTGACTGGGCCAATGTCCCCACAAAACATGCAGCACAAACAGCACACACATAGGAATGACTGCAAATAAAGCAAACTTGCGCATGAACAGAGGCAATCTGTCGATTACAGAGGAAATTAAAAAGAACAGGATGGAAGCGAGCACTAAGCAGTCAAATTATACAATTGTGTAAACTAAGCACAAAATAAGTTGACAGAATAAGTTGAATAATAAAATACAGAACCAATCAGTGGGCATAAACGCATGCAGTAGAAAATAATAAAATCACAGGATCAACATTGCATTATGATATGCTATTCGCAGTCAGCATCATTCACCCAATATCTAGATATGCTTACAACTTATCCAGAAAATAAATTTTCCTCTTTTTCCTGAAGGAAATCAGGAAAGAACAACAATTAATGATTGCGATTAAAGGCGGGAAAAGATTCAAACAGTTAGGAATTCGCCAGTTGAGCAGTTGCATACCATAATTCGTTCTAATGAAAGGTTTAACAAAGGAGTGGTGTCTGAACGTGTAATAAAGTAAATTCTTAGTGTAAGTAGAAAAGAAAAGTTCGCTATTTGCTTTCACCTCTAGATAGATAGCTTCGGAAAGCCCCTGGTAGTACAAGGCTTCAAGTTTCAATATACCATCTTTAACAAAAAACTCAGACACGTGTTCATAAGACGATAGGCCATGAATAAATCTTAAACCTTTCTTTTGCATCAGATATAATTTATTAAGGTTTGACTTTGAAGTTACTCCCCAAACAAGTAGACAGTAAGTCAACCGGGAATGAATTAAGGCGAAATATAGCTGCCGTTTTAGGTTCTTTGGAAGGTATGCTTAAATTCTGTTTAGCATCCCCAACATTTGAGCAATACTACTTTTTACTGAATTTACATGTTCGGACCAGTGAAGGTTTTCATGAAATTTGACCCCTAAGAATTTATACTCGTACACTCTCTCTAAAGTATGCAGGTTAAATTTGAATGTACACGCAAGATTGGTCCCCTTATTTTTAGGACCAAATAAAATATATTTTGTTTTTTTGACGTTTAATTTAAGTTGATTAGCCTGAAGCCTCTGAGACAGATTCCCAAGCCATATATTTGCGGTTACGCAGAGAGATGTTAAATCATCAGAAGAAAAGAAAACATTTGTATCATCCGCATAGAGAATAATATCTTGGGTTTTGGAAAGTGAGACTATGTCGTTTACATATAAGAGAAAAATTACAGGTCCAAGAATGGAGCCTTGCGGGACACCGAATTTCATCTCTCCGGTGTCTGATAAGATACTGTTTATTGTGACATATTGTTTACGATTTGTTAGATAACTGCGGATCAGTTTAAGCGGTCAGTTTAAATGTGAAACCACATTTGCGAACCAAAGCCACAGTAGCGAACCAAGATAAACAATTCTTTTTTACCGTGTTAGAGAACCCTCGGAGGCCACCCTACAAAATTTTCGGAGCACACGTAAGACAGCTCGCGTCCATTGATGGCAAAATCATTAGTGCCTCATCAAGAGCGTTCGACATCGAAGCTGGTTGCGCACAGAGAAATAAAATGAAGGCGCACCTCCAAACGCTTATTCCAGAAACCCTGACTCCTCAAAGGTCCTAGTGGAAACACTCGGACACCCGTTTCGAATACCTGTCACAATCTAGCCTCCACCCAAAGACATGTACACTAAATGCAACGAGGAATTGTTTGACACCACCCGCATCGGTGTACGACCAATGTTTGAGTCACAGTTATCGTGAGAAAATTTTTTTTGTATGAAGGGAAATGACGCAGTAGCTGTGAAGAGGGAGAGAGTCTGAAAACGCTTATATTCGAAGAAGCATATCTCGTCGGGTCACATCCCTGTCGTGAGGTAGCCTCAAACATGACTAGCAGATCTAACGGGAAATCGGAAGAAACCACCCGGAAACACTATACGACAAACTCTAGCGTCACTATTTTGGTGCGAATGTAGTCGGGAAAACTGGAGCCACATGGAGATCCGCCATTCACGCCATAGGAGCGTATGACGCTTCGGAGGGGGTGGCGGAGGGGAAGGTGGCTGCTTCTTCTATATGTTGCGCATGCCGTCATCGCACTCGTCGCCACTTCGCAGACTAGACGACGGCTGTTGCCTCTTTTTTGATTCTGTTGCATTTTTTGGGACCATCTTTCGGCTTCAGCGCCGGTCGCCGTCGCAGTTCCGTCTAACTATCCAAACTTATCCCAACTTATCCCAGACTGTTATCGAAATCGACATAAGCTAACTTATCCCAGACTATTATCGAAATCAAGCAGGAGCAGGTCTTGCTCCCTAACACCATGGCTGAAATAAATGAACGTTTAGCAAGTGTTGAGCAGCCAACCGCTTCACTGGCAACCGTACAGCTAGACATGAATGAAGCACAAGGAAACATTGACCGCCTTGAACAAGATTGCATAGTCCTCCGCTCTCGACTTGATCAAATGGAAGACCATTCTCGTCGCGATAATTTAATTTTTTTTGGAAGCAGTGACGACGAATCAGAAACACCCCAGCAGTCCGAAGAAAAACTTTTAGCTCTACTTTCTGAGGAACTTGAACTGCAGCTAACATCAGATGCGGTAGCGCGTGCTCATAGAATTGGTCGATACAATTCAAAAAGAAGCAGGCCGCTTATTGTTAAATTCACAACCCACAATACCAAAGAACTGGTATTTTCTAAGCGGTCCGGCCTTCAGGATAGCGATTTCAGCATGAGTGAGGACTTCTGCCCAGCTACTCGACAAGCTCGAAAGAAACTTCTTGAGTTCGCGAAATTGCTCAAAACTAAGTACAAGCTTCGTCACAATAAATTGCTTGCCAAATAAAAATGCTACTTTTATGACGCGCTTACCGACAACATACGCGAGATGCCACCCGCTAGCCGAACAGTTCATAACGAGGCCCCACCTACGATGGCAACACGTTCTGGCCGCACTTACTCGTCCAAAAGTTTGGAATGGGCGAAGGGAAGCGGATCAGTATCGAAAGTTTCCGTGCTGTGTACAAACATTCGCAGCCTTTACAATAAAAAGGACAATCTTAATGCGCTAATTAACGACTCTGAAGCAGACATAATTGTCCTAATCGAAACTTGACTCTCTGAGAAAATATCATCAAATGAACTGTTCGACTGCAACAAACGCTTGGTTACTTTTCGTTATGATCGAGCTGATAGAACGGGTGGCGGAGTCCTAATTGCTATGAATGAAAGTTTTCAGTGTTTTCCTATAACGGTTGATTGTGACTTAGAAACAGTTTGGGGCTGTATAACTGTTGCTTTCAAAAAATTTGTCATTGGTGTCAGTTACCGCCCTCCCAGTTGCAGCACGGCTTTTTGTGAAGGTATCCATGACTGTCTTAACCAAATGACTGTACAGTTTCCTGGCGCACCTATTTTTTTGCTTGCGGACTTTAACTTTCCAAGCATTGACTGGTCCAATTTTTGTGCTAGTTCTACTACCGCTGAAGCTTCTAACTTTATCATTGTTTGTTCTGACTTCAGTTTATCTCAGCTTGTTAATCTACCAACACGTGTAACACCATCGACATCTTTGATTGTTATAATACTTACATCAGCTCCTGACATCAGTACTGCGGTGCTACACGTACCAAGATTCAGCGACCATGATATATTACACTTCTCGTTTTCAGTTCCATCTACGCGAGCAAAGCAACAAAAAGTGTATCCGAGATTACAACAAAGCCAACATTGACGCTATTAACATGGAGCTCTCCTCATTTCTCGATGATGTTTTGCTAATCTACGCGAGGCTTTCGGTTTCTGAACTTTGGTCATCTTTTAAAAGTAAACTTCTCCATCTTAGTGACAAGTATATTCGACTAAGAACGATCCATCACTCATCCAGTGCCCCCTGGTATAACACCTATCTAAAACACTCATCCAATAAGAAAAAAAGGCCATTTCGCCAAGCAAAAATTAGATGTAGTCCTAACCAATGGCCAGTATACAATCAGGAAGCACAAAACTACATAAACGCTCGGAAAACAGCTAAATTCAATTTCTGTAACACCACACTTCCTTCCTTAATAAGTACAAATCCGAAACAATTTTGGAACATTGTAAAAAGCTCCAACGATCGAACAACCACCCTGGTTGACGAATATGGCAAACAGGCCCCTGAAAATTTATGTGCTGCCTTATTGAATAACACATTTTCCCTCTCGTTCACTAGTCCCTCAGCCACTCAATGCCCGCTTTTCCCTCATGCTCATTTTTCTCCAATGGACCCCATTGTTTTTTATCCCGCCGGAATCAGAACCATCATTAGTCAACTGAAACGATCATCGTCTTGTGGTGTCGATGGAATCACATCAAAACTGCTTCAGAACACTACTGAATACTGCTCTATTTTATTAAGCTTTATTTTTGCCAAATCACTTTACGAGAGCTGTCTACCCAAAGACTGTAAAACAGGGAAAGTTGTTCCTATTTACAAATCTGGCCACTCACACAAACCGTCTAACTATCGCCCCATTTCGTTGACATGCAGAGTACTTGAGCACATAATCTTCCCCAACCTCGTCAACTTTCTCGAATGAAACCAGTTTTTTCATCCCTCCCAGCATGGATCCGCAAATTTTGCTCATGCGAAACACAGTTACTTATGTTCACCAATGATCTACATTCATTTTTAGACTCGGGGTTCATTACTGATTGTGCGTTCCTAGATTTTTCCAAGGCCTTTGATAAGATTAATCATCATCAACTACATAATCGCATTTCTTTCAAACCGCACCCAGTATGTCACAGCTAACGAGACTGACTCCCTTCAGGTACCCGTCCAATCAGGAGTGCCTCAGGGATCTGTCCTGGCTCCATTGCTTTTTCTTATTTATATTAATGACTTACCCAACTGTGTTTCTAGCTCTATTTGTCTTTTCACTGATGACTGTGTAATTTACCGTAAAATAACTAATCCTTCTGATATGACTTTACTCCAGACTGGCTTAAATAATATCGCTTCTTGGTGCTCCCTTTGGCAGGTGGAACTGAATGCTGCAAAATGCAAAACAATGCAAAACAATAATGATTCTCCACTCGACTCCCTTTCAACTTATAAATACCTTGGAGTACACATTGCGAATAACCTTTCCTGGAAATTTCATATTAACTACATTAAAGCCAATCGCATGCTTGGGTATCTGAAACGTAACTTTTCACTAGCTCCGTCTTCACTTAAAAAACAGCTATATACTCCCTATGTCCGGCTCAATCACGAGTACGCTTCATCCATATGGGACCCTGGCCATGTATCACTGAATAAAACCTTGGAGAGCGTACAAAATCGCTCTGCTCGTTTTATTGCCAATAATTACCACCGCACAGCAAGCGTCACTAACATGAAACTAAGTCCAAATTTGCCCCCTCTCACTGTCCGTCGTAAGATTTCTTGTATATACCTCTTCCATAAAATTTGTCATCATAACCATCAACTCAGAACGCGCCTGATCACAGATGCTGCTCATGTTTCTGCCCGTGTCGATCACTGCTACAAAGTCGCCATACCTCGCCACAACGCCATAACATATGCACATTCATTTCTACCAAAAACATCCCGTGACTGGAACCATCTGAAGAGATGAGGCTTGGGCATGTTGGTATAACATACTTAAAAGTATGTCAAGCGCTTGTCTGTGTCTCCTCGCTTGTTCCGTCTTCTCTTGTGCGCTATTTATTTCTTTTAAGTATGGAACCATCTACCTGCTGACCTGGTCGCTATCACCGACAACCACCGCTTTCGTACTTCCCTTACTAACATATTTTGAAGTCCTTTTTTATTCTTTTTAAAACTTGCACTTGGCGCCTATCATGTTCTGTATGACTGTTCCTTCATTTTTTTTAATACGTTGATGCTGTACTCTGCAGCATTCTGTTCAGCCAAAGTGTTGCGTATCTGTAGCCTACCCGTGTGCTTTGAATACGTGCCGTTTTTGTTCTTTTTTCGTCGTTCTTCGTGCTGCCTTTATTTTCTTTTTATTATTATGTTTCCTTTTCTTAACCATATTGCATAGTGTCCTTTGTATTTCTGCCCCTCCCCTCTACAATGCTTTTGTAAGCCCTGAGGGTAAAATAAATAAATAATGAAAACATCACGCCGTTCACCTCGCCTGACACGGCTCTGCTCATGCAGTCTTCACTCTCCATCCGTTGTCCATGTCTTTTATCAGTTCAAATGCTCGAAGCTGCTGTTCTCTATATGAAGTACTCGATAGTCGCTTGTCGATTTCGAGGTTGTATTCACAGTGTTGAGTCGCGGGCAACGTGCTCCATCCTTCAGCGGCCAAAGTCTTGTGACGCGTAATGTTGCAAAAACAAATGTCTTTTACAGTTATGCAATGAAATGCCTATGTTGCCCTCCAGTCTAAATATAGAAAGGCTACCCATTTTCAAAAAATGATAATAGCTGGAACGCCTAAGCGTGGTTTATATGAAATGTTAGTGACTTTACGTGGGACAACTGATGCAGTAAAATAAGGGCCAGTGCGTCTGTACGTCAATCGGTTCATCAACTTGGTAAGTGTTTGATGCTTGCTCTGCGTATCACTTAGCCTGCCGACTACCGTCGAGGCCGACTTGCTCGCCCTGACGGTTGCTGAAATTTCGTATTTGCGCTTCACTGAGTAGCCGGGCACGAGTTTCAACAGTTTTCATGCGAACACGGCCAAGATAGCTAATCGCGGATTTGATAACTCGTTCGAAATTTCTCGCATTTAGTACTTTTCAGGCATATCTGGCGTATTCTCTGCGTCCCAATGTGGACATCGTCTTCACATGATATCACTTATTTTACAGTAATAGTTATTCTTTGCTAAAAAGTGAAGTTCTCCCCGGATCAATGTATATGTGATGACAGCGTTCTTCCAGAACGAAAAACATGCAGTGAGGTCTACTTCAACGGCATCGGTCTGCCGCAGAGGGCGTTTAAGAGCTGGCTACCTGTCACAAAATTCGGCGCATTTTTAAAACAAAGGAACAAAATTTGCGCCGTACGGACGCGTCTCTTCGGCGCGGTAGTAAAACAGGGGGAAAGGGAACCGCCGCTGCGCGACTAGCCTGCTGTGCGTTGCTGCCCCCTCCACCACCGCTTACCGACACGGCGTGCGGGGAGAGAATGAGTCATCCACGCCGAAGATTTCTCTCGAACGTCCGAGTCTGTTCTACTGCTAGCCGGGGGAAAAGGGCGCAGCCTTGCGTGCGCTAAGGCATGTCCCCCTCCTCTGCACTCGGACGTCGGCGACGGCGCGAAGCCAGAACTAGCCCGAGAAGCGGCCCCGACCTCTGACCAATGGGGACGCGCGGCCGGCGTGAAAAAGGAAGGGAGACTGCTAGGCCGGGCCGACCATACGGGTATGTGCGCGCCTACTCTGGCGCGTAGAACAAACAGACGCTGACCAAGCCTATATCAGAAGGGCGTTGGCCGCTATCAGATTAGTCCAAGCCACCGTTAAGCTTCGGAGAAGCGCGCCCGCTTAACTCCCGGGACCACACCACTCGACCAGCAACAGACTGACGAGGCAACGTTTGCCAATGTGCGGAACGGCATCGTCGTGGACCTTTTGTCATAGAGAAAGATATTGGTAAAGAGCGGACACTCCCATAGGGCCCAGCGGCCCATTTGACTGCAGCGCACCAAGCGGGCGGAGTCTCATAACATCCGGTTTCGGTTTCAACGCGCGCAGTTTGAATGGCTGCATGCGCTGCGCCTCGCTGCCTGGGACGACTTCCGGTTCCGGTTTCAGGGGCGCGCGGTTTGAATGTTAGCATACGCCGCGCCCCGCTGCGCCGTTGGCAGCGTATAATTAAATAGATTTCGAGTGCTTTTGACCAGCCATGAACGCAGCTGCATCACAGCCTTTGCCAAATATTAGCACTCCACAAAAGACACCAGGTTTTGAGTGAAATGAGAACATTTATTTTGTGCAACACAAACAAAGCCGTGGGATGCGGATGATGGTTCCTGGCCTCCTGCTCAAGGTGATCCTGTTGCGGCGCCACGGCACACAGCAGGTGTTGCCTACGGGTGGCATCACCTGAAAAATTCGCAAGTATGGTCATTCTCAGTCACCTTATATTGTAACTCTGTAAACAGTGAAAAGGTGCGAAAGCGGCGAGGGAACGAAATTACGAGCGGAGTAAACATGTTTTTGCGAAACTCGCATGCTGAACGTCGTTGCGCAAAGTACAATACACATACCGTACTACACGGCAGATACCAATCAGCTTTTTGCAAGCATTTCTACATTCCCCGACGTTATTGTCTACCTTCTAAAACCTAGGTGGACCGCAGAGTACGCGGTTTGTTCGAGAATATTTCGTAAAAAGACGGCCACAACACGGACTACGAACCAGAAGTACACAATGTGTTAGGAGCACTGAGAAATACACGGGTGCAACGTATGTTTTAAGAAGCATAGAAAAATTAAACTATCGGCGCAACAGTTCTTGGTTTTCAAGCTCTTAAGAGCTTAGAAAGCCCGACGCGTTGCCTTTTTTTGCCGGTTTTCAAAAGCGCATCCCTGTGTTGTCAATGCACGGGCGAAATGTGCGTTTCCACGAGCGCAGATAACGGACTCTTTCACACGTACTACATACATACATACGTACTACAAGAGTAAGGTTTTTGAGCTTTTCGTGCGTCATCTTTTTTTTCCACCAGTCTTGAAAACTACGGTCCCGTACTTGCTGCGCGGGAACGGTCGTCTTCGCCGTTCGCCCACTTTCAAAAAAGTACATTTTAACCTTACACCGACAAATGTCACCCATAAGAAGTTACATATTGTCGGGGGCCATACAAAAACGTGACATCCCGAGAAAGCGCGAAACCAAGCAAAACTAACCGCTAGGCACAGCGCGTCGGGCCACAGGCCGTGGGCAGGTTTTTTTTTTTGTTTCTACGCACCGACCGGCGAGGCTGCATCATGCAGCATCATTCCTCCCGCCGCTCCCGCCACGGCGTAGCATGACACAGCGTGCGCGCGCCCTTCACAACTGCGCCGGCGTACTAAGCTAGAGTGCTCGAAATGCAGCGTAATTTTGCATAAAGTGCTTGAAATGTAGCGTACTTTTGCAAAAACAAAACATTCCTTCCTTGACGTTGTCTCAAACTGCAAGAATGCCGTGAACAACAGCCGGCTGGCCACAGAGCGAGCGCGCCGCTTCACGAACTGCAGACAGGCAACGGCGGCCGGCGCGGCCGCCTAAATTGCATGCAATACAGCGTACTTCCACAAATAAACATTTCTCACCTTGCCGCCGTCATAAACAGGAGGAGTTCTGCGTCAAAGGGCAAGAGAGACGAAAAAAATTGCGGTCTGCCCGCACGAGCAAATACGCCGCACGCTTTCACGCGCACAAAACAGCCCCCACGAAGCTCCGTTGTCTGCCACTCGGATGGGTCTGAGCCGCCGCGCCGGCTACCCGCCCGCGCGCGCGCGCGCGCGCGCGTTTAGAGACTGGTGGCGCCATCCTGGAGTTGGAAGATTATCTAGTGGAGGAGGAGGATTTCGCGTCATTTCCTGGGGCCAGATTTCGCCGAGTGTCCGCTCTTTACCAATATCTTTCTCTATGCTTTTGTCGTCGGACGGTCGCAGTGCTCGGTGAACAAATTGTGTTTTGTTTGTTTGCCTCTGTCTTGAAATCGATAAATGTGTGACGTGAATTTTCATGAAGGGCACTTTCAGAGACTAATACTTGCAGTGATGGGCCCTTTTGACATCTGAGTCCTTCAAGAGAATGCTGTGTTACAGAAACTCGATTTGTCTCCTACCACTATGTGGGCCGTGAAATTCCCATGCATGCCTCAGGATATCTTCCAACCTTCTGCAGGGGCTCTTAAGTTGTAACTAGGCAGCTCCACCGAAGTAGTTCGGCGTAGATGGCAGGACTTTGAAGCTACACTGCTAAAAAAAACAGGGTCAGAACATCGAAACCTATTCGCCGTAAATGAAAGAGTGGTGTACTCCGTTTCATGCATCAGTTGGAAAGGTTTGAGAGGTGCAGAAGTAGTCCGGATGGAAAAAAAAGAACTTGGAGTGCACAGCACTCTACTGCATTGGATAAATGCGAAATGTTTGAACGTCAGCAACTTTTTTCCCCAAGTTATTGTTTTCACGTTACACTTATTACGTGACTCTTGGATGATGTCAGGAACTTTCTTGTGCAAGTCATCGTTATTAGTACACACCCCCAGTTAACTTTTCTATCATACACACGACAACCCACTTCCCGCCCCTCTCACGCGCGTGAACCAACGCCGCTTCGTGGCAGATGCGTTGTGTGCCGACCTCATGCAGAGAGTTTGGATTCGAACCCAAATACCGACAAATCTTTTTTTCGAATGAGGTCAAGTGATAATTGCCGCTACTTTTGGACACATTTTATAGATAAATTTTGCGGATAACTTCTACGGACAACATTCGGTGACAAGTTTCTCATTGCGTGAGACATATAATGATTTCGCATTACATTTCGCATTCATCCTCGCTTGTTTTCAGGCAGAGTGGTTAAGCGACATCTATGTCGTCAGCTATACGAGCGTACTTAAGCAAGCTGTGGAGAAATGTGTCATGCAGTAAGCCTGCAAGCAAGGCAATAGCCTGAAGACGAAAGCTCTAGCTTTGACAGCGCTGCATCTGATGTATAAGCTAAGTTTAGTGTTCGAAGAAATTGCACAAAAACAAAATTTCGGCTGAAGAAAGTTTGAAAAATAATCAGACTTTGAAATCTGCTTGCCTTCATGGGCAAAAAAAATACTAAATGTGTATACAAATTCAACACCTGCTCTAAGGAATTCAAGTGTCAAATCGGTGAAAAATTATTTATTTCTTGACGAAGCATATGCAAAGCTTCTGAAATGTAAAACAACCGACTATGCCTGCACAGGCTCACAATGAAGATTATCAACTTGTGCTTCTCTAAGCTTCTGTCGGCATGTGTTTCGATGTGTGCCGTTGGTGTCGCATGTGAACAGCTTTTTACCAGCGGACTTCTTAGCAGTGTGCCTGCATAAGTGAGGACCTCGCAGGGCCTCGCTCGGAAGAAGTTTACGGCCTCCGATAGCTGTGATGAGTACACAAACAAAAAAAAGTCAGTGGCTTTGAGTAATTAGCCCAAATGCGGGTATGTGCGCAAGCATGATGTGTTTTGATGCTGGGCTGCTCATCAAGGTTAAGGTGCATTCTTTCATGCAAAAGTGAAAGGAGGAGTCTGGGGACATATGTGTATAAAGGAGTCTAGGAGACATATGCCTCCCCATTGCAATGAACCCCACCATGAATGGCGTGCTTTGATATCGTACACAAATGTTTCGGCGATGGCAAAAAGGAAAACAGAAAAAGGAGTTATTTCTGCTTTTTTGATTAAAAAGGCGTGGTGCGTGTGCATCCTGGCCCGGCTAAATGTCTACAAAAGATTGATCATTTGAACGCACTGGATTGTTGCGTTCTGATAACCGCTCGGCTTCTTGGTCACTTCTATTCTCATGATGGCTTTTTCATTTCGCCATCTTGATCTGATGTGCCCACACTGACCACATCTTGGCATAATAATTGTTGTCCTTTGAAGTCAAGAGTTTGACGGAAGCCCATCTGGTCGGGATGGGACATGACGAAAAATGAAAGGCACCGACCATCTTTCTTTTTGGTCGGATTCCTTTCATTTTTCGTAATTGTTTTCCTTCCTTGCCATGCTGGCGGCCGGCGGGTCGTTTCTCTTTTACTTTACACAGCCTTTAGACTCGGAAGCTTTTATTTAAAAAAAAAATTTCGCACCCATGTTCGCCGCATATAATGTTTGTTACATTTATGTTTTTGTACCTTCAAGCTTCTGTTCGAACTTTCGCGTGGACTCGTCTTCCCTCGAGTTCTAGATCACCCTCTAATATTATATTTCTTTTCTGTTATCATTTACACGCTGTCGTTATTCACTAACCTGTTTTACGTGGCTACTCTAATCTACCGTCCTTATTTGCTTTTTTTTTGGTGTCACCGGTTTGGGTTGCTGACCTCTTGAGCTATGGTTGCCTCCGCTTCGGCTTTCCTGTCTGGGCTAGGCTATTCGCACGGGTCACAGTTTATTCTTGTCCTTTTGTTGACCGCTTTATGGAGGACTTCGAGCTTTTGGAAGATAGTGTTTTCTTTTTGCAAGCAGCGCCATTTGGGTGCCACCAGCAGCTTTTTGGGACGTGCCACGTTGCTTACGACCATGTAAGAAGCATGGCGGTCTGAGCCTTGCTTCAATATTTGCTGGAGATTTCTATTAAGACGTCCACAGCGAGTCGATGTCGAGCATGTCCCAACGCCCAGTAGCGAAACCTGAACATATGTTCTAAATTTTTGAGCACCTGCTCCTCGTTTTACTCGCTTTTGTTTATGTTATTACCTTCATTTCGCTCGACGGTGTTATTGTCACGGACAGTTTCATATAAAACAAAGTGTATGAAAAAACTACCGAGACAAAATATGAGTTGCAAAAGTTGTAGTAGCTATAGCTGCAGTGAAATGCAAACGCTTTTCACAGTGACTAAGCACATAAGTAGCGCAAAAGGTCAATAGAAAATTCCTTTGTTTATGTGGAAGCGAAATGATTAAAGGAAGCTTATTTCAATATGAATTAGGAGATAAATTAAAGAATGGCATCCAGCCTGTACGTGGGCGAATTCACAGATCTTTTGCTCTTAACTCTTCGGAAATGCATGTGCATCGCTGTTTTCTGAAATGCATAGGAGTAATTTCAGTCTTTTACGATTCCGTTTGGTACTAAACTGGAGATTCAACAGTTTCTTATGGCGAATCAAGTTTCAAGCCTCTAGCCTCTAACAAAAAGAGCGGTAATATTTCTCGACTCGTCTGTATTTAGTGAATCAAGAGCTTAGTAATACGTTTAACTATATTATTACTCCCTGAACAACGTGGTGAGGGCGGGGATGCTCTGTTGCCACGCAGCATCCTTCCAACGCCGGCTGATAAGTCTACAATTAAAAAAATTACGCGAGAAACTGACCACATGTAACAAGTGAAGGCGGGCTAGTTGGTGGTTGACAATGGAGTGCATATTGCAACCGCGCAAAACGACGAGGGACGAAGAGAGGAAAGCACAGGACAAGACGCGGAACTTCAACTAAAGTTTACTACGGGAAAACCACATTTATACAGGAACCGTAATCACACATGATGAACAGCCGATACCATCAAATAACACAGGCACGTGGGCGCGCGTGGCACAAGTTAGCATCTAGATAGTTAAATTCTTTCTTGGATAAAGATACGGAAGTGGAGCTGATGAAACGGTCATTTTCTTTTTTTATGCAGTAGGCTTCGAAAATTTCCCTGCTAAGCTGGGTCGTCAATCTTTTCAAACAGTTGTGTCGCGAATAAAGAAGGCGAATAACGGGCGCATAAGCTCTGACTCCCTTTTGGTCATTGTAATGTCATGCAGGTTTGCAGGAACCGGAAGTACAAAGTCATGGACAGCAAGCTCATGGACTGCAAGTACATTGTTGACGAGAACGCAAAGAAGACGTTTGCCTACGACACCGTCAAAACGCTCCGTTACAAGGTGGGATCCCTTGGCTCGCAGCCATTACGATGTAATCGCAGCTCCAGCGCCATGCTTTACTTAACACTGGCACGCTCTGCAGCCTCTGTTGCTCAAGGAGCAGGTGGCCCGCCTAAGAACTCCGCATTATGCCTAATTGATCAGGTGGACATTTCTGCATGCGGGTGCCAGCTTCTATTTTGCTGGTAACTAACCCAATGCATCGTTTTTGGGTTGTAGGCTGCACGCAGATATTTATATGCTACGTTGAGGTGTCAAACTCAAGCGGACGACACCGATGAGGAGTAGTGCTTCGTGGGAAAAAAGGGCCCAAGCCTGCGCCCAGCAAAATTGAACTGCTTGAGGAAGGTGCTTGTAATCAATTTTTCTCGTACATGAACTGCGCTACAAACCCCTGTAAGGTCGCTATCTTCCACCCAACATGCGCTTCACTTTATGGGTGGCCCAATGCACTCTGGAGCCAAATTGAAGGCCTCAATAGCCGCGAGGAAAAGAGGATGCCCGTAATTCATCGCCAACACTAGCGGTTACACGGTGCCTTTGGAAAAACAAAACGCAGTTCTGAAGGCATGTCGAAAAAATCTATCCAGAAGTGGCAACCACAAATTTGTATCTGACGATTGCCTAAAGCATGACATGCTTTCTGTAGGGGAATTAGCAATGGCATAAACTCTGTGTAAGTAGAGTATCTAAATTACACTTAAAAGACGCACGGCAAAGAGACACACCTCGTGTCGTTTCTCTCTATGTGTGCTGTCCCTCGTTAGCTGCTCTTTTTAACTGGAACATGCACCAACTAGCTCCGATACATATCATTGTGCAGTACCCGCCGCTTTGCACTATACTGTGGTTGCAATGAAGAGATCTTGCTGCTTCTTCTTCACGAACGAAGATAACACTCGTAGCGCGACGAGTCCCATTTGTTGCAAACAGGAGGCTGGTTTCTCTCTGGTTGCTCAGGCGTGCCTTCGCGAGCTGTCTTGGCATACTGATCGCGCCTTCCTTCACTGCCCACTGTGCTGCTTCGCTTGTAGGCCTTCCTGCAGGGGCGCACCTGATTCAGGTTCGCTAGTGTCGTGCGCCGAGGGTTATGACGTAGCACGACGGGTGGAGGTGTCGTTAATGTTCGGGCCTGTCGAGTTTTCAAAAGATGTAGCAAAACAAAAATAAAAACAAATAATTACATCTTCCCTGTTAACGCAATGCGCTGCTGCCACTTTTCAGACAGCTGTTCTCTAACATGCATTGCGTGCAGGCGCACTGTAAATGAGAAACAACCTCTCAGTATGCTTGCGTACGGCTCTAATGCACGAAAATATCGCGTAGTCGCTTTATTTTTTCCCAGGAAGTATTACTGACACTTAGCTATAAGATGACGCTGGGCAGACGCGAAAAAAAAATGAAGGTAGAGAGAACTGGACAGAATGCCTAAGGATTGAAAGAGAGTTAGAAGAGGGCTGAGCCTGGTTAGTTAGTTCATCTTGAAGGAAACGACAGAAAAGCGCTAACATACGGGACGGGATGGAAGAAGACAGGAACTTACGCTCGGAAGAATGACTCCACTATGCGGAACAAAACCGAATCATTAATTCCGCAAGCGAAATTCAGAAACATATGCTTACCATTGGTGACCAGGCAGCGAAGAACACTCTGTATCCCGCACGTGCGCAAATTTTTGCATGTTCTCAAAAAGAGCAATGCTGGCGTAAAGATTTTTTTTCCCGCCCGGAATAAAAGGGGAGGGCTTCTCAGGCGAGTAAGTCAAGAAAAACGAAAGAAAGTCAATCGGAAGAAATAGAGATCCAGACTTGGTAACTGTTTCTCTACTGTCGTCTATAGGACTCTCTTCTCATATGAACAGTTTTAGTTCGAAGAGAGAAAATGCAGTATTCATGCCCAGCTACTCCAGGATACCAAGTATATAAAGAACACGTCGCACCAAAACAGCATGCTCATTCATTGCGGTAAATGCGAACACTGAGCATTTCCAGAACGACACCTTACTCAGCGTCAAATGCCAAGACCAGGAGCCATTTTCTAGAAGGATTTATAATTAATTTGAGTAAGCCGTTAGTGCGACAGCAGCATCAAACAAATTCAGCAAGCAGCCAGTCAGACAAACAACCAGGTAGCAGGTCCCCACATCGACAGCAGCGTTCGCCACTCGCCGCGAGCACTAATTCATCATTCGCTGCGATATGTAGCCGATTGTGAGGTCTAGTCAGCCAATGTTTGGTTTCTACAGTCTGAAAATAGGACAAAGCAGGAGCGCAGACAACAGAATGAAAGCCCTTCGTTCTTTTCGTTCTGTTGTCTGCGCTCTTGCTTTTTCCTGTTTTAGCGTCTTAAAATTAAAAATTAACCGAAACCAACTAGTCAAACAGAATAGTCAACCAGCCAATGGTGCGGTCACTTACCACGGACGCTTGAAAGCCGCGGCAAAATCAGCAAACTGCACTTGCCAGTGCTAGAGAACCGAATGGGTGCAAAAAAAAAAAATGTATAATTGATCCTCAGAGAACATGACCCTCGGCCCAACGGCTGATCCCCGAGAACATGCAAAACCTTCTTCACACTTCGTCAGTTGCCCGTCGGCGGCTTTTATCTCATAACAACTTGCGTTTATTCAGCAGAGATGCTATCTGACACTTCCTGATTGATAAATCTTCGTTTGCATTCTTGCTCGCCATGTTTCGTGTATAGCGCGGCCTTCCCCATCGCAATACACCAATTCGATGCCAGTCAGCGAAAGCGTCTTCCTGTCGCCGTCCCTCTCGTTACCGCTGTTCCAGTGCTCCACTCTGGCTGATACATTTCAGGCGTGGAAATGAATGCGGCGTTAACAATGATCCCTCTTTCGGCAGACAGATGGAGTGCAATTAAAATATCGTAAACTAACATTCTGTGAGAGAAATGCTCTCGAATCAGTCTTTTAAATATTTGTTTTTCCTAACGAATGCAGCATTGTGATAACAATCGCCCGTTGTTATAAACACTGCATTACCCTAAATGATACTCATAACGCGCAATTACAAGTTATTTACTTTTACAGTTGTGCTCAAGCAAAAAGAATGCGACAGGATTGAAGTACGGGCTGACGGCGGTGGGCCTGGAGTTCGTTGACGCGACGAACTACTGCGGAGATGGAAAGTTTGGGTTGCTTTCCACAGTCAAGGAAGTACTAAATTTCTACGCAGAAGAGTACACATCACCGGCCGCCTACGAGAAATGCCTCGGCTGAACTGATTCGCCCTGCCCACTGTGCAAGCAGAGCTTCATAGTGCGAACATTGATAAGACCAACGAAAATAAGACCAGACTTCCATTCGTTTCATTTCTGTGTGGTACTTCAGTGGCTTTGATTGCATACCGAAGCACTTTTTATTGAAAACAACGCACGTATGGTTTGAAATCACGCTCGCGTCCTCTTTTGAAGTGTGCTACATGATGTGCAATCCGCTTCTGGATTTCTCGATAGGGACGTTTATGTGGTTCTCGCCGCATATGTGTAACCTGTGTCCGAACAATGTACATGCTGCGCACATGCACAATCGACTCCTCCTTGACATTCTTCTGTGGAAGCATGCGAACACACATTTCCCGCATTAGCGTATGCATCCCGTTTGTTGGAAAAGCCGTCGGCGTAGCAGTAGTCAGAACCGCTTGTTGGAAATAATCAGGGGTTGCGTAAAAAAAAAATACGTATGATGCTGATTTGTGGTTCAGGTGATTGCTGGGAATGATGTGCGATAGGCCTAGACGAGTAACGCAAAACATTGTAAATAAATACTAAAAATGTAAAAAAAATGAAAAACAAATGGAAGAAGGGGTTAAACGTTGTAAAAATGGTCGCTGGTGCTAAGAAAATCAGAGTCTAATTGATCATTTACCTACTTCAATCAATGAAAAAAATGAAAAAGCCGTTCGAAGGTGTCATACTACTGAGAATAGAAAGCCTAATCAGCTACAATAATCATACTAATCAGGGAAGTAACCACACGTTAGTTCGGTCACGCTGTTACGGCATGGAAAACTAACATTTGTGCACTTTTTTATTGCCAGTAATTTATTTATTTATTTTATTTATTTATTTATTGATACTCTCAGCCGTCAGGTCGTTACAGGGTGGAAACTGATGCATATGTAACTAAAGTCACACAGCCAGAAGTATAAATAGTACACAATTCAAAACAGTCAAATTGAAAACGACAATCGCCGCAACACAGCTGTCCTGCACTGCAGATACAGGCCTAAAGTACAAACGCTAGTGGGTAAATATTTTGGCTTACAACTATCAAATAGCAGTAGGGAAACAAAACGTATGAAAAGAAAAACACAATCACTGGGATGTCTATTCAGGTAAGTAACGGTACAAGCAATTTTCAAATTTGGGGAGATTGTCTATTTGCAGAAAGGCCTGAGGCAGGGAATTCCATTCTGTTATTGTTCAGGGGAAAAAGGAGTATGAAAAACAGTTAATACGGGCCATCATGGGTGTAACCTGGTGTAAGGGATCGGTAGTATACGTGGGGTTATCGGAACGCGGCTGGGGGCGCTCAAAGCGAAGCGTCTCCTATTTGGAACGCGGCCGCTCGCGAACGCGCCAAGAAGAACGGGTGTCCCCCCCGCCCCGCGGTACCGATTCGCGCACGTGCTGGCACGAATGTCTATTTGTGTTCGTTTTTATTTTGTGGTGGAGAGAGTGCTCTACGTTACGAAAGCTGGAGGGCTGGCCATGCCCTGGATGAACCAATAATGTTAAGACCGCAACATGATTGGACGTTACCAAATGTGGGCCGGGCCTTTAAGGCTTTAAAACCGGGCCCCGGAGCCGGAAGCGGGGTTCTGGGCTAAGGTGAGATGCTACGCATCTTCGGCTACGCCGAGTAGGGGCCTCCCCTAGTGTTAGCCAGTTCCGCCTTTTGGTTGTTTGTCTTTTTGCCGTTGTATCTAACTTGTATATTCTGTAAATATTTGTATATAAATCTTCAGTTATTCCATTTTTTACTCCTGCGTCTCAACTGAACACAAGACCGTCTCTGACGGGGCACCCCTGGTGCGAAGAGCTTCAGTCTTCCAGTTGGAACCAACCGTCTCTGACGGGGCACCTCTGGAGCGAAGAAGAAAAGAACCTGTGAATTTTACTGGCGCAGTCGACAGGATCCTGTGGCCATCGGAAGACGGCGCAGGAAGAAGATTGAAGACAGGGAGAAAGGCGACGGTAAGGCAACAGCAGCGTTCGAGAAAGGACCTGCGGAGGTACGGCGGCAAGGATGCAAGGACCACGGCAGTAGTCCAGCGACGCGGGACTGCGTCCGGTCAAGGAAGCAGCGCGTCGAGAACTCGACGGTCACCGGCGGGTCGCAGCAAGTGACGACAGCGGGCACAGGACCAGCGGCGTGCGACAGCTCATCGCGGCGTGCGGTGAAAGTGGCGGTGAACTCCGACACCAGAGGGCTGGCAATGCGGATCGACGCATCGAAACTGTGAGTTTCCTTCGTCGCATTGTTAGCGTCCCTGTGCATGTGTTCGAGCCGGTAGGACAGTTGAGCGGTACAGACGGCGGTATGGAGAGTTATCCATGCCGGCCCTCACTCGATGTGAGGTACCAGGTTGAGTTAGCGAAGGCGCGCTTAGCGGACCTTCAGGCTCAACTTGCGAAAGTAAATGGCGGAAAGGCGCTGCTTCGAGGAAGAACCTCAGGATGTTAAGTATGTCTTGAAAGTAATCGAAGCAAGACGCCAGCAGGTAGAACTCGAGATCTCTCAGATCAAGGAGAGTAGAAGAGCCAGTCAATCAGCCAGGGAGAACTGCTCCGAGTCCCGAGAGATGAGGCCGCCTGTGCTGGAAGCAAAGGATTATGCTTGTCATGCACAGGTCAGGTAAAGAGCAGTGAGGACGCTGAAAGCAATCAGCCGGTATGCGGGAACGCATCTTTGTTAGGAAACGCCGCAAAAGATTCAGGAAGTAAAAACAGGATTCCTGAAGGACGCGGAAATATCACAGCTTTCCCGCCACCGCGGGCGGCTAGCAAAGAACAGGAGCAGCCCAATTCTCATGATCTAGGGCCAGTCGAGGCCAAGGTGTCCGATAACAAACAGGACAGTGGTGGAATTCCTGCAGGCTCTATGACTAAGATTGTGACCTCCGACACGGAGCTAGTAACAGGTGAAAATCTGGCGTTGCTGCTAACACACACTGTGTCGGGTATAGGGCATGAATTGCCCCGTAGCGTTACTGGTGGCAAGAGTCCTTCATCCGAGGCAGAGAGCGGAGGTGGGCCTGCTGGGCCGACCGGGCAGAGCGCCGCGCAGTTGTTGAACGCACCCGGTGTGTGTCCAGCCAGGTTATTTGAGGACCCGGAAATGAATGGCCACTTGCCGCAAGGCAAGCTCGAGTCAAGTGACTGCGAGGGAGCTCATGGAGCCTTGGAGTTAGATGATGCCACGAAGCCGGCAAATGCCTATAAAGCAGGGAACTGCAACGTCAAGGTTTGCCCGTGCAGGAACGGGACAAATGGCTCCAAGCGAGGCAGAGCAGCTGGAGGCAGGTGCGTGGCCTTCACGTTGAAAGTCAGCGCGTGGAGCAGTACCTTCCGTACTGCAGTACGCCAAATCCCGTGTGGCAGAAGCGGCCGTACTGATATGATTACACTGGACAGGGGCTATGCTCCTTACGCAGTACGCGTCTCGTATTGGTGCGCCGAAGAGAGCGTTCCCTCAAGGGCGTCGCGTGATCAGGGATTTGGAACCATCGAGTACCACAAAGTTTTCGATCCTGGAGGGCAGCAGGTTTTTAGTTATCGCCCCGTTGTGGCACCAGCCTAATGAGTGAGTGACCGTCAGGCGTTAATCGGGTTGATTAGCACGTAGTGGCTCGAACGCACACGGGGACGCTCGGTGCGACCAAGGAGGCTCACGTGGCCGCTTACGGACCCCATATCAGTGCTAGTGAACGCTCCAGTCGCGAGTGCCTGTGTGTGTGTGTGATCATTCCCGAGCAGGACCACGGTGTGCATTCTGCTGATCTGGGCACAGCCTATAAACTTGGACTCCGTTTTACGGCGCACAGCAAGCATGCTACCGTATGTATTTGTGCCATTTGCTTATGTTGTGTTGGTGCCTGTGTGAATTTTGTTTTTGGTTTTGCTGGTGCCAGTGCTGGTGTAGCTGCGGCATGTCACCCACAGGGTGGTTTTGTGACCCGTACCGATCCCTTCTTGTTATAATTCTAAAAGTGGCATTTGAGCCCTTTGTAGAATCTTGGGAAGGGCGTGTAAGGGATCGGTAGTATACGTGGGGTTATCGGAACGCGGCTGAGGGCGCTCAAAGCGAAGCGTCTCCTATTTGGAACGCGGCCGCTCGCGAACGCGCCAAGAAGAACGGGTGTCCCCCCCGCCCCGCGGTACCGATTCGCGCACGTGCTGGCACGAATGTCTATTTGTGTTTGTTTTTATTTTGTGGTGGAGAGAGTGCTCTACGTTACGGAAGCTGGAGGGCTGGCCATGCCCTGGATGAACCAATAATGTTAAGACCGCAACATGATTGGAAGTTACCAAATGTGGGCCGGGCCTTTAAGGCTTTAAAACCGGGCCCCGGAGCCGGAAGCGGGGTTCTGGGCTAAGGTGAGATGCTACGCATCTTCGGCTACGCCGAGTAGGGGCCTCCCCTAGTGTTAGCCAGTTTCGCCTTTTGGTTGTTTGTCTTTTTGCCGTTGTGTCTAACTTGTATATTCTGTAAATATTTGTATATAAATCTTCAGTTATTCCATTTTTTTACTCCTGTGTCTCAACTGAACACAAGACCGTCTCTGACGGGGCACCCCTGGTGCGAAGAGCTTCAGTCTTCCAGTTGGAACCAACCGTCTCTGACGGGGCACCTCTGGTGCGAAGAAGAAAAGAACCTGTGAATTTTACTCCTGGTTACTGTGAGAGCTTCTTACAGGGCGATACGAACGCTGTTGCAAACAGAGGCTTGTTTTTAAGTTGAAGCGATTATTGCGCAAGAAATTTTAGCCTGGCGATCTTCCTTCGTTTCGACAGTGAAGGAAGTTGTAAATCATGTAGCATGTCAGTCACGGAATCAGTATATCTATATTTTGACAGAATGAACCTGGCGGCCCTTCTTTGCATTTTTTCAACCTTATCCGTTTGATTTGACTGATACGGATCCCATATGACGCTTGCATATTCCAGTGTCGGACGTACCAGCGCGAGATAGGCAGTTAGTTTTGCTTTTGTGGATGCAAGTTTCAGTTTTCTTCTAAAGTACCACAATTTAGTTTCGGCTTTTGAACATGAGTTGTCAATATGTAAATTCCAACTTAGATTAGATGATATAGTGACACCTAAATACTTAAAGGAGTTGACACGTGTTATATACCGCCCATCTATTTCACAATGAAATGAAAAAATATTTTTGGTTTTGTTTGCCAGTGTAATATATGATGTTTTTGTATAATTAATTTTCATTCTGGAAGCTGTACACTACTGATTAATGGAGTTCAACGCCAAATTTAATGTGAGCTGGTCTTCTGTCTTTGACATAATTGAGTATATTAAACAATCATCCGCAAGTAGCCGGACTGTAATTTGAGGAGGAAGTGAGACTGCGACGTTATTAACATAGCATAAAAATATGGGCCCCAGCACAGACCCCTGATGGACACCTGAGAGTACACCCAGGACGTCAGATTTCGCACCGTCGACCTCCACATACTGGGTTCTATTAGTAAGGTAAGCTTTAATCCAGCATACAATATCTCTGTTTATGCCTAAGTCAATGAATCTATTAAGTTCATCATGGGGTACACGGTCGAATGCTTTAGACATGTCTAGGCAAACTGCATCCACTTGGTCCCTGTTGTTTAAGGCTTTTGAAAAATCATGCAGTGTTTCTACAAGTTGGGTAACAGTAGAGAGCTTCCGCCTGAAACCATGTTGATTGGGATTTAGTTTGTTCGTGTCCTCAAGATATTTGGATAAGCAGTTTGCCACGACGTGCTCAAGCATCTTGCAACAGGAGCAGGTGATAGAAATAGGTCTGTAATTGTCGGGAACGTGCTTGCTTCCAGATTTGTGTACTGGAATTATCCTAGCCTGCAGCCAGTCATTTGGCAAGGAATGTTGCTTCAGTGATGCATTAAATATGATTATTAAATATTTTGCGATCCATTCCGCGTATCTTCTTAGGAACTCATTAGGAATAGAATCAGGAGCGGAAGACTTTTTTGTATCTAAATTAAGGAGGAGGGAAAATATTCCTTCATGGGACAAGATAATAGCGGGTGTGTCAGACGGCGGGGAGCATAATCCTCTTCTAGAATTCTGGGGCATAGAGTTAGAAGGGCTAAATACAGAATGAAAATAAGCATTGCATCTGTTAGCGGTTTCTGATTTATCATTAACAATACAACCATCCACTGTAAGAAACTCCATGTTTTCCTTCGAGGGTGAAAGGTGACGCCAAAAACGCTGTGGGGAAGTTTTCATAAATTGGGTGAGCTTTTCTGAAAAATACCTATCTTTTGGTGTCAATAACTTCTCTTTAAGTATCGAAGATAGGTGCGAAATTTCATTTTGATTCCTTACTCTGTTGCGTTTTCTCCGCTTTATCCTTCGCTTTAGCTGGATTATTTCACGATTTATCCAAGGGTTACGTTTCTTTATCGCTTTTTTACTTTGCGGAACAAACTTTTGTAGGCAGTACCTGATTATATTTTTAAACCTCTCCCAGAAACTGTTGACGTCATCTTCCCCGTGGTAAGAATCGAAGGTCATTTCCAAGTAGTCTATGATGCTGACATCATCAGCATTAGAAAAATCGTTAACAGAAATAGTTCGCCTTTTCGTTTTTCCGGTGGTATCAGCCATTTGAAAGAAACTAAAACAAGGTTATGGTCAGAAAGCCCTTCCTTAACGGACACATCATACTCAGTTATTTTGCTGCTTACAAAAACCAAGTCCGATATTGATTCCGTACTTGCTCTAATCCTTGTTGTGCTTTTGACAATTTGTGTGAGATCATTATTAAAGGCAATGTCTAACATGACCTCACAGTGTTTAGCATCAGTTGTGCCTGCATCAAGTGACTCCCAAGATACACTCGACAAATTGAAATCACCGGCAATGATTACACTTGCGTTTCCAGGTACATTATTTGAAAAGTATTCTTGTAACGATGCAAGAAATGTAATAGGGGCACTGGGGGGTCGATATACTGCGGCAATAACACAAGAAGAAGCACCAAATTTTATCCGGCACCAGATGCTCTCCGTGTTAGGGCAATCTTTCATAAAAACAAATTCGATTCCTTCTTTAAAAAATAAGCGCCACACCACCACCACGCTCAAGAACTCTAGTTTGGGCTGGTTGGTTCATGATTCAGGAGGAAAACGGCGCAAAAAACGGGGACAAAAGCGACAAACACCACAGGACCAGCGCCAACTTGCAACTGAACTTTATTTCGCACCAAACCCGCCTTTATGTAAGCCAACACGCTGTAGCATCCGTGTAACACGCACAGGCAGTAGAAAAGATCACTAAGATATCTAACACATGAAGAACGATAGCAACCACGTAACATACTATCATGGCTAAAAAAACCCAACAAATGTATAGCAAACAACACTAAAGCAGTCATGGCCAAGCAACTCTTAAACACCAAAAATGATACACAATCATGAGTGATACCAGATGACCAACAAGAAACGTGGAAAAAAAGGTGAAGAATGAAGCGCTAAGATCAAAGTAGTGTCTAAGGTAAAAAAAAGCTTGAAATGGATGAAGAGTGGAAACCTTAAAATTTGAAACGAACAACCAGCAGCCACACGAATGATAACCGATGACCAACCAGAAACACGAAAGAAGGTGGACGCGGAGCTGAGACCAAAGTCAGCGTCAAAGGAATAAAAACGAGAAAAAAAATGGTAACGAACAACCAGCAGCCACATGAATGATAACCGATGACGCCTTTGACGCTGACTTTGGTCTCAGCTCCGCGTCCATCTTTTTACGTGTTTCTGGTTGGTCATCGGTTATCATTCATTGTTGTATATGTGGTTTCGGTTTCGTTTTGGGAATCACCTGCCGCTAGAGGCACCAGTGTCGCTATGTGTATATATATGACTGTATGTGGCAATAAAGGGGGATTTGTTTGGTTGCTAGCAGTTCGTGTACTTGGGCGGCACCCGCCGCTACAACATTGGCGACGAGGACGGGATCATTTCGGGGGGCGTGACTTTCGCCGCTTGCTTTCCGGCGCCATGAGCATTTCTGGAATCGCGCCGCCGCCCCCGTTCCTGCCTGTGCCTGGTCGGCCTGCTGTTGCGTGGCCGCAATGGTTCCGCATCTTCGAGAACTACCTGCTTGCTTCGGGGGCCTCTGACTGCACGCCGGATCGTCGCAAAGCACTACTTCTTCACAGCCTCGGCGTAGAAGGTCAGCGCATATTTTACACATTACCACTTCCATCGTTGGACAACGCCAAGCTCGGTGAGCAAACTGCTACTGATAAAGCGTCGGAAGATAGCAAGGGCACAGGCGACACAAGGCCTGAAGTATCGTCGTACGATATCGCAGTTACCGCTCTGCACGCTCATTTTTCGGCACCAAGCAATGTTGTTGCCGAACGGCATCGTTTCAGTAGGCGAGTTCAGCAAGCTGGTGAATCAGTGAATGAGTACATCACAGCATTGCGGGAGCTTTCTGCTACATGCTCTTTTCCTGTCGAAGAAGATTCGCTGCGTGACCAGTTCATTGCGGGTATTTCGTCTCGAAGCTTACGCGAGCGTCTTCTGCTTGAAGGATCGTCTCTCTCGTTCGCTAGAGCAGTACTACTGGCAAGGCAGTTTGAGCAGGCGTACAATGATCTGCAAGAATTTCCTTCTGTAGATGTTGGACGCATAAATACTCGTGGAAATACGCCTACGCGTACACCAGAATCCGACGAGAGCTCGAAGCGGGCGCACAACCGCCAGTCTCATTGTTACCGCTGCGGTTCATCCCAGCACAATGCAGCATCAGTTCGCTGTCCAGCCAAAAGCAAGCGTTGTCACCATTGCGGTGTCATGGGTCACTTCCGCTATGTTTGCCAGAAACGAGGCTCCGCTCCGGTGCGTGAGGTAGACAGCCAAGATTCTCCGAGCGAGGAAGTTTTGAGCATTCTGGCTGTGACGTCGGCCGCTCGCTCCGCTGTTCACGTCACAGTTTCGATTGGCCGTGCGGACATAACTTTCCTTGTAGATTCTGGGTCGTCAGTTTCCATTGTTGCACACGATCTTTTTAAGCAGTATTTTGAAGGCCAAGTACTTTTGGCCCCGACTGTTCGGTTACTGGACTATTCAAAACAGCCAATTCCGGTTCGTGGCTGTTTCTTCGCTGACGTTACGTACAAAGGTAGCACAACAAGCCTTCTTTTCTACGTCGTTGAAAAAGGCACCTCACTCTTGGGTATCGATGCCATCAAGGCCCTCGGTCTACAGATTGATGGGTCATCTCTTCAATGCCTTGAAACGACGCTAACTTCCAATTCTCGAAGGGAACAGCGCCCTGACCCGACGAAAGCCGTGCAGGATATTAACCTCCCAAAGGAATTAGTTGGCGAGTTTGGATCTCTTTTCGATCCAGGCCTTGGCCTCGCGAAAGGTTTTGTGCATCACGTCAAAACGCGATCCACGGTGCAGCCAGTGCAATCCAAACTTCGGCGCCTTCCGCTCTCGCTACGACCATTGGTGTCGGAAGAGACTTCGCCTGCCGCCAGTGGTTTCTCAGAAGCATCGGGACCTCAGCGTAGGGTACAGCCATCAAGGAATAGACGACCTCCAGACCGCTATGGACACTAAGTACAGCAAGACACGTTTTGCAGTGAACATGAACCTGTCACAATCTGCACGAGTGTTGAGTTTGCTGACGTTGTGAAATAGGGACATAAATGGAGTTGTATCTTGTTTTCCTCTTTTTGTTTTATATTTTTGTATGAAGTGCATAAGACAAGCATTGTTGTTACTGTAAATATACTTCTGTAAAAGAGCACTAACGTACTAACACTACTAAATCACTAACCCATGTAGCTGTTCTTTTTATAAGGAAGGGAATATGTTGTATATGTGGTTTCGGTTTCGTTTTGGGAATCACCTGCCGCTAGAGGCACCAGTGTCGCTATGTGTATATATATGACTGTATGTGGCAATAAAGGGGGATTTGTTTGGTTGCTAGCAGTTCGTGTACTTGGGCGGCACCCGCCGCTACAACATTCATGTGGCTGCTGGTTATTCGTTTCCAATTTTAAGGTTTCCACTCTTCATCCATTTCAAGCTTTTTTTTACCTTAGACACTACTTTGGTCTTAACGCTTCATTCTTCACCTTTTTTTCCACGTTTCTTGTTGGCCATCTGGTATCACTCATGATTGTGTATCGTTTTTGGTGTTGCTTGGTTAGGACCATTTTAGTGTTCTTTGCTATACATTTGTTGTTTTTTTTCGCATAGCCATGATAGTATTGCCGCAGATCTTTGTAGCGTTCGTTTGTACTATTTGTTTGTTCATGCTTCAAGGCGGCCGACGAGCAGCTTTATCGCTTCGTTTGTGAAGCAAGACGCGCCTAGATTTATATCGATTGATCGCATGCGGACGAAGCGGGTTCTAGTTTCTTCCAGAAGGTTCTAGTAACTTCCTAAGCTTTATATCGAATGCTCGCTATCAGCTTTAAAAAGAGCACGGCCGACAGCGGCGGGCATTCTGTTCGACGACCGCCGAGCACGCTTGTTGCTGTCGCCCGAGCTCGTCCAGACCCAGCGAAGATTTTTCGGCGCTGGCTTGCTGAGAAGTTTTGACAAGTGCAGGCGGGCCTCGGATCCACTGCGACCCCGAGGTTCCGCAACCAGCCTCCCAGCCCAGGCGCCGTGCCTTTGCCGGTGCTCGGGCAACTTCCAGACCTTCAAGCAGCAGCCCAGTCGGCCGCCCGTGACGTCATGGGAGGCCCGGGACCTGCTGCCCCTCCGGTGTTCCGTGCGCTGCCCCCAAAGGCGCACTGTTTTTCGTTCACAGTTACTTCCGACGCGACAGCTGACAACATCGTCGACGGCATCGAGCCGGTTGTCGGCCCGAAAGGGCTAGAGAGCCTCCAGCACCATGGAGACATGAAGTTCTGCGTCGCCATGGCCTCGGCTGCGGCGGCGGAGAAGATGCTAGTGGAAGGCGCCTTCAACGTGAACGGCGCTTCCGTCCCAGTAGCCTGCGTGGGTCCCGTCGTGGTCCACGTGACGGCTTTCGTGTGCCGCTGTTCGTGGGAGATGCGGCGCTGGCGGCAGCACTGTCCCCTTACGGAAAGGTGCTGGACATCACCCACCCCGTCCTCAAGGGTCGTCGTCACGTCGGCAACGGGACGCGCGTGGTCCGGATCGAGATGAAGCAGGCGGTGCCGAACTTCTTGACCGTCCAGGGCCACCGCGTCATGTTTGACTACCGAGGCGTCCGGAAGGTGTGTTCCCGCTGCGGGCAGGACGGCCACATCGGCGCGGCGTGTCGAACGCCGCGGTGCGCTCGCTGCGAGGTGTTCGGCCACGACACGGCCGGATGCGGAGCGGCTTGCAGGCGCTGCGGTGGAAGCCACGCCACAGCGGACTGCCTGCGACCACGGTCCTACGCGGCGGTTTCAGCTGCGAGCGTCGCCAAGACCACGCAGCAACCGTTGAGCAAGGCCACAAGCGCTGACGACCCGGAAAATATGGACTTCTCAAGACCCGACTACAAGCGTGCCCACCCACAATCATCGGAATCCGAGGGGACTGTTAACGAACGTTCTAGCAAAAAAGTGCCGCGCGCGCCGAGCGCCGCCCATGGCAGCGCTCTTTAGGTTGTATGCTATGCCGTCGGTGCTCTAGGCAGTCATGGCGGTTGTGCATCTCCTCTCCCTGAATGTTCGGGGATTTCAATCCGTAGACAGACAGAGGTGATGCACTTTGCCAGGGCTAGGGGCGTCGACATCCTGTTTTTACAGGAATGCAACTTCCGTACTTCACTTGATGTGCTGAATTTCACCACCCGGTTTTCTGTTTTTGCTTATTTTTCGTTGACTGATTTTCATATGTGCGGTGTTGGTGTCGTTTTTGTAAACCCCTGCCTGCGCGCGGGTGCTCATTGCACTTTCGGGCTGGACGGCCGCACTCTTGCGGTCGACTTCACACTAAACCAGCGGCGGGTACGTGCGTTGGTGGTATACGCGCCAGCACGGTAGACTAGTAGTTCTGATTTTTTAAACCGCCTCGACTCATTCCTCCTTGATCCCTACCCCACTTTCATCGTCGGTGACTTCAATTGTGTACTTAACATCGACCGTGACGTCCGCGGACAGGGTCACGGTCGCCGTTATTGCGGTGCCCGCGCGCTCCGCGATCTCGTGACTCAGTTCCGCTTGTCTGACGCGTGGGTGCAGCTTCACGGGGATGTCTTTGGAGCGACGTGGGAGAGAGCACAGTCAGCGAGTCGGATAGACAAATTCTATTTTCCACCAGAGCTCACTTCTTTTGTCGTTAGCTGCGAAGTTCTCGCGTTCCCTGCAGGCACGCCGGTGATTTCCGATCACCACCCCTTGTCAGTCAGGCTCGACTTTGGTGAGGACACCCCACGTACTGTTACGTGGCGCATGGACACGAGCCTACTGGCAGACCCGGAAAGCATGGCGTCACTGCGTACGGCGTTGGCAGCATCGTGCAAGAGCTTCGTTGCGACTGATTCATGGGACACACTCAAGGCTCGTTGGCAGGCAACTCTGGTGGCGGCCGGTCAAGACCGCAGACGCCGGGTAACTCATGCACTGAATGACACCCTCAAGCGCATCCGTATAGTGCAAAGGGGAGCACCCTTAACCTTTGCCATGAGCGATTACCTGAGTCTACTTAAAGCACGTTACCACGTGTTGCTCTGCCAGTCATCACGGGCAGCTAGTCGTGCACACCAGCTCGGGCGGCCGATATCAGACCCGGCTGTGCTACGACACGTACGCGCAGGCACGGCAGAGGAATTCGCTCCCGCTACATGCCTTTCGTGACACTCCCAGACGGCACCCAAAGCAAAACCACGGCCGATATCTGCACGATCTTCGCAAGCCACTTTTCGAACCTGTTCTCTACGGAAAGTTGGCTACATCTTCAAGAGGGTTATGACGCGCTTCTACAAAGTTTTTTTTGGAAACTTGCCACGAGTAGCTGAAGAGTTGCATGAAAACCTTTGCGCACCAGCCACAAGCCAAGAGCTGCACGCCATCCTGCAGAGTATGAATGCAGCCTCTGCCCCCGGTCTAGACGGCATTCCAACAAGTTTTTATTCAAAGTTTTTTTATGAGATCCAAGGAGCGCTCCTGAAGATGGTCAACGGCTTCCTCGCGGATGGGTTACGTCCAAACTCTTTCCGCGAATGTCGCATCATACTCATTCCGAAAGCGGGCGGTGACCCCTCCGACCCGCAAGCATGGCGGCCCATAAGCCTCCTAAACGCAGACTACAAACTCGTCGCATCTTTACTAAACAAAAGAATGCGGACGATTCTGCCTCATCTAATTCACCGGGCTCAAACCAGCAGCGTGCCTGACCGCTCTGTGTTTGATGCACTGACACTCACAAGAGACCTGTACACATTTGCCAGCAGGACGGGCTTCAGCGGGTGCTTTGTTTCGCTTGATCAGGCGAAAGCATTCGATCGGGTGGAACACTCGTATCTGTTCGGAGTCCTCGAAGCCTTCGGATTCCCACCGCAAATTGCCAGCAGGCTGCCCTTACTTTATGGAGACCTGAACGCTCGTCTCTCCGTAAACGGCCACCAGAGCTCTCCCTTCTCAGTCACCCGGGGCATAAGGCAAGGATGCCCTCTCTCCCCAACGTTCTTCGTGTTATGCCTGGATCCACTCATCCGGCGCATTAACAACAGCCCTTCCATACGCGGCTTCCGTCTGCCTGGCCAGGGTCAAATCAAGGTTGCAGCCTACGCCGACGACGTGTCGCTTTTCCTCAAGGACGAGGATAGCTACGCAGCCTTTTCGCGGCTGTTTCTCGAGTACAGCGAGATATCGGGGGCCCTATTGAACAGGGAAAAAGCAAGGCGTTAAGCTTTGCCACCTTCACACCAAAACTTGCAGGCAAGGTGGAGTGGGTGCAGGGAGTGAAAGTCCTGGGAGTAGTATTCCTCGCAAGCGGAGAAGTAGCCCGCGAAACCTGGACTAACCTCCGCACGAAGGCTGAGAAACGCCTCTCGGTGGCGTCAACTTTCCGCCTTTCAATGGCAGAGCGCTGCTATATAGTTAAGTCTACAATCCTAGCCGCATGTTTTTTTGTCGCCCGCGTCGCAAACCCAACGCGCACGTTTGCTCGCAGGCTAACCTCGGCCTGTGGCTCTTTCGTTTGGGCGGGCAAAACCGAACTTGTGTCACGAATGTTCAAGTGCCTTCCATCGTACATGGGTGGGTTTAGTATACCTTGCATCCGCACCATGGGTAATGTGCTCGCCTTGCGAGGAGTACGCGATCTTGTGCGCAACCCAGACTATCCCGTGAGAACACTCATCGCATACTTTCTGGGTACAGCGCGTAATGTGTTTTTTACACAACACGTGGTTGGCCCTACAGCCGAGCAGCCGCCGGCATTCTTCGTTAATGTGCGTCGCACACTGGCGTCGTTGTCTGCCAGCATGCCCGATCTGGATGTTGATGAAACCCCGCCCTCCAGGCTTTGTGAGGCACTAACGGTAGCAGAGCTCACCCGCGAACAACTCCAGAAAACGAGACGGGCGCGCTGGCGCCAACTGACCTCGCCTGCACTTCCTGCAGATATCAGGGACTTCGGCTGGTTGCGAGGCTGGCGGGTCCTGCCCACTAGAGACCGCCTTGCGACTTGGGGCGTGGCGCCCTCCGCCCGATGCCCGCAATGCGGTCTCTTAGAAACATTGCGGCACGCTATGTTTGAGTGTGTAGTTGCGCGCACATTTTGGATACTGGTGTCACGCATGTTTTTAACCCGCCTCGAAGCACGCACTAGTTCACGCGAACTGTTCACAAATATGCTCTTGTGTGTCGGCATGTTCGTTTTGTGGCGGCAGCGTGGAGCGGCTTCCTTAAATGGGCGTCCGCAAAGAGCAATGTTTCCAATGTTGCAGCGCCTCCGCACGCGGCTCTTTGAGCAAGCATGCGTGGACGCACTGTCAATGAGTGAGGCAGAGTTCTTGCGCAAATGGTCGACATATTTCATCGTCCTGCGCGGCGGTCGAGTGTAGGCTTTCTTACTGCCTTATTGACGTGCTCAGTGCTGCGTCACTGCGCACGTGCTTGACTGATCAGAGCATTGAGTTCAGCCGTTTTTTTTTTGTGCTTTTGTTGACATTAGAAAAAATAAACTTCTCTTTCAATGCCCGAGCTCGTCCAGAACCAGCGAAGTTTTTTCGGCGCTGGCTTCGTGAGAAGTTTCAACGATAAGTGCAGGCGGGCCCCGGATCCACTGCGACCCGTAGGTACCGCAACCAGCCTCCCTGCCCAGGCGCCGTGCCTTTGCCGGTGCTCGGGCAAACTGCGTGAAGGTCGTGCAAGCAGCAGCCCAGCCGGCCACCCGTGACGTCATGGGAGGCCCGGGACCTGCTGCCCCTCCGGTGTTCCGTGCGCCGCCCCCAAAGGCGCATTGTTTTTCGTTCACAGTTACTTCCGACGCGACAGCTGACGACATCGTCGACGGCATCAAGTTGGTTGTCGGCCCGAAAGGGCTAGAGAGCCTCCAGCACCATGGAGGCATGAAGTTCTGCGTCGCCATGGCCTCGGCTGCGGCGGCGGAGAAGATTCTCGTGGAAGGCGCCTTCAACGTTAACAGCACTTCCGTCCCAGTAGCCTGCGTGGGTCCTGCCGTGGTCCACGTGACGGCTTTTCGTGTGCCGCTGTTCGTGGGAGACGCGGCGCTGGCAGCGGCACTGAGCTCCTACGGCAAGGTGCTTGACATCACCCATCCCGTCCTCAAGGGCCGTCGTCACGTCGGCAACGGGACGCGCGTGGTCCGGATCGAGATGAAGCAGGTGGTGCCGAACTTCTTGACCGTCCAGGGCCACCGCGTCAAGTTTGACTACCGAGGCGTCCGGAAGGTGTGTTCCCGCTGCGGGCAGGACGGCCACATCGGCGCAGCGTGTCGAACGCCGCATTGCGCTCGCTGCGAGGTGTTCGGCCACGACACGGCCGGATGCGGAGCGGCTTGCAGGCGCTGCGGTGGAAGCCACGCCACAGCGGACTGCCTGCGACCACGTTCCTATGCGGCAGCCGCCGCCTCGAGAAAGGAACCGAGAAAGGACAACGTGTTCGCAGAAGCGCGGAGCACACCGACCGTCCGGACGCCTGTTGCCGACGCGGACCCTACGACCAGCAGCCCGAGGGAGCCCGAGCCCACCCCCGCGACGGAGGTGCCCGTGTAGGAGCAGCTCGAGGGGACGCCTTCAAACGAGATGGAGCCGTTCGGTGCTGTTTTAATAATAATAATAATAATAATAATAATAATGTTTATTTCATCACCACGTTGTACATGATGATGCAGGGGACCGAAGTAAAAGCTGTCTTTCAACAGCTTGACAGAGCAACGGCCCCCCTTTTCGCGGAACCTTTGCCTCCGCTACCCCGTACAGCTTCCTTCAACACCGAGAGCAGCAGCGGCGATGAGTCGAGCGTGGCGTCGGGCGACCTGGTGGACGTACCGGACAAAGTCACGCCACTTCGCCTGACAGGCGACTTGACGTGCGGCCAGGTGTCAGGACCGACGACTCCTGGAGGTGCGGACGACGCGCGCTTCCCGTCACCAGCAAGCCACACCCTCCCATCGGCGACCCTGGCGTCGGCATCGGCTTCAGCTGCGAGCGTCGCCAAGACCACGCAGCAACCGGTGAGCGAGGCCACAACCGCCGACGACCCCGAAAACATGGACTTTTCCCGACCAGACTTCAAACGTGCCCACCCCCAATCATCAGAATCTGAAGGGACAGTTAACGAACGTTGTAGTAAAAAAGTGCCGCGCGCGTCAAGCGCCGCCCATGGCAGCGCTCTATAGGTTGTATGTTATGCCGTCGGTGCTCTTGGCAGTCATGGCGGTTCTGCATCTCCTCTCCCTGAATGTTCGGGGATTTCAATCCGTAGACAGACAGAGAGAGGTGATGCACTTTGCCAGGGCTAGGGGTGTCGACATCCTGTTTTTACAGGAATGCAACTTCCGTACTTCACTTTATGTGCTGAATTTCACCACCCGGTTTTCTGTTTTTGCTTACTTTTCGTTCACTGATTTTCATATGTGCGGTGTTGGTGTCGTTTTTGTAAACCCCTGCCTGCGCGCGGGTGCTCATTGCACTTTCGGGCTGGACGGCCGCACTCTTGCGGTCGACTTCACACTAAACCAGCGGCGGGTACGTGCGTTGGTGGTATACGCGCCAGCACGGTAGACTAGTAGTTCTGATTTTTTAAACCGCCTCGACTCATTCCTCCTTGATCCCTACCCCACTTTCATCGTCGGTGACTTCAATTGTGTACTTAACATCGACCGTGACGTCCGCGGACAGGGTCACGGTCGCCGTTATTGCGGTGCCCGCGCGCTCCGCGATCTCGTGACTCAGTTCCGCTTGTCTGACGCGTGGGTGCAGCTTCACGGGGATGTCTTTGGAGCGACGTGGGAGAGAGCACAGTCAGCGAGTCGGATAGACAAATTCTATTTTCCACCAGAGCTCACTTCTTTTGTCGTTAGCTGCGAAGTTCTCGCGTTCCCTGCAGGCACGCCGGTGATTTCCGATCACCACCCCTTGTCAGTCAGGCTCGACTTTGGTGAGGACACCCCACGTACTGTTACGTGGCGCATGGACACGAGCCTACTGGCAGACCCGGAAAGCATGGCGTCACTGCGTACGGCGTTGGCAGCATCGTGCAAGAGCTTCGTTGCGACTGATTCATGGGACACACTCAAGGCTCGTTGGCAGGCAACTCTGGTGGCGGCCGGTCAAGACCGCAGACGCCGGGTAACTCATGCACTGAATGACACCCTCAAGCGCATCCGTATAGTGCAAAGGGGAGCACCCTTAACCTTTGCCATGAGCGATTACCTGAGTCTACTTAAAGCACGTTACCACGTGTTGCTCTGCCAGTCATCACGGGCAGCTAGTCGTGCACACCAGCTCGGGCGGCCGATATCAGACCCGGCTGTGCTACGACACGTACGCGCAGGCACGGCAGAGGAATTCGCTCCCGCTACATGCCTTTCGTGACACTCCCAGACGGCACCCAAAGCAAAACCACGGCCGATATCTGCACGATCTTCGCAAGCCACTTTTCGAACCTGTTCTCTACGGAAAGTTGGCTACATCTTCAAGAGGGTTATGACGCGCTTCTACAAAGTTTTTTTTGGAAACTTGCCACGAGTAGCTGAAGAGTTGCATGAAAACCTTTGCGCACCAGCCACAAGCCAAGAGCTGCACGCCATCCTGCAGAGTATGAATGCAGCCTCTGCCCCCGGTCTAGACGGCATTCCAACAAGTTTTTATTCAAAGTTTTTTTATGAGATCCAAGGAGCGCTCCTGAAGATGGTCAACGGCTTCCTCGCGGATGGGTTACGTCCAAACTCTTTCCGCGAATGTCGCATCATACTCATTCCGAAAGCGGGCGGTGACCCCTCCGACCCGCAAGCATGGCGGCCCATAAGCCTCCTAAACGCAGACTACAAACTCGTCGCATCTTTACTAAACAAAAGAATGCGGACGATTCTGCCTCATCTAATTCACCGGGCTCAAACCAGCAGCGTGCCTGACCGCTCTGTGTTTGATGCACTGACACTCACAAGAGACCTGTACACATTTGCCAGCAGGACGGGCTTCAGCGGGTGCTTTGTTTCGCTTGATCAGGCGAAAGCATTCGATCGGGTGGAACACTCGTATCTGTTCGGAGTCCTCGAAGCCTTCGGATTCCCACCGCAAATTGCCAGCAGGCTGCCCTTACTTTATGGAGACCTGAACGCTCGTCTCTCCGTAAACGGCCACCAGAGCTCTCCCTTCTCAGTCACCCGGGGCATAAGGCAAGGATGCCCTCTCTCCCCAACGTTCTTCGTGTTATGCCTGGATCCACTCATCCGGCGCATTAACAACAGCCCTTCCATACGCGGCTTCCGTCTGCCTGGCCAGGGTCAAATCAAGGTTGCAGCCTACGCCGACGACGTGTCGCTTTTCCTCAAGGACGAGGATAGCTACGCAGCCTTTTCGCGGCTGTTTCTCGAGTACAGCGAGATATCGGGGGCCCTATTGAACAGGGAAAAAGCAAGGCGTTAAGCTTTGGCACCTTCACACCAAAACTTGCAGGCAAGGTGGAGTGGGTGCAGGGAGTGAAAGTCCTGGGAGTAGTATTCCTCGCAAGCGGAGAAGTAGCCCGCGAAACCTGGACTAACCTCCGCACGAAGGCTGAGAAACGCCTCTCGGTGGCGTCAACTTTCCGCCTTTCAATGGCAGAGCGCTGCTATATAGTTAAGTCTACAATCCTAGCCGCATGTTTTTTTGTCGCCCGCGTCGCAAACCCAACGCGCACGTTTGCTCGCAGGCTAACCTCGGCCTGTGGCTCTTTCGTTTGGGCGGGCAAAACCGAACTTGTGTCACGAATGTTCAAGTGCCTTCCATCGTACATGGGTGGGTTTAGTATACCTTGCATCCGCACCATGGGTAATGTGCTCGCCTTGCGAGGAGTACGCGATCTTGTGCGCAACCCAGACTATCCCGTGAGAACACTCATCGCATACTTTCTGGGTACAGCGCGTAATGTGTTTTTTACACAACACGTGGTTGGCCCTACAGCCGAGCAGCCGCCGGCATTCTTCGTTAATGTGCGTCGCACACTGGCGTCGTTGTCTGCCAGCATGCCCGATCTGGATGTTGATGAAACCCCGCCCTCCAGGCTTTGTGAGGCACTAACGGTAGCAGAGCTCACCCGCGAACAACTCCAGAAAACGAGACGGGCGCGCTGGCGCCAACTGACCTCGCCTGCACTTCCTGCAGATATCAGGGACTTCGGCTGGTTGCGAGGCTGGCGGGTCCTGCCCACTAGAGACCGCCTTGCGACTTGGGGCGTGGCGCCCTCCGCCCGATGCCCGCAATGCGGTCTCTTAGAAACATTGCGGCACGCTATGTTTGAGTGTGTAGTTGCGCGCACATTTTGGATACTGGTGTCACGCATGTTTTTAACCCGCCTCGAAGCACGCACTAGTTCACGCGAACTGTTCACAAATATGCTCTTGTGTGTCGGCATGTTCGTTTTGTGGCGGCAGCGTGGAGCGGCTTCCTTAAATGGGCGTCCGCAAAGAGCAATGTTTCCAATGTTGCAGCGCCTCCGCACGCGGCTCTTTGAGCAAGCATGCGTGGACGCACTGTCAATGAGTGAGGCAGAGTTCTTGCGCAAATGGTCGACATATTTCATCGTCCTGCGCGGCGGTCGAGTGTAGGCTTTCTTACTGCCTTATTGACGTGCTCAGTGCTGCGTCACTGCGCACGTGCTTGACTGATCAGAGCATTGAGTTCAGCCGTTTTTTTTTTGTGCTTTTGTTGACATTAGAAAAAATAAACTTCTCTTTCAATGCCCGAGCTCGTCCAGAACCAGCGAAGTTTTTTCGGCGCTGGCTTCGTGAGAAGTTTCAACGATAAGTGCAGGCGGGCCCCGGATCCACTGCGACCCGTAGGTACCGCAACCAGCCTCCCTGCCCAGGCGCCGTGCCTTTGCCGGTGCTCGGGCAAACTGCGTGAAGGTCGTGCAAGCAGCAGCCCAGCCGGCCACCCGTGACGTCATGGGAGGCCCGGGACCTGCTGCCCCTCCGGTGTTCCGTGCGCCGCCCCCAAAGGCGCATTGTTTTTCGTTCACAGTTACTTCCGACGCGACAGCTGACGACATCGTCGACGGCATCAAGTTGGTTGTCGGCCCGAAAGGGCTAGAGAGCCTCCAGCACCATGGAGGCATGAAGTTCTGCGTCGCCATGGCCTCGGCTGCGGCGGCGGAGAAGATTCTCGTGGAAGGCGCCTTCAACGTTAACAGCACTTCCGTCCCAGTAGCCTGCGTGGGTCCTGCCGTGGTCCACGTGACGGCTTTTCGTGTGCCGCTGTTCGTGGGAGACGCGGCGCTGGCAGCGGCACTGAGCTCCTACGGCAAGGTGCTTGACATCACCCATCCCGTCCTCAAGGGCCGTCGTCACGTCGGCAACGGGACGCGCGTGGTCCGGATCGAGATGAAGCAGGTGGTGCCGAACTTCTTGACCGTCCAGGGCCACCGCGTCAAGTTTGACTACCGAGGCGTCCGGAAGGTGTGTTCCCGCTGCGGGCAGGACGGCCACATCGGCGCAGCGTGTCGAACGCCGCATTGCGCTCGCTGCGAGGTGTTCGGCCACGACACGGCCGGATGCGGAGCGGCTTGCAGGCGCTGCGGTGGAAGCCACGCCACAGCGGACTGCCTGCGACCACGTTCCTATGCGGCAGCCGCCGCCTCGAGAAAGGAACCGAGAAAGGACAACGTGTTCGCAGAAGCGCGGAGCACACCGACCGTCCGGACGCCTGTTGCCGACGCGGACCCTACGACCAGCAGCCCGAGGGAGCCCGAGCCCACCCCCGCGACGGAGGTGCCCGTGTAGGAGCAGCTCGAGGGGACGCCTTCAAACGAGATGGAGCCGTTCGGTGCTGTTTTAATAATAATAATAATAATAATAATAATAATAATAATAATGTTTATTTCATCACCACGTTGTACATGATGATGCAGGGGACCGAAGTAAAAGCTGTCTTTCAACAGCTTGACAGAGCAACGGCCCCCCTTTTCGCGGAACCTTTGCCTCCGCTACCCCGTACAGCTTCCTTCAACACCGAGAGCAGCAGCGGCGATGAGTCGAGCGTGGCGTCGGGCGACCTGGTGGACGTACCGGACAAAGTCACGCCACTTCGCCTGACAGGCGACTTGACGTGCGGCCAGGTGTCAGGACCGACGACTCCTGGAGGTGCGGACGACGCGCGCTTCCCGTCACCAGCAAGCCACACCCTCCCATCGGCGACCCTGGCGTCGGCATCGGCTTCAGCTGCGAGCGTCGCCAAGACCACGCAGCAACCGGTGAGCGAGGCCACAACCGCCGACGACCCCGAAAACATGGACTTTTCCCGACCAGACTTCAAACGTGCCCACCCCCAATCATCAGAATCTGAAGGGACAGTTAACGAACGTTGTAGTAAAAAAGTGCCGCGCGCGTCAAGCGCCGCCCATGGCAGCGCTCTATAGGTTGTATGTTATGCCGTCGGTGCTCTTGGCAGTCATGGCGGTTCTGCATCTCCTCTCCCTGAATGTTCGGGGATTTCAATCCGTAGACAGACAGAGAGAGGTGATGCACTTTGCCAGGGCTAGGGGTGTCGACATCCTGTTTTTACAGGAATGCAACTTCCGTACTTCACTTTATGTGCTGAATTTCACCACCCGGTTTTCTGTTTTTGCTTACTTTTCGTTCACTGATTTTCATATGTGCGGTGTTGGTGTCGTTTTTGTAAACCCCTGCCTGCGCGCGGGTGCTCATTGCACTTTCGGGCTGGATGGCCGCACTCTTGCGGTCGACTTCAAACTAAACCAGCGGCGGGTACGTGCGTTGGTTGTATACGCGCCAGCCCGGCAGACTAGTAGTTCAGATTTTTTTTGAGCGCCTCGACTCCTTCCTCCTTGATCCTTACCCCACTTTCATCGTCGGTGACTTCAATTGTGTACTGAACATCGACCGTGACGTCCGCGGACCGGGTCACGGTCGCCGTTATTGCGGTGCACCGCGCTCCGCGATCTCGTGACTAAGTTCCGCTTGTCTGACGCGTGGGTGCAGCTTCACGGGGATGTCTTTGGAGCGACGTGGGAGAGAGCGCAGTCAGCCAGTCGGATAGACAAATTCTATTTTCCACCAGAGCTCGCTTCTTTCGTCGTCAGCTGCGAGGTTCTCCCATTCCCTACAGGCACGCCTGTGATTTCCGATCACCACCCCTTGTCAGTCAGGCTCGAGTTTGGTGACGACACCCCACGTACTCTTACATGGCGCATGGACACGACCCTACTGGCAGACCCGGAAAGCGTGGCGTCGCTGCGTACGGCGTTGGCCGCATCGTGCAAAAGCTTCGTTGCGACTGATTCATGGGAAACACTCAAGACTCGTTGGCAGGCAGCTCTGGTGGCGGCCGGTCAAGACCGCAGACGCCGGGTAACTCATGCACTGAATGACACCCTCAAGCGCCTCCGTATAGTGCAGAGGGGAGCACCCTTAACCTTTGCCATGAGCGATTACATGAGCCTACTTAAAGCACGTTACCACGTGTTGCTCTGCCAGTCATCACGGGCAGCTAGTCGCGCACACCAGCTCGGGCGGCCTATATCAGACTCGGCTGTGCTACGACACGTACGCGCAGGCACGGCAGAGGAATTCGCTCCCGCTACTGTGCCTTTCGTGACACTCCCAGAGGGCACCCAAAGCAAAACCGCATCCGATATCTGCACGATCTTTGCAAGTCACTTCTCGAACCTGTTCTCTACGGACAGTTGGCTAAATCTTCAAGATGGTTATGACGGGCTTCTACAAAGCTTTTTTGGAAACTTGCCACGTGTAGCTGAAGAGCTGCATGAAAACCTTTGCGCACCAGCCAGAAGCCAAGAGCTGCACGCCATCCTGCAGAGTATGAATGCAGCCTCTGCCCCCGGTCCAGACGGCATTCCAACAAGTTTTTATTCAACGTTTTTTTACCAGATCCAAGGAGCACTGCTGAAAATGGTCAACGGCTTTCTCGCGGATGGATTACGTCCGAACTCTTTCCGCGAATGTCGCATCATACTCATTCCGAAAGCGGGCGGTGACCCCTCCGACCCGCAAGCATGCCGGCCCATAAGCCTCTTAAACGCAGACTACAAAATCGTCGCATCTTTACTAAACAAAAGAATGCGGACGATTCTGCCTCACCTAATTCACCGGGCTCAAACCAGCAGCGTGCCTGACCGCTCTGTGTTTTCTGCATTGGCACTCACAAGAGACCTGTTCACATTTGCCAGCAGGACGGGTTTCACCGGGTGTTTTGTTTCACTCGATCAGGCGAAAGCATTCGATCGGGTGGAACACTCGTATTTGTTCGGAGTCCTCGAAGCCTTCGGATTCCCGCCGCAAATTGTCAGCAGGCTGCGCCTACTTTACGCAGACCTGAACGCTCATCTCTCCGTAAACGGCCACCAGAGCGCTCCCTTCTCAGTCACCCGGGGCATAAGGCAAGGATGCCCTCTCTCCACAACATTCTTCGTGTTATGCCTGGATCCACTCATCCGGCGCATTAACGACAGTCCATCCATACGCGGCTTCCCTCTGCCTGGCCAGGGTCAAATCAAAGTTTCGGCCTACGCCGACGACGTGTCGCTTTTCCTCAAGGACGAGGATAGCTACGCAGCTTTTTCGCGGCTGTTTCTAGAGTACAGCGAGATATCAGGGGCCCTATTGATCAGGAGAAAAAGCAAGGCACTAAGGTTTGGCACCTTCACACCGAACCTTGCGGGCGAGGTGGAGTGGGTGCAGGGAGTGAAAGTCCTGGGAGTAGTATTCCTCGCCAGCGGAGAAGTAGCCCGCGAAACCTGGACTAACCTCCGCACGAACGCTGAGAAACGCCTCTCGGTGGCGTCAACGTTCCGCCTTTGAATGGCAGAGCGCTGCTATTTAGTTAAGTCCACAATCCTAGCCGCATGTTTTTTTGTCGCCCGCGTCGCAAACCCACCGCGCACGTTTGCTCGCAGGCTAACCTCGGCCTGTGGCTCTTTCGTTTGGGCGGGCAAAACCGAACTTGTGTCACGAATGTTCATGCCCCTTCCATCGTACATGGGTGGGTTTGGTATACCTTTTATCCGCACCATGTGCAATGTGCTCGCCTTGCGAGGAGTACGAGATCTTGTACACAACCCAGACTATCCCGGGAGAATACTCCTCACATACTTTCTGGGTACAGCGCGTAACGTGTTTTTTACACAACGCGTGCACTCTAAGAACTGCTACTCCTCCATTAAGAGTAAAATAGCCTCGCTACTCCTGCAGGTCTCAATCTACTCTCTCTACAAACGAGAAAAAGTAAAAGGTCCTGTTCACTCCTCTTGAAAAAAGAGTAAAATGGCATTTCCACTCCTGCATACCCCAAGGGAGTTCAGTGCTTGTTTTACTCCTCCGCCAAAGGAATTAACAAACAAATGATAACGTTAATGCGGCTCCACAGGCTGCACAATAGATATCATTGCTCATCGTAGCAAGCAACTCGTATTATTTTCTTATGCCGCAAAGAATTATCTACAGCGAGGACGCGTTGTTCATTTTGCTAAGAGCGCTCGCCATGCATTCCTTCAAACTTGCGTTTAACTGTATTTTCGCGGAAGAACTTACTATATACGTATACGTGAACTACGTATACATACGTATACGTGAACTACGTGAAATAAGGGACTCGCTACTGCAAACGGGCATTGAATGCCCATTCACACTTGCAAGTAGCAAAGGGCATGCGACCAGCAGTCGCTTGCGACCAGGCAGCAGCTCCACGACACCGTTCCTCACACCTACAAGGGTGACCTGCGGGTCGCCTGCTCGTTTGATTCTCACGTGAAATGAGGTCTCGGGAATGACGTCAGTCACGCGCTTTGGCCCAGCTGGCTCCTGCGCCCTCGCCCTCGGTCTTTTAAAGTGGTCTGGTTCCTCGTTATTAGCAGTGTGCTGCTACAACCTGAGCGAAGAGGAGAATATCGTGGCGGTTTTGATGTGCGCCACGGCCATACAATCGTAAGGGCGCGCTAGCTTCTCGGGGCCGGCCTGCCAGCCTGGATGCCGGCTGCAGGCGTCAGAAAAATGCACTGGTATTGTTTGTTCACGACCAAAGCTCTGGGATAGAGTATCATTAGCCAATGTCGAGTTGTTGGTAGAAGCGATAACAGCCATACAAATTTCCTCCCATAGCCGCTTTGCTGCTGCTCTGGAGTTCGCCTGGCCTCTGCTATAGCTCCGCTCCTGAACGGGTCGCGGAAACCGAGCGTATATTTATTTCCCTATGACGCGGGGTTCAGAGTAAAACGGTGCCGAGGGTAGCACCTAAGTGCTGGCCAGTTTCGAAGCGCATTCAGCTACAGCATCTATGTGAAATCGGCTAGGTTTAGCGACGACAAGGGCAGCCAGCGAGCAGCGCACAGTTCGTCGCCCGGCGCGACCGCGGGCGGCGTCGTTGCCGAAACCTCGGCTCACTCAATGATTCGCTCCGTAGCTTGCGCATCGCGCACGCAAGGCTGGAAAATCGAGCAGCGACTGGCCTGCGATTGAGCGAGCCTTTATGCCCACGTTTGCAGCACAGGTGAACAAATTTAGCACACATGTATGCATGGAATATCGGCTGCGTTGCGGCGATTCTTAAGCTCGTCCTCGACGCCATCATCACCGTTCGGGTCGACCCGAGCATATCTTTATTTCACTACGAGACATAGTTCACAATAAAACGTACTTACAATGCAAAGAGTAGCACCTCAGCGCTAGCCAGTTTCGAAGCGCTCTCAGCTCTGGCATCGAAGTGAAACCTCCTAGGCTAAGCTACGAATACGGCAGCCAGGGAGCAGGCCGAAGCTCGTCGCGCGGCGCGCTCGCGAGCAGCGTCATTGCTGAAAGCTCGGCTCGCTCACAGATTGGCTCAGAAACTTGCGAATTGTACTCGCAAGGCTGGCAAATCGAGCAGCTAGCGGCTGGCCTGCGACTGAGCGCACGTTCGCAGTACAGGTGAACAACAATTAGCGCACGAATGCTTGGGATACCGGCTGCGTTGCGGCCACGTTAAGGCGATTCTTAAGCTCGTCCTCGACGCCATCGTCACCGTACGTGACACACAGGCTGAGAACTTGAATTCGAGTACGTGCTAAAGTAAGCTGCTCGTATTTCTCGGAACAATCTGAACTCGAAAAGACAGTTGCTTCTGTCGGCTTCCATGCATGTGGGCTCTTGCTAGTGAAAGTACACTCGAACAGGATGCGGCGAGTGCGGGCCGCTGTTGCATATAAGCTAAAGTGTGAAGCAAGTATCGTCGTAGTTCCGTAACGCAGTTGATATCACAGTAATCCGCTTGTACGGGTCACATTTAAGCTCTGTTTCATGTAGATCTCCGTCGAGCATGCCAGTGCCGCGTTGAGTAATGCATCGCAGCTGCTCTTTGTCCTACCGCTCGCGTCGAACATATCCTTGATATGGACCAGTTTGCGATACGGTGGGTTTCTTTGCCTTTTTTGTCGCATTTAAGGGATTTTCGCTGCGTCAATCGAAATTGCATTCCGTCAACAGCGTCGTCTGCGCCGTCGTCTGCTAGGACACCCGGGGATGGGATCACAGGATCGCAGCTTCTACAAACGACATGTCAGCAAAAGTATCTAAAAGCGCTTTGGTATTCGCATTTAATAAAGAAATAAAATGAAAAAATATAATTTGTTTTTGTTGCGAACACAATTCAAATATTAGTAATAAAAAAAGCGCATTTGTAGGTTTTTTCAACGAAGCAAAACTGCAGCCGTCGTCACGTTTTGTGTTATTTGGGTTTTCGTAGCATTGTTTGAGTGCTCGTGCGGTGGACGTGTATGAAGAACACAAGTGTGTTTTGGAAACCAACGACGAGAATTACGCCCTGTCAACACTGGCGATTTTGAACGGGTAAAGCCGTGAAGAAAGGTAGCGCTACGACTTCTTGTCATCTGGAGAGGCAACGAAGAAGAATGTGCGGTTTTGCTAAGCCTTGATGAGCGGTCTCAACGGTGAGTCCCGTGTACGTTTCTTTACTTCTGATCTCTATTCGCACGCGTTATTAGTGTGCGCCTATATAGGGATGGCAGTGCAGGCAGTCTGCGTGCGGTTGCCTCAGCTATAATGCGTTAAGGCCGATTCACACGACGGTCCGTTCGCTTGCGGCCCGCGCACTACGTATTCAGGCGCGCTGTCGGCCGCGGCCACCAGTTATCACAACAGAGATATGCGGTCGCTTGCTAGCGCTGCGAAAAACAACAGACAATGTTTACTACATTCCAATAGCATAAATTTGTGCTACGTAGGAGAGGATGATGAGCGTGCAGTGCCACGTTAGAGAGCGCTCTTGCTAGGCCAGCTGCGGACAGACAAGGGAACTGACAACGGTCGAGTTGCCTCGCGGCTGGTGCCCGTCGGATTGATTTGTGCTACTTAGAAGATGACGATGAGCGGCAGTGCCGCGCGACAGAGCACTCGCGCTAGGCCAGCTGCCAAAAGACAGTGCTCAGTGTGTGTACTCGTCGGATTAGTGCTTACGCCTTAATATTTGTCATACAATTTTTTTCGGGGACAATGATCGCGTGTATAAGGCTGGGGCATATCCCTTGCCTAGTCATTTGTAAATTTTTATCTGTGCTTCCCCATGGAACAGAATTTGACACAGTATTATGTCAAAGTTAGATCGTTCTTGCGTCTGCCCTGAGGTGTAGGTGTCGATGCTTCCTCGCCTTCAGATTTTGAGAACTGTTTGGGATGCAACTGCGCACTGATTTAGGATTTCAAGCTTTTTGCTATATCCCTCGTTTGTGCGGCCCGCTTTCAAGTCGTTCGCTATATCGGTGTTGGTTTGTTATTGATTTTCACTTTCTCTTATTTATTCTTGGTTGACTGCCACCAGCTGTGCTGCCGGCGATTCTCCGCGCTCGGAACTATTCCCAGGCACGAGACCCTACCCACAGACCTCCCTGCACCACACTCACCAGTTTTCTTCGGTATTTTTTTCCCTTGCTCTTACTTGCATTGCCACTAGGCAGTTTTTATTTCTGTGCAGATTTGTTAAATGCAATACCAATTTTCGTTTCATGCTGTGATGTGAGATATCGTGCTTCTTGCTAATGAATGCATGCCTTTTCCATCCTCTCGTCATTTGTGCAAAGCAGACGGGTCTACTGGTCGCTACGTTCAATTTAAAAATACCTTCGGTGCTGCTCCAAAGCACCCTAGTAGTAATAATTAAATCCTGTGCATGCTATATTCGAATAGTTACGCTCTTTTCATCATGCATAAAAATAGTGGTATTCCAGCCTGCTCATCTTTCTATGCGGTTGTGACAGTCATGTAAATCTACTGAAAAAATGTATATCGGTGCATCACATACAATCTGTTCATTTCTTTTCTCATGGCCCATCTCATTGCTTTTTGGGTTCCTATGTTAATACCTTATTCTAATTTATGAAGCAGTAGACAATTTCTTCTCTTGTCATTCATGACATTGTTACGGCCACTGACAACAGTTGCTCTGACATATTTATTTGCAGTTGCCAGCTGCCAGTATCTACTGGGCCATTCGTGCTTCCAGCTTTTGGCTGTGCTATCTCTCCTCAGCTGTTTGTGGTAGGTATTGTTTTCCAGTGATGCATACCTTACCTGCCTATTTAGAAAAATTTCGTAGACATAGGCTCACAGCCGGGTTTAGAAATGCATGCAGAACTCTACGTGCACTTAGCAGCAGTACCTCCCTGTATAATCACATGAATCTGATCCTGAATTACAGGAATGTAATTGCATGATCTGTATGAAATAGTCGCTCATGAAGCTTTTGACTGCTGCTGTTAACATAATGGAGTTTACACTGCTTCAGGTGCAGTGACTATTTCACACATGTTGCCTCTTATGCATATGTGCCCTCTGAAAGGGCGAACATATTCCTTTATTCCTTTAAAAAACATTGTGTTCTATCATGATGCTTTACCGGTATTTCTGGTGTATAGACCAAAATGTCACTCAGTATTGTAACATGAAGCGGGAACTCAGTTTGTCCAATGTTTTAGAGGTAACATGAAGAGGGAACTTAGTTTGTCCAATGTTTTAGGGGTCCTAAAACATTGGACCAACACAGTTCCCACTCGAGTTATTGATCACTTCGCTCTCGCCCTACCATAAGCTTGCCGTCCAGGTTGGACAAATTGGTAGAGCGACTGCTCCAGTGAAGTGGTGGTTCTGAGTTCGAACACCGGACCAGGACGAATCTTTCTTTAAATACGAAGTTTCTGTGAAAGCTGTATAGCTTTCCTTTGTAGCCATTTGGCTGTGCTCGAGTGGATGTCAATGAGTAATTACTCCTTATTACAGATCTTTTGTCAACGCCAAACTGATTCAGTAGCAACAAATAGAAGGGTAAAAGCATGCTGCTCCCAAAAATTCGTTAAGCATGTTATAAAATGTATGCTGTATTGTTTTAACTGCTGCAAAGAAATAACGGTGATGTTAGATGCCCTGCCCCTATTAGGTAAACATAGCTCGCAATTAACACAGTGGATCGAAAAGAAATATGGACTTCAACCCTCACGACGACCCTCACCCCAGTAAAACAAAAAGTGCCAGTGTTGCCATACTTGAGAGCTTTGCTCTTTAAAAGTGCAGTAGGCTGCTACTCAAAGTTGACAAAAAAATGTATCTCGTTTTCTGCATGTGCATTCCACAGTGCTGGTGCCATTTTCACTGGCCATTGACATTCAGTCGCATGATGTGCACCCCGCTCCTCGAGTTGATTTTGTTTGTCTTGTGAACCTGCCGTCAAAATCAGTGCAGGATAATGCTTCCCCAGTTGATCTGCAGTTAACCTTGTCCTTTGCCAGCTGCTGTCACCCTTTCTCCACAGAGAAGGGCGGTGGGAGTCCAAGCCAGGTGGAGTTGAAATATTTGACTAGTAGTGGACAGGGATCCTGCGGTTTGTTGAGGACACAGGGAAATTGGAGACTTATGGAAGAATTTTTTTACCAGCCAAAAAAGACGCATACAAAAGAGAACCGCACAGGACAAGGGCTGGTAAAAGCCGTAGTCCTCTGTGGTTCTCTGTTGTGTATGCGTGTTCCTTGGCGGGTAAAAAAATTCCTCCGTAAGTCTCCAATTTGCCGGTTTCCTCCACAGATTGGAGGATCCCTGTCTGTTACTAGTCAAATTTCACTACTCCACCTAGATTGGACTCCCACTGCCCTTCTCAAACTTTTGAAATCCTGTTGCCCTAGCAGATCATCAGCAGTCGGTTGTATTACTTTCGCTTCAGTGAAATTTGACATGTAGCGGACAGGGATCCTAGAATTTGTGGAGTACACAGGCAAACTGGAGACTTATGGAAGAATTTTTTTACCAGCCAAGGAAGACGCATACACAAGATTCGTTGTCTGTGTTTCACAACTGAAAGTTCTAAATGCGTGCAAAAGTGTATCGTGCATTCGCACGTATTTTGAAAACTCAATTTTTGCAGCGTTAGGTTTTCGGAATTGGAGCTGTAGCATTGCCGCCACAGAATCCCGCTCGTTAACAAAGTGCACACTTATTTGCTAGGTATATATTCGGTATACCGCAACCAGTACACGTCACTGTTTGGAAGGTTCGGTCGCGAAATTTCTGATTGTGCAAGGTAGCTTTTCTTTTAAATTCAAGCGCTCTCTATTTGCTTTTTCCTGTGCATATTCATCGGTCGTTTCAATTCGGAAGCGTTGGTGCTCCAAGACGTGCATACGGAAGCTACGTTTGTGCACAAAGCTCCTGAATTTTTGAAAGCGCAGCTCTGACAGTTCTCGTTGTCATAAATAAGTACAAAGCAGCCTAATCTTTTTGGACACACCATTTCATGCTCTTAGCTGTTTCTGAGAAACAGGCTGCCTTTTTTTCTGTTTTTGGTGTGAAACATTTCTAACCACTTCTTTCTTTCTCCATGCACAGATAGCCTATGCCTACACGGGCAGCTTGGTTGCAATATTTAGGGCAATATTTATAACAGGTGCAGTGAGCCTTGGTGCATGTGGACAGAAATTAAGCTAGGGTGGGGTGGGGTATTTTCGCACAGGGTAATGTTATGCGGAGGGTCTGGCGTATTGAAACTGAGTCTTTCTGAGCTCTTATTAGACGTCCCAGCACCAGGACAGTAGTTGAGGCTTTTCTTCTTTGTTGTCCAGTCAATGGTTTCCATCACATAAAATAGCCTTAATTCTAGCTATCCCGTGGCCGTCTAACAGAACAATGCAGATATACTGAAGTGATCAGTGTTGCATAAAAGTAGTGAGAACATTGCAAATGCAAGACAACTTCATTGGTTTGCAGTGCACTAACGTGACAGTCATAGAGAATTACACATTACATTTGCAAATCTAAATTGTGCATAATAGTATGGACTGGCACGTAATGTGCGAAGTAATCACAGTTATCTCGTTCATGCCAAATGCTAGTGTCAAACATTGTCAGTATTGCATATTTATAAAGAGCAGACATGCTGCGCCTAACTTGTCGTTGGATAGATTTTATTACTATGAAAGCAAAAAGTTTACACATGGCTGTCGTGTTCTTGCGTGTGAAGTAGTATTACCTTAAATGAGTATAAACACCAAATTTTTGGTTATGTGTGTTCTTTGTATCGACGTGCTGGGCATTCGTATACATAGAATTGTTGCATAGTATTCGTCTCCAATCGCTAAATAATTACAACCAGATTTCTTTTCTTCCCTGTTTCAATAGCATAGCAATTGCTATGACATCAATGTTCAGTATAGGTTATGGAAGGCACAAAAAAGCTACGATATCGCTACTTCATCATTTTAATTAGTTACAATGCTAAAGCCAGCCTGCCTTAAGAGTCGGAATCACAATGAATGACGAAGCCGCAAATATATTGCAGTTTTCCTCATGCCTCCCCTGGCTTATACTGACCTTTGATGCCAGAAGAGGGAAATACGGGCTGGTTGGTACATGTTTTACGAATTGGAAAAACAGCGCAATCAAAGACGAGACACTCGTCTTTGATTGCGCTGTTTTTCCAATTCGTAAAACCTTTGATGCCATTGCCATTGCTCAGTTTTTAAAAGTGAAGCAGGAGAGAGAAGATATTTAATTACAAATTATTTAGCAGTCATAGGCGAATACTGTGTGGTTATCCGTGCATGGTTTTTCTTGAGTACCGCCTATTATACTATCTCAAATTTTCTTCACCATCAATATGTAATTTTTTGCTTAAAATCGCATTGTTAAAGCCCATAGAAAAGTATGTTCAAACCCGATCAACTACAAAATGGACACTTCCACGAGCTAGAACTAACTATGGTAAACAAGCACTTAACTTCCTTATACCTAATGTTCTAAACAGCTACGAATCTAACCAGCTGAGCATGTATAACCTCCGACCACATGATTTAAAAGTGTACTTTGTAAATAATATTCCATAACTTCTTTTCATATATTGTAGTTTGTGTATGTATCGGTGTCCTTTTCCCCTTTGTAATCAACCCAGCAGTGTATAACTTTGAAATGCATTTGTTCAGTTTTAATTGTTTTTTTCTAGTTTCAAACTACATCTCTGTGTACCCATCAGTTTAATCGTAAATATTATAAATTCTTTCTACAGTGTGCTAGTATGCGATCTGCCACCGTTGTATGCATGTGTTTATTATATTATTTTGTAATGGCTCTTAGATGAGCCACAGGCATTTTCAAGCTATTTTCTTAGCTTTTGGCCTGTGGCTCATCCTAAAGACTGTATGCACATTTGTAAAATAAAATGAAGTTTGGTTTGGTATAGTAATGCCTTATGCATCATTAAAAACAAAAAAAAAAATGTGCAACTGAAATTTGCTCGGCTGCTGACCCAAAAGACGCGGGTTCGATCCCGTTCGCGGCGGCTGGAATTTCTTTGGAGGAGAAATTCTAGAGGCCCGTGTACTGTGCGATGTCAGTGCACGTTAAAGAACCCCAGGTGGTCGAAATTTCCGGAGCCCTTCACTACGGCGTCTCTCATAGCCTGGGTCGCTTTGGGACGTTAAGCCCCATAAACCAACCCAAACCAAACTGAAATTTGTTGTCTGCCTCTTTGAGATGAAAAATTTTGAATTTTTCCTTCACTATTTTAGAGCATGAAATTCAGTTAATGGTATCTGAGAAACAGGAATTGCAACAGCCATTTCTCTTCAGCAAGAAAACTGTCATTGGTTTAAGTGTTTTCCCGATTCAAGGTTACCTTATATTTTAAACTGCACAATGTATTATGTGACAAGAAACCGTCAAGCACAATAGGTGTGGTTTTAGAAATGACTGGAAGTGATAAGGGAATACATTTACTTAGAGCAGGTAGTGACCGCTGATCCGGATCATGAAGGGTAATAACTAGAGGAATATGAATGGGGTGGAGTGCATATGGCAGGTTCTCTCAGATCATGAATGGCAGTTTTTCAATACCCCTCAAGTGAAAAGTATACAACAGCTGTATCCTACCGGTATTCACCTATGGGGCAGAAACGTGGAGGCTAACGAAGAGGGTGCAGCTTAAGTTAAGGACAACGCAACGAGCTATGGAAATAAAAATGATAGGCGTAACGTTAAGAGATCGGAAGCGGGCGGAGTGGGTGAGGGAACAAACGCGGGTTGAAGACATCCTAGTCGAAATCAGGAGAAAAAAGGGTGCTTGGGTAGGGCATGTAAGACGAAGGCAAGATAATCGCTGGTCCTTGAGGGTAACGGAGTGGATTCTAAGAGAAGGCAAGCGCAGCAGGAAGCAGCAAAAAGTTCCATGGGTGGAGGTTTGCAGGAACACGGTGGACATAGCTGGCGAAGGACAGGGTTAATTGGAGAACATGGGAGAGGCCTTTGCCTTGCAGTGGGCGTAGTCAGGCTGATGATGATACTTGCAGAAGAGCTTGCTCATGTTAAAATTTTCATTTGGTAAATATGTGCTTGTTTTACATGCACACAGCTTTTGAAAGGACTAGCATAGTGATAATTGTATTGGGCTTCATAAAATTGTAGCTCTGAATGAAGGTTTGCAATGAAAGGTGTCCGCACTTGGTCACAATATAGGTACACACTAGTGGCGACATGACACACACGATCAGTACATTCTAGTTGTATTCTTTCTTTTTTTCCATGGGGTTATATGCAGGATAGTATGAAAAGGGCATTGGAATTGACTCTTACTTGCATTATTTTCATTCATGTTTGCAGGCACCCGGAGAAATGCACGCATAGCCAAAGCTCCTTCACTCAGTCGAGCAAGCTACGGCATCATCCAGCATCTTAGTTTCTTTTGAGCGCTTACAGCTCACTGCGGTGGATTTGGTAGATGGGTTTACTTTGCTTTTGGCAGTGTTCTTGGCATTTAATGTCAAGTACACCCCAAAAACAAAGCGGGCTTTTCTGCTTCTTGAGACACTAATGGGGCTTGATCCTAGCGAGCGCCTCCCGAGCGTGTTTTGGGCAGCCACAGCAATCACAGCAATGACTTGAGAAATAAAAGTTATCAGTGTTGTACATTTGTGTCATTATTTCTTGAACCATTGTTATTGCCAACGCAGACAGAGCACCATACTAATGTGCAAACTGTAGTGTAGCCATAAAGTAGTTGTATGAGCAAAAATTATTCTACTCAAAGATTATAATCCCTGTTGCTCATTACTCTTTTGTAGATGTAGCGCAGGTGGATCCTGCAAAACATATGACCAACTTGCTCTGAAGAATATGTGAAATAAGAAAATTAGTAGGATACATTGAAAACACGTGAAACTCCTTTTGAAGGAGTAAAATAAGATCTGGGCTGATACTCCTTGAAGGAGTGTTGGTCAAATGTTTAGGGGAATCCCCCAAGGTGGAGTAGATTTGTAATAAGGGAGTAATTACTCATAGGCATCCACCCAAGCGCAGCCATACGGCTACAAAGGTCGAATTGTAGCCGAATTGTAGCCCCGGACCAGGACGAATTTTTCTTTAACTACGAAGTTTCTGAGAAAGCTGTATAGCTTTCCTTTGTAGCCGTATGGCTGCGCTTGGGTGGATGCCTATGAGTAATTACTCCCTTATTACTCCTTGAAGGAGTATAGTCACTCTAACAAACGGAGTCCTGGAACTCTACCTGAAAGTGTAGTAGGATGCTGTTTCAATGTGGTAGCTTTACTCCCTCGGAGGAGTGCCTGTACTCTATTGCAGGAGTAGTACAGTACTCCTTGAGTAGGTGTTGCATCACTCTTTGTCCAGAGAGAGTAATTTTATTCTGGAAAAAGGAGTGGAATATGGGACAAGCGAATACTCCTTCAAAGTGTGTTCTGGGCACTCCTCTGCACTCCTTTAGTTCTAAGAGTGTGGTTGGCCCTACAGCCGAGCGGCCGCCGGCATTTTTCGTTAACGTGCGTCGCACACTGGCGTCGTTGTCTGCCAGCGTGCCCGATCTGGATGTTGATGAAACCCCGCCCTCCAGGATGTGTGAAGCACTAACGGTAGCTGAGCTGACACGCGAACCACTCCAGAAAACGAGACAGGCACGCTGGCGCCAACTGACCTCAGCTGCGCTTCCTGCAGATGTCAGGGACTTCGGCTGGCTGCGAGGCTGGCGGGTCCTGCCCACAAGAGACCGCCTTGCGGCGTGGGGCGTGGCGCCCTCCGCCCGATGCCCGCAGTGCGGTCTCCTTGAAAGTTTGCAGCACGCAATGTTTGAGTGTGTAGTTGCGCTCACCTTTTGGACATTAGTGTCACGCATGTTTTTAACCCGCCTGGAAGCGCGCACTAGTTCTCCCGAAGTGTTTCAAAATATGGTCTTGTGTGTTGGCATGTTCGTTTTGTGGCGGCAGCGTGGAGTGGCATCCTTAAATGGGCGTCCGCAAAGAACAATGTTCCCAATGTTGCAGCGCCTCCGCACGCGCCTCTTTGAACAAGCATGCGTGGACGCTCTGTCAATGAGCGAGGCTGAGTTCTTGCGCAAATGGTCGACATACTTTATCGTCCTGCGCGGCGGTCGAGTATCGGCTTTCTTACTGCATTACTGACGTGCTCAGTGCTGCGTCACTGCGCATGTGCTTGACTCATCAGAGCATTAAGTTCATCCGTTTTGTTTTGTATTTTCTATGTCAACACAGAACAAAATAAATTTCTCTTTCTACGACGACCGCCGAGCACGCATGTTGCTGCCCGAGCTCGTCCAGAACCAGCGAAGTTTTTTCGGCGCTGGCTTCCTGAAAAGTTTCAACGATAAGTGCAGGCGGGCCCCGGATCCACTGCGACCCGGAGGTACCGCAACCAGCCTCCCTGCCCAGGCGCCGTGCCTTTGCCGGTGCTCGGGCAAACTGTGTGAAGGTCGTGCAAGCAGCAGCCCAGCCGGCCACCCGTGACGTCATGGGAGGCCCGGGACCTGCTGCCCCTCCGGTGTTCCGTGCGCCGCCCCCAAAGGCGCATTGTTTTTCGTTCACAGTTACTTCCGACGCGACAGCTGACGACATCGTCGACGGCATCGAGTTGGTTGTCTGCCCAAAAGGGCTAGAGAGCCTCCAGCACCATGGAGGCATGAAGTTCTGCGTCGCCATGGCCTCGGCTGCGGCGGCGGAGAAGATGCTCGTGGAAGGCGCCTTCAACGTGAACGGCACTTCCGTCCCAGTAGCCTGCGTGGGTCCTGCCGTGGTCCACGTGACGGCTTTTCGTGTGCCGCTGTTCGTGGGAGACGCGGCGCTGGCAGCGGCACTGAGCGCCTACGGCAAGGTGCTTGACATCACCCATCCCGTCCTCAAGGGCCGTCGTCACGTCGGCAACGGGACGCGCGTGGTCCGGATCGAGATGAAGCAGGCGGTGCCGAACTTCTTGACCGTCCAGGGCCACCGCTTCATGTTTGACTACCGAGGCGTCCGGAAGGTGTGTTCCCGCTGCGGGCAGGACGGCCACACCGGCGCGGCGTGTCGAACGCCGCGGTGCGCTCGCTGCGAGGTGTTCGGCCACGACACGGCCGGATGCGGAGCGGCTTGCAGGCGCTGCGGTGGAAGCCACGCCACAGCGGACTGCCTGCGGCCACGGTCCTATGCGGCGGCCGCCGCCTCGAGGAAGCTTCCGAGTAAGGACAACGTGGCCGCAGAAACGCGGAGCCCTCCAACCGTCCGGACGCCTGTTGCCGACGCAGGCCCAAAGACCAGCCGCCTGAGCGAGCCCGAATCCGCCCCCGCGACGGAGGTGCCTGAGAAAGAGCAGCACCATGAGGGATCACCTTCAAACGAGGTGGAACCGTTCGCAGCAGTTTTCGCCGAGCCCTTGGCGCCGTTTCCCGGCACAGACACCTACGACACCGTGAGGAGCAGCGACGAGTTGAGCGTGGCGTCGGGTGACCTGGTGGACGTATCGGACAAAGTCACGCTGCTTCGCTTGGCAGGCGACTTGACGGGCGGCCAGGTGTCAGGACCGACGACTCCAGGAGGTGCGGACGACGCGCGCTTCCCGTCACCAGCCAGCCACACCCTCCCATCGGCGACCCTGGCGTCGGCATCGGCTTCAGCTGCGAGCGTCGCCAAGACCACGCAGCAACCGGTGAGCGAGGCCACAAGCGCCGACGACCCCGAAAATATGGACTTTTCCCGACCAGACTTCAAACGTGCCCACCCCCAATCATCGGAATCTGAAGGGACAGTTAACGAACGTTGTAGTAAAAAAGTGCCGCGCGCGTCAAGCGCCGCCCAAGGCGGCGCTCTTTAGGTTGTATGTTATGCCGGCGGTGCTCTTGGAATTCATGGCGGTTGTGCATCTCCTCTCCCTGAATGTTCGGGGATTTCAATCCGTAGACAGACAGAGAGAGGTGATGCACTTTGCCAGGGCTAGGGGCGTCGACATGCTGTTTTTACAGGAATGCAACTTCCGTACTTCACTTGATGTGCTGAATTTCACCACCCGGTTTTCTGTTTTTGCTTATTTTTCGTTGACTGATTTTCATATGTGCGGTGTTGGTGTCGTTTTTGTAAACCCCTGCCTGCTCGCGGGTGCTCATTGCACTTTCGGGCTGGACGGCCGCACTCTTGCGGTCGACTTCACACTAAACCAGCGGCGGGTACGTGCGTTGGTTGTATATGCGCCAGCACCGCAGACTAGTAGTTCTGATTTTTTTGAGCGCCTCGACTCATTCCTGCTTGATCCCTACCCCACTTTTATCGTCGGTGACTTCAATTGTGTAATTAACATCGACCGTGACGTCCGCGGACAGGATCACGGTCGCCGTTATTGCGGTGCCCGCGCGCTCCGCGATCTCGTGACTCAGTTCCGCTTGTCTGACGCGTGGGTGCAGCTTCACGGGGATGTCTTTGGAGCGACGTGGGAGAGAGCACAGTCAGCGAGTCGGATAGACAAATTCTATTTTCCACCAGAGCTCGCTTCTTTTGTCGTTAGCTTCGAAGTTCTCGCGTTCCCTGCAGGCACGCCGGTGATTTCCGATCACCACCCCTTGTCAGTGAGGCTCGACTTTGGTTAGGACACACCACGTACTGTTACGTGGCGCATGGACACGAGCCTACTGGCGGACCCGGAAAGCATGGCGTCACTTCGTACGGCGTTGGCAGCATCGTGCAAGAGCTTCGTTACGACTGATTCTTGGGACACACTCAAGGCTCGTTGGCAGGCAACTCTGGTGGCGGCCGGTCAAGACCGCAGACGCCGGGTAACTCATGCACTGAATGACACCCTCAAGCGCATCCGTATAGTGCAAAGGGGAGCGCCCTTAACCTTTGCCATGAGCGATTACCTGATTCTACTTAAAGCACGTTACCACGTGTTGCTCTGCCAGTCATCACGGGCAGCTAGTCGTGCACACCAGCTCGGGCGGCCGATATCAGACCCGGCTGTGCTACGACACGTACGCGCAGGCACGGCAGAGGAATTCGCACCCGCTACTGTGCCTTTCGTGACCCTCCGAGACGGCACACAAAGCAGAATCACGTCCGACATCTGCGCGATTTTCGCAAGCCACTTCTCGGACCTGTTGTCGACGGGCAATTGGCTACATCTTCAAGATGGGTATGACGGGCTTCTACAATGGTTTTTTGGAAACTTTCCACGAGTAGCTGAAGAGCTGCACGAAAACCTTTGCGCACCAGCCACAAGCAAAGAGCTGCACGCCATCCTGCAGACTATGAATGCAGCCTCTGCCCCCGGTCCAGATGGCATTCCAACAAGTTTTGATTCAACCAGATCCAAGGAGCACTGCTGAAGATGGTCAACGGCTTTCTCGCGGATGGGTTACGTCCTAACTCTTTCCGCGAATGTCGCATCATACTCATTCCGAAAGCGGGCGGTGACCCCTCCGACCGGCAAGCATGCCGGCCCATAAGCCTCTTAAACGCAGACTACAAAATCGTCGCATCTTTACTAAACAAAAGAATGCGGACGATTCTGCCTCACCTAATTCACCGGGCTCAAACCAGCAGCGTGCCTGACCGCTCTGTGTTTGATGCACTGACACTAACAAGAGACCTGTTCACATTTGCCAGCAGGACGGGCTTCAGCGGGTGCTTTGTTTCGCTTGATCAGGCGAAAGCATTCGATCGGGTGGAACACTCGTATTTGTTCGGAGTCCTCGAATTCTTCGGATTCCCTCCGCAAATTGTTAGCAGGCTGCGCTTACTTTACGCAGACCTGAATGCTCGTCTCTCCGTAAACGGCCACCAGAGCGCTCCTTTCTCAGTCACCCGGGGCATAAGGCAAGGATGCCCTCTCTCCCCAACGTTCTTCGTGTTATGCCTGGATCCACTCATCCGGCGCATTAACAACAGCCCTTCCATGCGCGGCTTCCCTCTGCCTGGCCAGGGTCAAATCAAGGTTTCAGCCTACTCCGACGACGTGTCGCTTTTCCTGAAGGACGAGGACAGCTACGCCGCTTTTTCGCGGCTGTTTCTCGAGTACAGCGAGATATCGGAGGCCCTATTGAACAGGGCAAAAAGCAAGGCACTAAGGTTTGGCACCTTCACACCAAACCTTGCGGGCGAGGTGGAGTGGGTGCAGGGAGTGAAAGTCCTGGGAGTAGTATTCCTCGCAAGCGGAGAAGTAGCCCGCGAAACCTGGACTAACCTCCGCACGAAGGCTGAGAAACGCCTCTCGGTGGCGTCAACTTTCGCCTTTCAATGGCAGAGCGCTGCTATATAGTTAAGTCTACAATCCTAGCCGCATGTTTTTTTGTCGCCCGCGTCGCAAACCCAACGCGCACGTTTGCTCGCAGGCTAACCTCGGCCTGTGGCTCTTTCGTTTGGGCGGGCAAAACCGAACTTGTGTCACGAATGTTCATGCGCCTTCCATCGTACATGGGTGGGTTTGGTATACCTTGTATCCACACCATGTGCAATGTGCTCGCCTTGCGAGGAGTACGATATCTTGTACGCAACCCAGACTATCCCGGGAGAACACTCCTCACATACTTTCTGGGTACAGCGCGTAACGTGTTTTTTACACAACACGTGGTTGGCCCTACAGCCGAGCAGCCGCCGGCATTTTTCGTTAACGTGCGTCGCACACTGGCGTCGTTCACTGCCAGCGTGCCCGATCTGGATGTTGATGAAACCCCGCCCTCCAGGATGTGTGAAGCACTAACGGTCGCTGAGCTGACCCGCGAACAACTCCAGAAAACCAGACGGGCACGCTGGCGCCAACTGACCTCAGCTGCGCTTCCTGCAGATGTCAGGGACTTCGGCTGGCTGCGTGGCTGGCGGGTGCTGCCCACAAGAGACCGCCTTGCGGCGTGGGGCGTGGCGCCCTCCGCCCGATGCCCGCAATGCGGTCTTTTAGAAACGTTGCGGCACGCTATGTACGACTGTGTAGTGGCGCGCACCTTTTAGGTACTAGTGTCACGGATGTTTTTAACCCGCCTCGAAGCGCGCACTAGTTGACGCGAACTGTTTACAAATATGCTGTTGTGTGTCGGCATGTTCGTTTTGTGGCGGCAGCGTGGAGCGGCTTCCTTAAATGGGCGTCCGTAAAGAGCAATGTTTCCAATGTTGCAGCGCCTCCGCACGCGCCTCTTTGAGCAAGCATGCGTGGACGCACTGTCAATGAGTGAGGCTGAGTTCTTGCGCAAATGGTCGACATATTTCATCGTCCTGCGCGGCGGTCGAGTGTCGGCTTTCTTACTGCCTTACTGACGTGCTCAGTGCTGCGTCACTGCGCATGTGCTTGACTAATCAGAGCATTGAGTTCAGCAGTTTTGCTTTGTATTTTTTGTTGACATTAGAAAAAAATAAACTTCTCTTTCTACGCCGCCGCCGAGTGATTCAGTTCTTTGCGGGCGCAAGTCAGCCCGAATAAAGAGTTCCGTTTCGAAGACTTCCTCGTTGTTTTCCTGTTCGCTGGACTGCCGTCACCACTGCGCGACATCTGGTGGAGGTGCTGGGGGAAACTAAACAAAGCACCCTGTGGAGGTCAGGCTGCTTGCCGAGGAAACGACGAAGATCCTCCAGCGACCACGCCGTATGCAGACTCCGCACCTACTATGCCAACGACGCAAACAACAACCTCGACCACGACGCAAACCGCCTTTAAAACTATGCCGACACCAAGAAAAGCTCCGACCACACGCCCCACCCACGATTCAGATACCCGACGAAGCCGCAACCCGACGCCGAGGACGATGTGTAACTCCAGAGCCAGAACATCCGACTTAGCAGTGGTTATCGACGGCCGGAAAGTCACGGCTCTAGTCGACACAGGAGCCGATTATTCGGTGATGAGCGGACCATTCTCTGCGCAACTGAGGAAAGTAACCACCGCTTGGGACGGCACAAAAATTCGCACCGCAGGAGGCCACCTCATTACGCCATCAGGACGATGCACAGCGCGAGTGACTCTCAAGGGACATACCAATCCCGCGACCTTCGTAGTGCTACGGCAATGTTCCCGCGAAGTGATCTTGGGCATGGATTTCCTTAATGAGCATCAAGCGATCATCGACCTGCGATCCAAGATGATAACACTTTCCACGGACGAGGCCATCCCGTCGTCGAGAACTCCGGAACATCACGTTGCGCCTAGTGTCCTGGAGGAACAAGTGAGCGTCCCACCTCGCTCAAGCGTCATCGTCACCGTAGGCGCCACGGAAGCGATTGACACTGAAGCCATTATCGAAGGGAACATGCAGTTGGTTCTCGACCGAGGAATCGGCATCGCAAGAGGCATCGCACATTTCCGCAAAGGCCAAGCCGAAGTACTGCTGACTAACTTCAGCGAAGAATACCGGCATGTTAACAGAGGAACGACGATTGCATTCCTCGACGAAATATCCGACGTACGAGACTTCTTCGCGCTCTCCGACCCATTCGTAGAAGATTCTGGTGACAAAGAGAACTCGCCCACTTTCGACATAAACCCAGCCCTGCCCCGGAACAGACAAGACCAGATCCGCAATCTCCTTCGAAGCTACAGCGAGTGCTTCTCGTCATCGCCGAAGGTCCGACAAACGCCGATTGCCAAGCATCGCATTATAACCGACCAGCACGCCCGACCTCTCCGCCAGAGCCCCTACCGAGTGTCGCCGCGAGAACGGCAAGCAATCCGGGACCAAGTGGAAGAAATGCAGCACGACGACGTTATCCAGCCTTGAAAGAGCCCCTGGGCGGCACCTGTTGTTCTAGTGAGAAAGAAAGACGGTGCACTTCCATTCTGCATTGATTACCGGCGCTTGAACAACATCACAAAAAGGACGTCTACCCCCTCCCTCGTATCGACGACACACTGGACCGGCTCTGCAACGCCAGGTATTTCTCATCGATGGACCTCAAGAGCGGCTACTGGCAAATTGAGGTCGATGAAAGAGACCGCGAGAAGACCGCATTCATCACTCCAGATGGCCTCTTCGAGTTCAAGGTGTTGCCATTTGGTCTCTGTTCCGCACCAGCCACATTTCAGCGAGTAATGGATACAGTGCTGGCAGGCCTGAAGTGGCAGATTTGTCTGGTATATTTAGATGAGGTCGTTGTTTCCGCCTCGAACTTTGAGGAGCACCTGAAAAGGCTTCGAACAGTACTAGACGCAATCAAATTGTCCGCGCTAACCTTGAAAGCAGAGAAGTGCCACTTTGCCTATGGAGAGCTGCTGTTTCTAGGCCACATTGTTAACAAGGAGGGAGTACGCCCAGACCCGCAGAAAACAGCTGCTATCGCAATGTTTCCGCCACCAGCCGATAAGAAAGCTGTGCGCAGATTCCTCCGATTGTGCGCGTACTACCGACGATTTGTGAAGAACTTTTCCCGCATCGCCGAGCCACTCACCCACCTGACAAAGGCAGACGTGCCATTTAAATGGGAAGCGCCGCAAGTGGAAGCCTTCAACGAACGGTATCTTCACTCACTCTCATCCTCCTACATTCCCTTCCGGCGAGGTTTAGGTGTCCACCGACAAATGAGAGACAGATACATTTCCTTTCCTCAAAAACCAATTTACCGACGAGCGAGGCGTAGAACCGATTGGGCGATGGCGTTCTATGGACTCCTTGGCAGAGAGAGAGAGAGAGAAACAACTTTATTGCCATAGATTGGAGGGATTTAGGGCAGGTGGGCTTGGTGTGGCCCCCCAGGTGCGGGCGACTTCCTGGGCCCACGAAATGAGTGCCAGTTGGATGCTCTTGTCTGGCCTTTTGAGGAGTTGGTTCCATCCTTCTTCGGAGGTAGCTGGCAGTAAGGTTCGAGGGGGCGGATTTCCCGCGCAACCCCAGAGGATGTGTGCCTGGGTGGCGATTTCTCCCTGGTAACAATTTTGGCAGACGGGGTCATATTCCCCGTCTGTGATGAGTGAAAGTCTAGAATGGCTAAGGATGGAGTGCGTCTGCAACCTGCGGAGCAAGCTGGCTTGCGCTCGATTCAAGTCGGGGTGTGGAGGCGGGAACTGGCGTCTCATCTCTCTGTAGAGGTTGGCAATTTCGGCAAAGGTCTGGGGAGCCTCGGCAAGAGCGTCTGGATCCGTGGGGCCGGCCGCCCGGTTGGTTAGTCCTCGGGCTAGTCGGTCGACCCCTTCGTTTCCAGAGTTTCCCGCGTGGGCGGGTACCCAGACCAGGTTGATCTTATGGTCGATAGTGCAGCCGCGAAGGATGCGTGCAGCGGGGTGGCAGATAAAACCTGCCGAGTAATTTTGTATCGCTCTTTTGGAGTTGCTTAGGACTGTGCGCGTACGTGGGTCAGCGATGGCCAGCGCGATGGCGGTTTCTTCTGCCGCTGTCGGAGAGTGAGCTACTACTGTGGCGGCGGTGACGAGAGTAGATTGTGGCGTGGTTGCACAAGCCACGTATGTGTTTGCACTTTGCCGTGCAGCATCTACGTATATTGCGTGTTCGTCGGCAAGGTATGCGGCATCTAGTGCTTGGGCTTTCAGCTGACGGCGCGTATCATGGCGGCCAGGTATCATGTTTTTGGGGATTGGTTTTATAACTAGGCGGCTATAGACCCCTATCGGAATGGGCGTCGTGGGGTGGACGTCGCCTATGGGGTTGATGTTGAGACGGTCAAGTATGAGCCGCCCGTGTTTAGTGCGGGAGAGGCGGTGGATTTGGGCGGTCTTTTGTGCCTCTATGAGTTCTGTGAGCGTGTTGTAGATGCCGAGTTGGAGGAGGTGCTGTGTGCTGGCGTACTGAGGTAGCCCCAGTGCCGCTTTGTACGCTGAACGTATAATGCTGTTCACAGCTTCCTCGTACTTCCGGCGGAGGTGATAGTAGGGGTAGGAGTAGACTATCCTGCTAATGAGGAAAGCTTGCGTGAGCCGACAGAGGTCATCCTCCTTCATACCTCTGCGGCGGGTGCTGATGCGGCGGATAAGGCCGTTGATCTGATTGGCTGTGGTGCGGAGGCGCTGAATGGCCTCCGAGTTTTGCGTGTTGTTCTGTATTAACATACCCAGAACGCGGATGGTGCGGACCGCCGGTATGGGATGTGTGTCGACTTCAAGCACAATAGGTTCTTGCGGGTCGGGGACTGGCAAGCGAACTCGTCTGTCCCTGATGACTAGTAATTCTGACTTCGTGGAGGAGCATGTGAGCCCGTTCGCCTGTACAAAGGAGTGTACTTTATCGATTGCTGTTTGGAAGGAGTTTTGGATTTCCCCGTCAGAGCCAGAGTTGGTCCACAGGGTAATGTCGTCGGCATATATTGAGTGTTTAATGTGAGGTATCTCTTCCAGGAGCGGAGGGAGGCCTCTCATTGTAGTGTTGAAAAGGAACGGAGATAGGACTGCTCCTTGTGGTGTTCCTCGGGTGCCTAGTGTGATCTTCTCGCTCTGGAGGTCTGCAATGTGAAGTTCTGCTGTACGGTTATGAAGAAAGTCGGCGATGTAGTTGTAAGTGCGAGTGCCTACATTCATTTGTGAGAGGTTTGCCAGGATGGAAGCATGTGACACGTTGTCTTAAGCCTTGCTGACATCTAGGCTTAGGATAGTTCGTGTAGCTCGGATGGGTCTCGGATCGAGGATGTCGTGTTGGATTTGCCACATAATGTCTTGAGTGGAGAGGCCGGTCCTGAAGCCGATCATAGTGGGGGGAAAAAGGTCCTCTTGGTCTACGTGAGTGTGTAGTCTATTGAGTATGACGTGTTCCATGACCTTTCCCAGGCAGGACGTGAGCGAGATGGGCCTAAGGTTGCCCAGCTCGAGTCGTTTGCCTGGCTTAGGTATGAAAATCACTTTGGCATGCTTCCAAGTGTCTGGAAGGCGACCCTCATGCCAGTGTTGGTTGAAGAGGTCCGTGAGTGCCTCGACGGACTGATCTTCGAGGTTACGAATCATCTTGTTGGTTATGTGGTCGTCGCCAGCGGCTGCGGTGGCTTTAATCTGTTTGAGGGCGGCGCGGACTTCTCCTGCCGTGATGTCGGCGTCCATGTTGGTGTTCTGAGCACCCGTGTACCCTGAAGGGATGGGAATTTTAGTGTAAGTATTGATGTATTTGTCTTTCAGGGTAGCGAGGAGTTCCTCATTTGTGCCCTGAAAAGCGTCTATGACACGGGTGAGGTTCTTGTGAGATGTGGATTTGGTGTGCGTTGGGTCCAGTAGATGTCTGAGCAAGAACCACGAGTTTTTGCATCCTAACTGGCCGTTAAGACGGTCGCAGGTTTGATGCCATTGCTCCTGACTCAGTTTGATAGAGTAAGCTTCGATCTCTCGCTCGAGGCGAATGAGACGGAGCTTGAGGGATCGATTGTGTTTTTGGCGCAGCCAGCGAGCGCTAAGACTGCGCTGGGCCTCCCACATGTGTATGAGTTTGGCGTCGGGTGAGGGGCCATCCTCGTCCTGGGTAGTCGTGGAGGTGGCATTGGCGGTGTCTTCGAGCAGCGAGTTTGTCCATGTGTTCAGGTCGTCTATGGGGGCCGAAGTGCGTTTGGCGCGCACGTATCGGAAGGCGTCCCAGTTAGTGTGCCTGATTGTTCGGTTGGGGGCTTCGCTGTGTGTAGCCGTGAAGGTTGTGCTGAGAACATAGCGGTCGCTACCTATGTTCATGCCGAGGTTTTCCCAGCGTGCGTCCGGGATGTTGCGGGCGAAAGTGAGATCGGGGCAGCTGTCCTGTGTGACACTGTTTCCAATGCGAGTAGGCCTGTCGGGGTCTAGGAGTAGTGTCAGGCCCAGTGTTTGGGCTGTCTCCCACACTTTGGCTCCCTTACGACCGCATGCTTTGCGGGGGTAGCCCCACTCGGTATGCGGCGCGTTGAAGTCACCTAAAGGGCGACCCACATGGAGCGAACTTGCGCTGCGGATTTTGAGCGGCGCGGCGGAACGCGGACGCACCGCCGCTGTGCCGCACCACAAGAGGCGGAAAACGGGCGGCTGCCGCCAAACCGCTGCCGACAAAAACAAAACAAAAAAAGATTTGTAAGCTTACTCTAAAGCCATTGCTTATTGGAGGGCGCATTCTCACTTTTTAGTTCAGCGTATGCTATCTCCCCTCTCCACTCCACCCCCACTCGGTTTCACCCTGCGCGCCGAGCCACCGGCAGCTGCTGCTAGCAGAGACGCAAAAATAGACTCAGCCTATAGAAGCGCCATCTGGTTCTCGGGACAGGAACCATTATTGTAAACAAACCGGCTCTCCTCTTAAGCCTAGAAGTGGGAGAATCGTCACGCTAAATAAAAAAATAAGGCAAATTTATCACTTATAAGTTTTATTATAGGCAAGGTGAGACGAAGCGAAAGACCGGTGCTCCATTTACGGCCAGTGAACGCAGTGAAAAAGGCAGCAACAACGAGAATTTAGTCCAAAGCGAGGGGTCCGGCTTCGAAAGGCGCCGCCATGTTTGTCGCCGCGCGCGGGCGGAAGCTAGATGCGGGAAGAGAGCGCCCTCATTGGTCCGCGCTGACAGCTCGCATTCGCCGCTTCCGATGAGCGGCTGACCGCCGGTAGAAAGTATCTAGCACTGCTTGGTCGGCGGCGAACGGCCGCCGGCGGCCAAGCGGCCGCACCTTTCCAGCTCCATGATCTGCGTGCGGCTCTCGCCAAAATGAAACGGGGCACTGCGCCAGGACGGGATAAGGTCACCGTCAAGCTTTTGACGAACCTGCCCGACTTGGCATACCAGTCCCTCCTGGAATACGTCAATGCGATTTGGCGCGGGGACACCCCCCTACCAATCGAATGGAAAACGGCTTTGGTCACTTTTATTCCTAAAGCTGGCAAACCAATTGACACAGATAACCTCCGCCCCATCTCTCTCACCTCATGTGTGGGCAAACTAATGGAGACGATGGTGCGGGATCGGTTATCTACATATCTTGAATACAAACATGTCTTTGCGAGCACCATGTTCGGATTCCGCCCACACAGATCCGCACAGGATGTCCTCCTGCAACTCAATCGCGAAGTCCTTGACCCCCTCGAATGCCCCCATAATGCCCGGGTCGTACTCGCCTTGGATCTTAAAGGGGCATTTGACAATGTAACACATGAGATCATACTCACTAACCTAAGTCACACCGACTGTGGCCTCAACACATTCCGATACATAAGCCAATTTTTAATGGATCGTCAATCCTACATTCGAATTCAAGATAGAGACCATGGTCCTTACCTACTCGGCACGCGGGGAACCCCTCAAGGCGCGGTACTTTCCCCGCTGCTCTTCAATCTGGCCATGATGCACCTGCCGGCCCAGCTGAGTGGTGTCGCCGGCGTGCAGCACGCCCTGTACGCCGATGACATCACTCTGTGGGCCACGCAGGGAAGCACAGGGGATATTGAAACCAGCCTGCAAATAGCGGCGACGATAGTAGACCGCTACGCCCGCCGCTGCGGTCTTCAATGTTCCCCTCAAAAATCGGAATTTGTGCACCTCCGCCCCTCACAGAAGTGCACAACTAAAATATCTCTTTCTCTCGAGAGTGGTCCCATACGCGAAAGTGATGAGATACGGGTACTCGGACTCTACATCCACAAACACAGGCGGCCAGACACATTGGCCAAACTCCGTAAGGTGGGGGACCAGGTGGGCCGCATGGTCCGCCGGGTTTCCAACAAATGCGGAGGGTTACGAAGTAAGGATGCCTTGCGGCTGGCAAACGCCTTCGTAACTAGTCGAATTCTCTATTCGACTCCTTATCTCCACCTACGGAAACAAGAGGAGGATGCCCTTGAGGTCATCCTTCGCAAAATTGTTAAACGTGCCCTTGACCTCCCCATCACTACTTCGAACAGCCGGCTTATGGCCCTTGGGGTGGTGAATACTTTCCGGGAGCTCCGGGAGGCGCACCTTACAAACCAGTACACGCGTTTGTCGCTAACGGAGTCGGGTCGCCGCCTTGCTCGACTCCATATACAACACACCCCTCCAATGGAAGACAGGTTTCGCATCCCGGAACTGTGGAGACGTGCCCTCTACGTGCGGCCTCTTCCAGCAAACATGTCACATGAAGATCATAATTTTATTTATTTATTTATTTATTTATTTATTTATTTTCAATACTGCAGGCCCCTTTACGGGGCCCTAGCAGGTGGGCATACACAACAGTTACACTGAGGCAAGAACAACATCACACAACACAAGGAAATTTCAAAATGCGGCAAGAACACATGCAAAGATAAATCTAGTAGAACAGTGGTTCATTTGTCTACCTGCGGACAAACTATGTACAATCAGCTCCAGACAAGGTTACCATATGAAGTGATCAAACACGGCTAACAGTGAACAACATGCACGTAGAAGCGAAAACAAAAATGAAAGAAAAAACCTTGGCGCTCAATACAAGATACGTATATGATGGAAACAATAATAATGCTGAATGATAGCGGACAATCGAACCCAGGAAGACAAACTATGACTACGCAAGGGGTGATGCACTGATTAAGACGACAAGAAGGAACGGAAGTGAAACGGATTATCAATACCCAAAGGCCCATGTGCATCACTGAGAGCGTTACTCTGCGGCAATACTGGCCTCGAGCCTTGTAGCGAACGTTGTTAAGGTCGGCGCATGAGTAATCGAGGCATCCAGTTTGTTCCATTCTCGGATGGCTACAGGAAAAAATGAATGTTTAAGTGCATCTGTGCGATAGGAATAATCAGTTAGAGTGAGTGCATGTTTGTGTCGTGTCGGTCGAGTCTGGGACGGGCAAATATATTTTGACACATTGATGTTATAATCGTTATGCAACAGTTGGTATAAAAATTTTAAACGCGCGTGCTTTGCTCTCATTGATAGCGTCGGGAGTCCTGAAATAGCTGCAAGGTTCGATGGGGAGTCAGTACGCTTATATTTATTATGGATGAACCGTAGTGCCTTTCTTTGTATTTTTTTCTAGTTTTGCTTTGTTAGTGGTTGATTCCGGAGACCAAACAGTGTGGGCGTACTCTAAAATAGGTCTTATGAAAGTTTTGTATGCTAGGAGTTTAGTAGATGCTGGTGCGAGTCGGATACATCTTCTCAAAAAAAACAGTTTTCGTAATGCTGCCGATGTTACATTAGCGATGTGTACGTCCCATCTAAAGTCAGCGGTTAGTGTAATACCAAGATACTTATGCTGGGAGACTTTCATGAGTGGCGTACCGTGAATGCTGTAAGGGAAAGATGAGGATATTTTTTTCCTGGTTACTGACATGCACACTGATTTTTTAGAATTAACGGTCATCTGCCATTTGTCACACCAATCCACCACAGCGTCAAGTGACTGGGAAAGCGCAATGTGGTCTTCCGGACTTTCTATCTTCCTGTAGATGATGCAGTCGTCTGCAAATAGCTTAATGTTACACTTAATCTGAGCGGTTATATCGTTTATATAAATAAGGAAGAGAAGTGGGCCAAGAACGGAGCCTTGCGGAACTCCCGAAGTGACCGCGGTTATTTTAGAAGGCATATTTTGAAAGATTACAAATTGAGAACGGTTAGATAGAAACTGTTTGATCCAACCCAGAACTTCCCCCCGCCCGATCATGCATTGCAGCTTTGCGATTAGTTTGTTATGGCACACGCAATCAAACGCTTTGGAAAAATCTAGTAGTAATATATCAGTTTGACTGCAGGTATCGATGCTGAGGGCCAAGTCATGAACGACTTCGATTAACTGAGTGATAGTCGACAGCCCTCGGCGGAAACCATGCTGGTCAGGTGATATCAACTTATTATGCTCTAGAAAATCTGTTAGATGTTTTGAGATTATGTGTTCGAAAACTTTACATGCTGTGCTAGTCAGTGAAATGGGCCTGAAGTTTGATGCACTACTGATATCTCCTCCTTTATGGATCGGAATGATTTTCGCCAGCTTCCAGTCATCCGGTAGTTTTGACACAGCAAGTGATTTGCGGAATATTATGCCGAGATATTTGCTGCACCATTCGGCGTATCTTTTCAAAAATGCATTGGGTATGTTATCTGGCCCGCTGGCTTTCTTCGGGTCGATGTTCAAGAGAAGATTGAAAATTCCGTCATCAGTTATGTTTATTTCTCTTATATCTGAAGTTCGGGTTGTTGCCATCTGGGGAATAACGCCATTATCGGTGGTAAATACGGACTGAAAAAAGTCATTAAAGTAATTAGCCTTCGCACTGTTTTCCTCTGGTGTCTGTTCGTGTCCTGCTGTGTTTCTATTGCGGAAGTGGTTCCAGAACCTGTGTGGGCTACATGTAAGGAAGTCAGGCAGCGTAACACTAAAGTAGTATTCCTTTGATTTCGTCATTTTATCCTTGAAGATTTCAACTGCCCTGGCTAATTTTTGTGTTCTGTCGGGGTTAGTACCTTTGGACTTAATAGAGCGACGCAGCCTTTTCCCTTTGCGTTTTGCATGAATGACCTCTCGCGTGATCCACGGGTTTTTGGTTTTAACGCGCTTGTTTTTTGAGGGGACATATCTGCATATACAGAAAAAAATGATTTCCTTGAACTGAAGCCAGAGGGAGTTTACATCTGAGCTGGCTTCAGATGCTGCTTCGGCAAACATCTGAAACTCGTGTGCAAGATGGGTTGATATACTAGCGTCGTCGGCTCTATTAAAATTACTTACAGTCGATTGGGAGGAGCGGGTTGTTATTAGAATATTGAGTGGTAGCTCGCAGACTGGTATACTGTGATCAGAAATTCCGTCGATTATGTCAAGCTTAGTCTGGTGTGTTGGGAAGTTCTCGCTTACAAGTATTAGGTCGAGAATGCTTTTTGCTGTGCCTAGTATGCGAGTTGGACGGGAGACTGTTTGATGTAGATTAAAATTCAGCATTAAATCAATGAGTGCATCTGAGGCCGGATCAGTATGGTGCAAGGTATCCCAGTCAATATCCGGAAGGTTAAAATCGCCCATGATGATTAGTCTAGAGTTCCGTACGTGCACCTGCATATAATCGTGCACAGCACTCAAGCAATCATGTCCAGAAGAGGGGCTCCGATAAACACATCCCACGACAATGCTGACGCCATCACACAGAATCTTGCAAAACACTGCCTCTGCTCCCGGGATGTCCGGCAGAGGGATAAAGGAAAAGTGGTTCTTTATCAATAATGCAACGCCGCCACCCCGGGAAAGCCGATCTTTGCGCATCACTGAGTAGTTCGGAGGGAAGATTTCTTGACTACCAATATCACTCGAGAGCCACGTTTCTGTGACAGCCACAATATCTGGATCTTGGTCAATGAGGACAATTTCGAGCTGCTCTACTTTATTCACTACACTTCTGGCATTTATGTTCAATAATTTTATTTTTTTTATTCTGCTCTTTGACGTGTCATTGGGGGGCTGGAGACGTTGTCGTTTTGGCTTTCTGGGGTAGTTGCTTTGTCGTTTTTTTCCCAAACGGCACTTTCACTGCCTTTTCACTGTCCCAGACAAATGCTTGACCATTAATGTACAATTTATTAAAGGAAAGGGACACTTTGTCGCCATTGTCCCGGTTAGGCTTCGCGCTGTCCCACAACTTTTTCCGAATATCTCTAATTTTCCGCGAGAAATCTTCGCCAATGGACAGATCGGAATTTTTAAGCTTGAACCCTCGTTTCAGTATTGATTCTTTCTCTCTGTAGTCTAAAAGCTTCATAATAACAGGTCTAGTTTTGTTTTCAGCAGGCTGCCCCAAACGGTGGATACGCTCGATGGCCACTGCGTCGAGATCCAGTTTATCCTGAACAATATCTTTATTTACCCTTTCTCTAAGTGTTTCCTTTGTCTCTTACTCTCTCTCCGATAGGCCATAGACAATTAAATTACATCTTCTGCTTCGGTTATCCAAGTCGTCTATTCTTTCCTCTAACCTTTCTATGACTTCGCTCATCTGAGCGACCTGCTCCTGGCAGGAAGTGACCTGTTTCTCTAGTCTAGCAAGAGCATCGAGTTTATTGTCTATGTCCGCCAGCCGCTTCTCCTTTATTTCTTTTATGTCTGAGGCAATTTCTTGAAGCTGCGTAAGTATCTGAGCTGTGTTCGGTCCAGGATTGGTTTCGATATCACCCCCAACAATAGCAGTTTGCGCAAGCTTACAGTAACATCAAACAACAGCCGCGGGCACGGCAGCACCAACAAGAATGGGTTGTTAGAGTGAATACAAACGCCGTAGCGTTTTCTCACCTGCAGAAGAAACAAGAACGGATTGTCGGTGAACCGCATCCTGGTAGCGCTGCCGTGCCCAGTGGCCGCCGCGCGCGTGGGGTGGCAATATATAGTCCAGTCTGGTGGTGTCGCCACTTGTCCCGGATGCATGTAGTGGTCTGCGCATGTGGTCGCTGATTGTAGAATCCATCGGTGATCCCATGTGGGCGCGTGTAGCTGGTCTGGTGGGCGTACGTCGGCAGTGTCTGATCCGTGAGTCATTCTTGAAGGCAGCTTCATGCTTCTGTCACCGGCATGATCTAGCAGGGCCAAGAAAAGCTGCAGAAGAAACAAGAACGGATTGTCGGTGAACCGCATCCTGGTAGCGCTGCCGTGCCCAGTGGCCGCCGCGCGCGTGGGGTGGCAATATATAGTCCAGTCTGGTGGTGTCGCCACTTGTTCCGGATGCATGTAGTGGTCTGCGCATGTGGTCGCTGATTGTAGAATCCATCGGTGATCCCATGTGGGCGCGTGTAGCTGGTCTGGTGGGCGTACGTCGGCAGTGTCTGATCCGTGAGTCATTCTTGAAGGCAGCTTCATGCTTCTGTCACCGGCATGATCTAGCAGGGCCAAGAAAAGCTGCAGAAGAAACAAGAACGGATTGTCGGTGAACCGCATCCTGGTAGCGCTGCCGTGCCCAGTCAATGGTCGGCGCCTGGCACGAGCGGAAGCGCTAGCCCGATATTATGGCAACAAAACAGGTGTATACTACGTGGACGCCTCCGGCCCTCACCACGGGGGATGGTACACGGCCGCGGTAGTTCACAACAGCAACACAGTTAACGGCCTCACTTTCAGAGCCCGCAGTGCAACACAAGCAGAAGAGGTCGCGATTGCTCTCGCTGCCTCACATTCCAATTCAAAATACATAATTACCGACTCGCGAGGGGCCTGTCGGAACGTCGAACAAGGCAGCACTCCCTTCCTAGCCTATCGAATATACCAAAATTGCATACGGGATACGGACCCCGCACACCGTCACCTCATATGGGCCCCTGCTCATCAGGGGTTGGCAGGAAACGAGGCAGCAGACGCAGCCGCCCGCGCGCTCTCTCACCGGGCTGTTTTCTCCTCCCCACCTGATCAGGAACCCGATTTTAATCCGGTTTATACGTTCAAAAATATCGCAACCTACTTTCAAGATAGCCATCGCCTTTACCCTAGCCCATGTAAAGGCCTCAAGAAGGCGGATGAGCGACTTCTTCTCCGCCTCTTCACCAATACATTGCTGTGCCCGGCAGCACTAAAACATTTTGACCCCTCCTTTAGCGGCAACTGCCCGCACTGCGGTGCGGTGTCTTCGGACACCTATCACATGGTGTGGGCCTGCCCTTCGAACCCGGCCATTCCCCCTATCCCCAACCCAACCCGGGAGGACTGGGAGGCGACCCTGCTCGGCTGTCACGACTTACAGGCCCAACAAGCCTTAGTCGGGCGCGCCCGGGCGGCGGCTACCGCCACTGGGGTCCCAAACTAGAGACCTCCACCTAGTGTTTGTAAGGATCGGTCCCTTACGGGCCGATCCAAACACCTCCTGTTCTGAATAAATGTTTTTACCACCACCACCGCCGGGCGGCCGTACGCAGGTTTTCCGCGAGAAAACCGCTCCATGTGGGTCGGGCTTAAGATGAGTAGCATCCCTGTTTGTGCAGCCGCGCAGGCCTTACGAACGAGGGTTGCCACTCGTGTACTTTTGTCGCTAGGGGGACTGTAGACGTTGAGGATGTGGAGTGGGGCTTGTGAGCGGCTGTTCGGTAGGACCTGTACGAAAGTGTGCGGAACCTCGGGGTAACTAAGGTCTATATGATTAGCTGCTAAATTTCGGTGGACCAGGATGGCGGTGTTGGGCCGTTGGTCTGGTGGTGTTTGTTGGTTATATGCGGCGTAGCTGGTAAGTTTCGTGTCCATGTAGGTTTCCTGAAGTGTGATGATGTGGGGGGTGTGCGGCTGGGCCTGCAGGGTGTGCTCCAAGGCTCGCCGCTTCGCCTTGAAGCCCCTGCAGTTAGATTGCCGAACTGTGAAGGGGGAGCTAGCCATCGCGTTTCCCGTAGGGTTCGGGGCGCTGTGATAGCGCGACGGGTGATTTAAGAATGCCGCCTGCACGTGAGCGCGCGGTTGCACTCTCCGATGTGGCAACAATAATGGGTGCTGGGTAGTTAGGAAGGGTTGTCCTCTTCAAAGGGGTTGCGGATATCTGGGGATTCGTGAGAGTATCGAGCCTGGCATGAAGGGTTTGGATGTTGGCTGGCATTGTGGCGCAGCTTTCTACTAGACGGTCAATGGTGGGGGCTAGTCGAAGGAGGGCGCCCTCGAATTGGGCCATTCGCGTATCAGCTGCCTCGAATTTGGCATCTATGTCTGCTTGTGAGGAGGGGGGAGGTGCTTTGCGCTTGTAGCGTTTAGACTGTTCAGTGTCCATGCGTGGATCACCTACGGGGTCGGATGTGGGAGCGTGAGCCACCTGCTGCGGTTGCAATTTGGGGTTTGCCTGTGCTGATTCTAGGCTAAGAATTTTGGCATTTGCTTTGGCGAATTGTAGCTGTAGTTCCTTGACCATGTCTGCCAGCTCCCTTACCTGTGAATCTGGTGGCGAAGCGGTGACTTGTGCAGGAGTCTTCCATCCAACTTGTTTGACTGCTTTGGTCTCCGGCCGGCCTTGAGAGCTGGCCCGAGAGCTGCGTGAGGCGGATGTGGAACGGCCGCGAGTACGGCTGGAAGGGCTGTCGCTGCCGAGCGGGGGGAAGGAGTCGTCCCGCAGTAGGTTGTGGTCGCCGCGGTTGCGGTCTCGGGACCGGGACTGGCGTCCGGGGTTTGTCGAGTTGGAGCCGGTATCGGCGTCAGTGACCGATGGGGAAGACTTGGGCCGAGTGGAGGACGTGAACCGGTATTTGCAGCTTCTGCTGCCTGTCGGGTGGCCACCTTTGCAGACGATACATGAGGCTTGGCACGTGGGCGGTTGGCCAGCTGGAGGAGCGTCATGTGCTGTGCCACAGCGTCGGCACGTTGGTTTTCGTGGGTGGGGGCACACATCCGCCCTGTGCCCTAGCTTCCGGCAGTTGAAGCATGCCTCCGGCCGGCTTTTGTAGGGGAACACCTCAAAAGTGAAGCCGAGATACCTCACGTAGCGGGGTAGCTTGGCATTAGCGATAGTCACCACGAAATGTCGTGTGCGGCCCATGCGGCGTGCAGCGACTATGGGGAGTTCGGGGTTTCGAGCTTGGAGCTCAGCGAGGGTCTCAGCGTCGGTCTCGTGACTGTAGGCTCTGTAGATTATTCCTCGCACGGAGTCATCGGGGGCTGGAGCATCCTTGGCAGCGTTGCAAGACGCTGTCGCGTTCCACTCTTAGGGGCGAAGCTTAACATCTTAACCACACATCAGTGACCACACTTTAGGTCAAAAAAGTGCCCCCCCTGAATTTTGTGACACAGTTACTGCGTAATTTCCTTTCCTCAATTACAATTTTCATTTTCTTCATTACGGCTCCTCTTTATCTATCTTCTTTCACTCCCACTTCCTCCCTTCCTCTACGGTGCGGTTCATGTGTCCACCGAGATGACAGAGAATTACTGCGCCATTTCCTTTCCTCAAAAAGCGTTGCGTTCAAAGGGCAAGGCATCGCGCCGAACGGGTGGTGGCGTTCCGTGGTCTCCCTGGCAGCGCTACAACGCGCTGTAGCGTTCCACTCCTAAAGGCGTAGCTTAAGCGTCATTAATTAGCAGTTAATTAGTATTCAGGAATTAATCAGTAATAAACAATTAAATAGTGATTTGTCATCACTTAGTAATTAGTACTCAATTACATGTGACGCCACCAGTGCCACAGAAACAGCGAAGGTGGTGCGGAAAACGCTTCCGCCTCTACCCACTTTAGACAGTCAAAGTGCCCCCTGAATTTTTCGACAACTGAGAAGGAGTGCCTTGCTATCATCTGGGCTGCGTCGAAATCCCGCCCCTACCTCTACGGACCGTTCAAGGTGGTCAGCGATCACCACGCACTGTGCTGGCTCGCCAGTTTGAAGGACCCCTCCGGCCGCCTCGCTCGATGGAGCCTGCGGCTCCAGGCGTTTGATGTAACCGTCGTTTACAAGTCCGGACGCAAGCACTCTGACGCCGACTGCCTGTCACGAGCCCCTGTAGATGCACTGCCACCGGACGACGATGAGGACGCCTTCCTGGGACCCATCAGCTCCAGCTCTTTTGTACAACAGCAACGCGCTGACCCCGACATAAAATGCCTCATCGAATACTTGGAAGGCAAGGTTTCTTCACCCCCCGCCTCGTTCAAGCGAGGGTTGTCTTCGTTCTGTTTACAGAACGATGTCCTCGTGGAGAAGAATTTTGCAGCGAACAAGACAGCCTACCTCCTTGTTGTACCTGTAAGTCTGCGTCGAGAAGTTGTTCAGGCCACACACGACGAGCCGACAGCTGAACATCTCGGGTTTTCTCGCACCCTCCGCCGCATTCAAGACAAGTATTACTGGCACCGACTGTCTGCCGATGTCGCACATTATGTGAAAACCTGCCGAGATTGTCAGCGACGAAAGACCCCTCCAACCCGACCAGCAGGATTTCTGAACCCCATTGAACCCCCCTCATGGCCTTTTCAGCAGATCGGCATGGACTTGCTTGGCCCTTTCCCGAAATCAACATCTGGAAATAAGTGGATCATCATAGCGACCGACTACCTGACCCGCTACGCCGAGGCAAAAGCTCTACCGAACGGAACAGCAGCAGAAGGCGCCAAATTTTTTGTGGAGAACATTCTTCTGCGACACGGCGCCCCCGATGTGCTCATCACTGACAGAGGAACAGCATTCACGGCGGAACTGACGCAAGCCCTTCTCCATTACAGCCAAACCAGCCACCGGAGAACAACTGCATACCACCCGCAGACCAACGGACTGACCGAGCGCCTCAACAAAACCATCGCCGATATGCTCGCCATGTATGTCGACGCCGAACACAAGACCTGGGACGTATAGTCCAAGAGAATAATTTGTCCCATTTTGAGGCGCTGCTGCAACAAGTGACGAAATTTTGAGAGTTCGGTTGATGAGTAATTTGTTCTGATTTACTTAATTATAACCTGTTATATGCTTGGCTCTATGGCTGCAGTATATGTATTCTGATGTTGTGAAACGATACAGTACCGTGTGTAGTAATTTCGTTGCTGATGACGCCTTGTCTGCTGTATTTTCTTTTTTTTCCCTTTGGTGTTACACAAATTATGTACCCACCTGCGATGGTCTTGTTGTTCAAGACCGCAGTATTTTTAAATAAAAAAAAATCTTGCCTTACGTAGACTTCGCCTACAACACCGCAGTGCAGGAGACCACCCAGATGACTCCTTTTAGTCTCGTCCATGGCAGGGAGGCCACGACCACGCTGGACGCCATGCTGCCGAACGTTACCCAGGAAGATAACGTCGACGTCGCCGCCTACCTTCAACGCGCAGAAGAAGCCCGAAGACTTGCCCGATTAAGGATCAAAGATCAGCAGCGGACCGATGCCAGACGCTACAACCTACGAAGACGCAACGCGGAATTCAAGCCAGGAGACCGAGTGTGGGTTTGGACGCCCATCCGCCGCCGAGGATTGAGTGAAAAGCTTTTGCGCCGCTATTTCGGCCCGTACAAGGTTCTCGTCGGCTAGGTGAATTGGACTTGGAGTTGATGCTTCTTTGAGAGGGGAGTAATGCCGTGGATCTTTGTAGCGTTCGTTTGTAGTATTTGTTTGTTCATGCTTCAAGGCTGCCGACGCGCCGCTTTATCGCTTCGTTTGTGACGCAAGACGCACCTAGATTTATCTCGATTGATCGCATGCGGACGGAGCGGGTTCTAGTTTGTTCCAGAAGGTTCTAGTAACTTCCTAAGCTTCATCTCGAATGCTCGATATCAGCTTTAAAAAGAGCACGGCCGACAGCGGCGGGCATTCTGTTCGACGACCAACGTTGTCGACGACCGCCGAGCACGCTTGTTGCTACGCCGCCGCCGAGTGATTCAGTTCTTTGCGGGCGCAAGTCAGCCCAAATAAAGAGTTCCGTTTCGAAGACATCCTCGTTGTTTTCCTGTTCGCTGGACTGCCGTCACCACTACGCGACAGTATGTTACGTGGTTGCTATCGCTCTTCATGTGTTAGATATCTTACAGTGATCTTTTCTACTGCCTGTGCGTGATTACACGGATGTTACGGCGTGTTGGCTTACATAAAGGCGGGTTTGGTGCGAAATAAAATTCAGTTGCAAGTTCGCGCTGGTCCTGTCGTGTTTGTCTCTTTTGTCCCCGTTTTTTTGCGCCGTTTTCCTCCTGAACCAACACGCGTTGCACCATCCTTACATATCATTCGTTACGTAGGTGGTATTATCTCACTATCAGTTGTTTCAGGACGCAACCATGTTTCTGTTACTGCAATGACATCTGGCTGGTAAAGCATGATAATGTGTTCTAGCTCAGTAGCTTTATTCAGGAGACTGCGTGCATTCAAATTTATCAATGTAAATTTTCTTTCTTCCGTCCCAAACTGTCATTCGTTTTTATTATCAGTAGCAAGCCTGCGTTCTACCCTCACGCGGCAGTGGTTGTCGTCATCCCAGACAAATTCCTCTTTATCAATAAAAAGCCTGTCATGCTCGAGCCGAATCTTTGCGCCATTGTCTTTCTCATGCTGTGCACTTTCTCAGTTTCTTACGCTTATGTAAAGTCGCCTGGGAATAATCATGTCATAAAGAAGTATTGCTGCCCTTTAGTTTCTTGCAGTTCCTAAATAAATTCATTTTTTCATTGTAGTCGAAGAAACGAACGATCACTGGGCGCACCTTGTCCACGCCCTTCTTTCCGAGTCTGTGTATCCGTTCTACCGTGTTAACTCTGAAACCAAGGCGTTCGTGGAACACATCGTCCAATACTTTCTTCTTAAGTTCGACGCTAGTTTCACTATCAGTTTCCGATACCCCGAATACGAATCCCAATACGAATAGTAATCAAGCGCGAATTGCATTAGTGCATATTCCGTGCCGTTTGTGACAAACCCTGCAGAGCCATCGGCCGTAAGACAAATAAACGAAGAAAAACTGCTTTTTAGCATACAACCCTAATTCTAGGGAAATCCGACTGATGCTCCGGAGAGCATTTCTTTGTTTCTATGCTTTGCCTGCATCAGCCCTTTACAAAGAACGAACAAGGAAATAGAGCCGCCGCCAAAGAGGACGCAGCTGGTCTGTGTGGTGTCGTGCGAAGCGCGTGTAACGTCACATCGATAGCGCGTCGCTCAGCGCTATGTAAGCGCTGCGTTCCGTGGCCGTTCATCATTCGCGGCTCGGCATGGACTTACCAATAAAGCGTCTACGTTGCTCGTCACCCTGACTCTGCCTCATCTATCTCGGCTACAACTGTTGGCCTGGCTCATTTCCTTGTTGGTGCGTGCTCTAGAGCTCTAGTTGATACCTGGGCTTCTTGTTTCGTTTATCTACTCGAACTGCTTGAGCATAGATTCCAGCCTTCTTGTCACCTGCCGCCACAGCAAACAATCCTTCATCTGTTTGAGGTGCAGAGTTGCCATCCCGCTACCGCTCGCCCCTACAACCCCTACTACATATGTTCTAGAATGGCTCCTTCAGAGAGTAATGAGTGAAAAATATAATTTAGAACCCTAAAGTAATGCAGAAAAACAATATGTATTTAACAAAAAATAGTTAATTCGGCATCATGAAAACCACAGAACCTTTTCAAACAAGTCGTGTTCTTCGCAAAGACCTGGATGCTGGTTGGAGCGATTAATTTTGAATACAGAGTGAGGCTTCCAAGAAAACCCAGGACTCAGCACACCTGCCTTTCACGACAGTCGCATTGGTTGCTAACGTAACTAGGATTCAAGGTTAAGTGGGGCGGTAAACAGCAAATGAAACAAGCCACCACTTTATTACTAACCTGACACTGCTGCAGCTATCTACAACACTGCCTTCATAAGGGTTTAATTAACACAGTCATGCGTCGTGCTTTCATCACCATCGTCATCCTGAGCCTGACTACACCCACTGCAGAACTACGGCTTCTTCGATGTATCTTGAATTCGCCTGCCCAGCGCAAACTGCTCACAAGTTATACCCGCTAACTTTTTGCATCTCATTATTCCACACAATGATCGCCACCTCTTTCTACACTGGCCTTCAAAGAGCATGCCTTTCCCAAGCAAATTTCGTCTTCATTTAGACTGTCTTGTCATTAACGCCCGTTTAATCCCTTATCATTATGTTCTCTTCGGCTCCGCTAACATTACAGTTATCATTTTTTCTTTTCATAGCGCGCTGCCATCTCCACAAATTAAGTTGGATCATTTTTGTTAGCCTCCACGTTTCTGCCCCACAGGTAAGTACCGATAAGATACAGCTCCTACATGCTTTTTTTGTGGATGGATATTGTTAAATTGCCATTCATGAGCTGAAGGAACCTGCCAAATCTGCTCCGCCCTATTCTTATTCTCCTATTTATTTCATTCTCGTTATCCGGATCAGCTGTCACTCTCCGCTCTAAGTAGACATATTCCCTCACCACTTCAAGGCCTTGCTCTCAATCGCAGACTGCTGTTCCCTTCCTTGAGAAATGAGTATTAATTTCTTTTTTATATATGAAGTTTTTGACGCACCGTTCTGCTCTAAGTCATTTATCATGCTTTGCAATTGACCCCATAAGTGACTCAGGCTTTGGGAGCACGTTAAAGATCCGCAGGTCGGAATCTTTGCAGAAGCCAGGATAAAACTTCAGCTAGTTAATGTATAGTTAACGGCTTCAAGATTATTCAGCTTCAAACAATAATCTTTGCCGTAGGAGAACTGCTTGTACTACAAAGGTAAGCGTATTTAGTATAGCATCCTGTATATCTACGTAAATCGAATAATAGATTAATAACCTGTCCTTTGCAGTCTTTCATCATGCTCACAGGTAATTGTAAAATAGCAAAAAAAAACGTTTATTCGTGCATGTCACATTGTAGCCGGATGCACCCGCTCTTTGAAAGCAGCGGTTTCGTGCCGTTATTTTGAAAGTTTTGTACAACGCAACCAGCCATGTGCTTGTTGCATCCACGTAACTTGCATGCAGTCAAATTTATGTTGTTTTGGAAAACGACGTGATGCACCTGCCTGCCTTCAATCATTAAATTGGAAAGGTATCAGGAAGCAAGCAGTGTCCCTAGTCCATACAAACTGGTCCTCAAGCCGGAGGCGCTCTTGGCTCTCTGCGCTCTACGAACTAGAAATGAAACGCCACCCAATTTCTACCTCGGTTCCTACGCCCTTATTCCGTTTCGTCATCGTTAGAACCTTCCCACTTAGAGGGGGCGAAAGGGTACTAGGCGCCAGTGTGGCAGCCAGCGACGCACTGCTTCATTCGGGATTAAGGATAACGCTCTGTCTTCGCTTGTGTAGGGACCAGATATCTGTCTCCATGGCTCTTGAGCCACTTCCCTGCTTCAAATGCTTCCTTTGTCGATGCGCTTATCATTGTGACATGGAACAAGATTCCATATGCGCGCTCATGGCAACAGATCGTGGCAGACGGCACCGGAGAAATAGCTTAAAAAGCCACCGCAGCTTGTCAACGAGTGCAGACCGGCGGAGTACCACGCCACGAAATCGTCTACCTCTGTTCCCGCGCCCTTATTCCGTTTCGTCATCGTCAGAACTATCCGCGAGGGGTAGAGGGAGAAGAACGATACCAGGCGCCAGCGTGGCGGCAAGCGACGTATGGATTCATAAGTGATTCAGGGACGATGGAGTATAACACAACTGTGGCGATGCTCAGGCAGACCCTTCCGACGGCAGATAGCTGTGCCAAAATAGATAACTACAGGATATAGGCCACATACTCGCGGCAGGAGTTCCGCAGGGCGTTCAGTACTGCGGTAGACACGTACTACAACGATGAAGTCTTCCTGATAAAAAGCTGATAATATAGCCGTGGCTGAGTACTCTTAATGTCTGTTTCGGCACGCGGATTAGCCTTGACAAGGTTGCGGTGGGCCTATTGGCAGGCGACATAAGTAGGCGTGTAGAGCCCGCCTAAAATACGGAAAGTGCAGGCAGGTCCAGCTGTGTCGATTAAGAGTGCGGGCGTTCTATCATAATTTCGGGCCGGAATGAAACGCGAGCACAGGGACTCGTGGCTCGTGACTAATTTTGGTACGCCATCTAGCAGCGTCCGCGGTAAGCTGCTGACGGGTGCACTGGGTTTGTGGCTTCTTCCCTATCCAGCCTTTGCTCGGCTTGCCCCGGTTCGGCAATTCCAGTCTAGCACCGGCATGGCGCCAGCTACTTCACTTTCATTACAGGTGCGCCATGATTTTTTGTTCACTGCATTAGAGAGTGCAAATATTCGTGATGTCTTCCTTAAGGCATGGAACTGCTTAAACTGGGCGCTGCAACACTAATTGTCAATTAAAAGTTCACCAGACTTATTCCAATTAAAACGTCTGTTCGACAGTGCTGCCCGCTAGCTCCTTTGTTACATTTTTTATATGTTGAGCCCCATGTCGTAGTATCATTAAGAACACAGCAGTTCGTGACTTCTCGCTGTCGCAATCTGAAACTGAGATTTCAGCTTATCCTGCTAATGTTACCTATTTCCGCTTGATTAAAAGACTGTGCTCGAGGTTTAACATGTAACTGAGCAGTTTTGCGATAGTTCTGGCGCGTCTTTAACCTTGATAAGTCAAAGGGGTTCTGGGTAGGTCACTAGGGTACAAATCAGACTTTTTTGGCGGAATCAGGTGGGACTCCGAAGATTCACAGTATTTGAGGATATGCTGCATTTTCGTACACAGTGTGTACTGCCACCCTACCCCTATCTTTACTTCATTTCATTTCATTTCATTTATTGTTTCCTTAAAGGCCCCAAGGCATTACATAAGGGGAGGCATATTGGTTTACAACGGCGATGATGGGAACATGCATAACAATAAAAAGAACAAACATACAAACAAACATAAAAGGGGTTGTAGTCATATCAGGGTTTCCCAGCAGGTGATACATCATTCATTAAAGATGTATCAAGCGATACTCGCTACAAAGAGCGCAGAAGTGATCAATATCTATGTGAGGTGAATTTTTATTTTCTCGCGGAATGTTTTGTGATCAGTGCATGCAGCGACGTCGTTAGGCACTGAATTCTATAGTGCTATTGCGTTGGGGAAAAATGAGTTGTTGTAAGCAGACGTGTGGCCACTGATGCGTGCTATCGGGTTACCGTGACTAAGCCGGGAGGACGTTCGTAGTGGGGCGGTTAATAGAGCGTGCCGTGATCTTGTGTTATGATAAAATGTATGAAGTAAGCATAGGCGGGAAACGACGCGGCGTGATTCGAGTGTTGAGAGACGGAGGGACTGCTTGAGGGCGGTGACACTGGCTTCTCTTGAGTAACATGAAGTGATGAACCGAGCTGCACGATTTTGGATCGATTCCAATTTGATGGTGAGATACGATTGCTATGGGTGCCAGATAGATGATGCATACTCTTAATTTTGGCCTCACACATGTTTCATACGCGAGTTGTTTCATGTTAGGGGATGCAGATTTCAGATTTCTTCTCAGTTAGCCAAGTGTGCGTGAAGTGTCGGAGCAAATGGTTCTAATGTTGGTTACCCAAGAAAGTGTTGATGTGAGATGTACACCTAGATATTTATAAGATTTTGCAACGGTTATAGGGACTGATGAAATGCTGTAAGTGTGATTCGTCAAATTGTGTTTGTGAGTGAAGGACAACGATTTGCACATAGTAAGATTTAAATGCATCTGCCATTTTTCACACCATGATGCAATAACGTCAAGGTCCTGTTGCAAAGTGAGGTTATCTGCTGGGCTACTTATTGCATTATAGATGACACAATCATCCGCAAAGAGTCGCAATTTGCATTGAATATTAGAGGGCAGGTCGTTGATGTATATTAAGAAGAGTAATGGTGATAACCCGGCCCCTTGAGGGACACCAGATGTTACATCTGTTAAGGGTGACTGGATGTTATTGGCGGATGTGAACTGCGAGCGTCCTTTTAGAAAATGTTCGAGCCAGCATATCAGATTGGCAGGAATTCCCAGGAACGAAAGTTTCGCAAGCAGATGATTGTGAGGTACGCGATCAAATGCCTTCGAGAAGTCTAAGATTGCATCTATTTGGAGGTTATCGTCTACGGCCTTAAGGATGTCTTGGATGAACTCTGCCAGCTGGGTTTCGCATGAAAATGATTTCCTGAAGCCATGCTGATGAGGATAAAAGAAATTAATTGAAACAAGGTGGGACATTAAGCTTGATGATGTAATGTGCTCTAGAAGTTTAGAAGATATGCTAGTAAGGGATATTGGACGATAGTTAGCTGGGCATGCGCGATCACCTGTTTTAAAAATGGGAACAATTTGGGCTATCTTCGAATCGTCAGGAATGATTCCGGTGTCTAAATATTGGGTGAATATTAGGTGTAGTATCTGGCTTGATATTGATAGAGCGTTTTTAAGTAGCTTACTGTTTATTTGGTCACATCCTGTAGATGATGAGAGCTTGAGTGAACTGATTAATTTGAAGATTCCTTCGGGGCTAATTTGAATTTCCGGCATTTCTTTTTGACTATTGGTTTGCAAAACTGTGGATGTAGAATTGCTGACAGGCGAAAACACAGATGAGAAGTAGTCATTTAAAAGTTTTGCGCATTGATTAGTATCAGCTGGTTCGCCATCAGGCCCTACAAGATCGAACCGATTAGATTTATGTTTAGGGGAGAGGATACGCCAGAATTTGGTGGGATTTGTTCTGAGAATGGATAGCAAGTCAACAGAGAAAATTTTATCTTTCGCAGCACTCAATTCATTTAAATATTTACTCGCGCAGGCGTGGTATCTTTTCCATGCTTCTTGATTTTGGAATAAGGGAGTAATTACTCATTGGCGTCCACCCAAGCGCAGCCATACGGCTACAAAGGAAAGCTATACAGCTGTCTCAGAAACTTCGCAGTTAAAGAAAATTTCGTCCTGGTCCGGGGTTCGAACCCGGGACCACCGCTACACCGGAGCAGTCTTGTTTTTGTCTTAGTTTAGCGGAACGATAAAGCCGTTTTTTCCTACTAAGAAGGTGCTTCAACTTTTTGTTAAACCAAATATTGTTGGAATCTGATTTGACGACAATGGTTGGGATGTACTTATTTTATAGTCGCAGAATCGTTGACTTGTAACTTTCCTAGTAACTTGTAACTTCTATCGCTAAACCCTTTCTTTCCTTCTCCCTGTCCTTCCCTGTCCTTTTATTCCCGCTATCCGCAGCTCAGATTGTTGAGGTTTCGATGGCAGATGACGTGACTAGCAACATCTATTTTTTCAATTTTTTTTATTACCAATAAATACCAACTAACAACATTTGGGTTCTCTTGCATCAACGTCGTAACAGTGGGTCTCACTGGGATTTTGAGACCACGGTATTTAGGCGAAAAACCCAGGCTTGGATGGGCAGGGAGCCGTATCTATTCGCATGAGCAGAAGTTTGGAATTTCTTCTTGGTTTCGAGGCTTATACATGTCATGCAGGTGTCGCATTGTGCAAGGAAAAAATAAAGGCAATTCGTAGAATTTTGCGACTGCTGTGTAGCGCTCTCAATGGGAGCCTGTGCGTGGATACAATTTATATCTTCCTCTGGAGGCCCGTGGAGCTGGTTCTCAGCACTTGTTTTTTCACCACCTTGTTTCAAGGTTTTTCTTCTTTTAAACAGCAAACCATCCCTTCTTCCTAGCTGTGTTTAACAGATGATTAAGTGATCACTTGCCTATTCTCTTTGCGCCCACTGGTCATAGGAGTGAGGGGCCTAAGTGTGGCTTTCTTAAAGAAGTTGCGGACAAATTAGATTTCCTCACTGTACGGTTTTCCTTAGAATTCCTATACAGTCAATCCAGAAGATAGATCACACAAATTCTGATTGAGGAGTTGTTTCCTCTGCCGATATATTAGCAGTCTTACCTCTCCATTCTAGACAACAGCATATTACAGCATGTTCAATGGAGGTGTGTTTAAGTGACCGCAAAGATCTAATTTCTTTTTTAAATTTCACACCTAAACTTTAGTGTGAAAATCTGGCTTCGTGAAAAAGGGGTTTTTGTGCCGTGGTCTGTGAAGTGTCGCTTGTGTCAGCAGCCAGAAACTATTATAAATTGTTTCTGTTTTGTCTGTATGTAGTGTTTTTTTGGGCACATTCTTCAATACATTGTGAAAAGGACATTGAGATTACGCCCTATACTATTAGATTTTTGCCTACAATGAAAGGTTCTAAGGTTTCATATTATCTTTTAGTGGTCATAGGACTGTTTAGCCTCTAGAAGAGCCCAATGACACATTTCCATGCTGGGCCGCCAGGTTCATCGGAGTCTCCGCTCAGGGACCAGTGTGCTGTGGTGCGGGGGGTTTCTGCTGAGCAGGATCGACCTCCTGCCTGGCTCCTTTCATCGATTCATGCGTGTGTCTTCCGGAATTTTGATGTGCTGACAAAGTGAGAGTGAATGCTGGTGTGATTGTGCATGACTGGTTGCGTGATGTTACCGGGTTAAGTCGGACTTGAACCCTTTCAGTGTCAGTGTACTTCATGCAACGAAGAAAAAAAGAAGTCTTTATGGAGTGGGAGCGTCCCCGTTTCCTATGTCGGCGGCCCAGGTTCGACTCCCACCTACACACAATTTTCTTGACATTTCTTTATTAACTGAGGTCATATTTGTGCCATAACAGGACCTTCAATTTTGTACACTATAAGTGGAGATTCCCTTACAAAATTCCATTCTCTTCTTTCCGAACCGGCGCCGGCGGCGCGGAATTGGAGTGGAGAGGACATCATTTAGCACGCTCATGGCTACGCCCTCTCCGTCAGCTATCAATATTTTTGAAGCGAGTGAGTGAGTAGAAACTTTATTGATTTCTAAGATTTAGCCTGCGGTGGAGGTCTTCTTCAAGTCTTCTCTTCAAGTCTTGAGGTTGCCTCCTTAGCCTTGGGTGGTCCCCTAGTCCAGGGCTCCACTGAGTCTGGCCACCTCGCTTGCGTGTGCTATGAGTGCCCTTTGGGCCTCTAGCTCGCAGCTGGTGAGCCGGCTCTCCCATTGCTCCGCACTTGGTGTGTCGTGTTTGTGGAACGATATGTTTCTGTCGCATTCCCATGTTATGTGGCATAGTGTTGGCCTCGCTTCGCACCAAGGGCATGTGGCGCGGTATTGTGTCGGGAACATCTTGCTTAGTATATATAAATTGGGGAAGGAGCCTGTCTGTAGCTTCCGCCATTTTGCGGCTTCTTCCTTGCTTAGCTCTTTGTGTGGTGGGGGGTATTTGTATCTTAGCCCCCTGTATAAACTTAGTGTTTCAGAGTACCCAGCCCCTAGGCTAGTCCAGAGCTCCTCCGGGGCTTCTGACCCCCCAGCTCGGATAGTAAGCCCTCGAGCTAGTTCGTCCGCCCTTTCGTTGCCCCAGACCCCCGCGTGGCCTGGTATCCAAATTATGTTATGGTTCTCTCTCCCCCCCCGAGGGTGTCCCCTCGATGAGGATTCTGAGTGTCGTTTTGCCTACCCTTCCTTTTGTGTAGTTTCGACACGCTTCTTGTGAGTCTGTTAAGATATTCAAGGATCTCCCCTTTCTATCCCCCTCCCTCATTGCTAGGGCTATCGCTATCTCCTCCGCCTCTGCTACATTTGATGCCCTGGCCGTGAGGCTCGTTATATGTTCTCCCTGGTGGTTGACGACTACCGCCACCATTTTATTTCCTCGTTCACCATAGTACGGGGAAGCGTCGGTGTATACCTTGCTGTCCCTGTGCCCTATTGTTTTTTAATAGTATTCTGCCCTGGCTCTCCTCCTGCTGGCATGGAGGTTTGGGTCCATGTTGCGGGGGATGGGTTGTACGCTTATGTTTCTTCTTAGTGCGTCTGGTATGTTTGCCCTGTTGTTGTTATGGTTCTCCGTCTCCCGACCCAACCTAGTCAGAAGTGCTCGTCCGGTTCTTGTGTCGCTGAGTCTTTGAAGTTGTGCCTTTATTTGGCATTCACTCAGCTCTTCAAAAGTGTTGTTTAGCCCTAGTTGCATTAGCTTCTCGTTGGACGTGTTCCTTGGTAGATGTAAGGCTATCTTGTACGCTTTGCGAAGGATAGCTTCTGCTTGCTCTCTTTCAGCTTTGATGGTTACGTGGTATGGTAGTGAGTATGTTATTCGACTGACTATCAGGCTGTTCACCAGTCTGATTGTGTCTTCTTACTTCATGCCATGCCTTTTGCTGGCTACTCTATTTATCATTCGGCCTACTTGCTCCGCCGCTTTGCGTAGCAGGCTGAGTGTGTGGCTGCATTTCCTGCTACCTTGCAGCCACATACCGAGTATTCTTATCATTCTTTGTTCCGGTATGTTCTGCCCTTCTAGTTTCACCTCGAGGTTAGCCTCTGTAGGGTGCCTTCCAACTCTGAGAAGTTCGGACTTTTCGGTGGAACACCTTAGTCCCCTCTTCTTCATGTATCCTTCAATGCAGGTGGCTGCCGCTTGTAGACTTTCTTCTTTGCTTCCTAGCGAGCCTTCGCTGGTCCATATGGTGATGTCATCCGCATACATTGCGTGTCTGATTCCTTGTATCTGGCTGAGCCCTTTGGCTAGGATGATCATTGATATGTTGAAGAGCATTGGTGATATCACTGAGCCTTGTGGAGTTCCCCTGCATGGTGTTTGAAAGACCTCGCTTCGTAGGTCTCCCAAACCCACCGTTGCAGTTGTGTTTGTGAGGAAGCTTCTCACGTAGTCGTGTGTTTTCTTTCCGCAGTTGGTGGCGTTGATGCCTTCCATGATTGCTGCGTGGGATACGTTGTCGAAGGCCCCTTTGATGTCCACGGCCATGACTACGTTTTCCCCTTTGCTTGGCGTTGTTTCTAGTACTTCTTCTTTGAGCTGAAGCAGCACGTCTTGGGTCGATAGATGTTCCCTGAAGCCGAACATGGTGTTGGGGTACCATCCTCCGTCTTCTAGGTGTCTTTGTATTCTTTTAGTGCTGATTCTTTCGAAAAGCTTGCCCAGACACGATGAAGCGAAAAGCTTCGCTACCCACACCCCAGCCGCGCTTCGCGTGAGCCGTCAGAGCCAAGCTTTGCCACAGCTGCGCATGCGCGAAACCGAGTGACGTCACATGCGGCTCAAATCAAAAATAATGAAAAACAAACAGTGCTCCAGTAAACTCTCATATCTGGGTGGACACCCGAACCGCTCCGTAAGGGAAGGAAAATGGAAAGAAAATTGGTCTTAGGGAAAGGAAACGACACCTGTCTCTCTCATATCTCGGTGGATACAAGAACCATGCCGTAAGGGCCTTAAGGAAAATGAAATGAAATGAAAATGGGTTTTGAGAAAAAGAAATGCCTGTTTCTCATATCTAGGTGCACACCCGAAAGGAATGGACACCACAGTACATGTCTCTAAAGCAACCTTCTAAGACAGCGCCGTATTCACTACACGCGCGTATCCTCCTCCGCCTCCGTACAGGCTGTGTGTGGACGGCCGAACGCCATCACCGTTATCGGGGGCTCCCAGGGCATTGTGCGCCAACTGCGACAACCATGACGTCAAACCAAGCGTAACTGCAGCTTTTCGCTTGTATATCCAGGCTTGACCAGAGCTAAGCCACTGGCTAATTTTTTTTTTCTCGAAACTTCTCCAATCATCGACCTAGTGCGCGGACGTGATTTCCTTCCTGCCGCGCCGGCCAGCCAAAAGGAGGAGGAGCAAGAAACACACGGTCTTCCGCTCTTCCGGGCTCTTTTCTCCAATGCACCAGAATTCTTTGCGGCGCGCGCTTTCGAGATTGCTTCCGCGCCACGCCGCCTTTCCGAATGTGTGCGGAATTTCGCGGCATCCTCCAAACAGCAGACAAATTGAAGTCCTCTTGTCGAAACGGTGGCAGGCTCCCTGAGACTTCCCCTCTCCCCCCTTCTTCCCTTTGTGTTTGCAGGAACGCCATACACCTACCCTTTCTTTACCATAGAGACCTAAAATCTATATAATAATAAAAAAATTGGCAGTGGCTTAGCTCTGGTTAAGCCTGTATACAAGCGAAAAGCTGGAGTTACGCTTGGGTTGATGTCGTGGCTGCCGCAGTTCGCGCACAAAGCACTGGGAGCACCACGATAACGGTGGAGGCGTTCGGCCGTCCACACACTGCCTGTACGGAGGCGGAGGAGGAGACGGAAATAGGCGCGGTTAAAATTCAGGGGCACTTTGGCTCTCTAAAGGGCTGCAAAGCGAAAGCTTTTCCTGGCGCACTGTTTTTTTTATTTTTCATAATTTTTTTTGTATTCCATTTTTATTGTTTTGTTTGTTTTTGTTATTGTTTATTTCTCATATTTAAAACTGCGCGAACAAAAGAAGGACCGAGCAAGAACGCAGTAACACACACAAGCGCTGGCTTCCAACTTTTATTCGAAAAGATTGCCGCAGTCTTTAAAACCCTCTCTGGATACCATCAACACACCCAAAACCATCCGTAACATTTAAAACACGTGCGCTTATCTCCTCTGAACGTTCCAAACAATCCACGATAATGGCCAGGCGCTTAGCGGCACACAAGTGACTCAGAAACACGCGCAAATTTTACCTCAAAAAGACGAAGATCGCGAGCCACGTGCCTTGTCCACGACATGTCGAACACGCCAAGAAGCATCGATAAAACAACGAAATGAAGACATAAACATGGCAAAAGGCAAAGGAGAGATCACTAAAACCTGAGCAAAAAATGAGAAACCAACAGGAACGCGGAAAAACAACTCTGAGGCCACTACATTGGAGCTAAAGAATAGAAAATAAAAAGGAGCTAAAAAATTTAATAATCTCATATCTCAATGAACAAAAGCCATCTAAAACATGAAACAAGTGTAAAGTGAGAAACTAACCATAGAAAGCTAAAAGAGTGACGCATGAACCCTACAGGACTAAGAGGAAGGCGAACATCTAACCATTGTTTATGGTTTTCCTTTTATTTTTAATTTTTCATTATATTTCACATTTCATTTTTTATTTGTGTTTATTTTCTTATTTTATTGTTTTTTGTATTTTTACTCCTTTTTATTCTTTACTTTCCTTTCTTTTCATTGTTTTTTAATTGTTTTTGTTATTCTTCTTTTTATTTCTTTAATTTGATTTATGAGAGCCATGCATTCACTAGATGCGCCTTTATTCATGCTTAAACCTTGAGTAGTCGTGGCGGAGTGATAGCGTCTCCGTTTCAAATACCAAACGCCCTGGTTAGATTCCCATCCTCGATATAGTGTAACGGGGGGTTTATTACGAGGTACTGGGGCGACGGGAATGGCAACGGCAGCAGTCCGGGATCAGGTCGGCGAAAGGCACACAAGCGTAGCGCTGGCCAAAGACTCTCGAGAGCACTGTCACCTCGTCTTCGTCTTTGCAAACCATCAGACGCATCTTCTTTAGCCTTACAATCGTTTCTTTTTAAGTAGGGCGCGGCTGCAACGAAAGGTGAATCGGTGGCGATACTGAGAAGCGCGCGCAGCGGTAGCGGCGGCGCGCATGCGCAGTAGCGCGTGACTGTGGCGAAAGGTCAGACGGCTGCGGCCACCTGCGCCGCGTGTCATGTCACTCGGTTTCGCGCATGCGCAGAACTAGCAAATCTGTGCACCGGCTCACGCGAAGCTCGGCTACGGCCCTCGTAGTGAAGCTTCTCGCTTCAAAAACAATTCTGCCTCCCGATAGCAGATTGGCTGCTAGGCTTGAGATTTTGGTGCTCTAAAGTGCATTGATAGAGCATATTACAGGAGCTGCCATTGTGGATTTGTTTTTGAACTCTAGAATCAAGAATACTTTACATAGGACATCTGCTTTTAAAGGAAAAAAAGCTACAATTTATCCTCGTACAATCCTCCCAGCTTTCCCCTTTTGCTGTCACAACAGCTGTTAACGTGTCCAAGTCTCTCTTCAGGCCGGGCCATTGCTGTGGCTAAGTGGTTATGGTGCTCGGCAGATGACCCGAAGGAGGCGGGTTCTATCTCTGTCTAGGCGGTCCCATTTCGATGGAGACGCAGTGCTAGAGGCCCATTTACTGCGTTATATCAGTGCGCGGTAAACTCCAAGTAGTCGAATTTAACCAGAGCCCTCCAATACGGCTTCATTGTAGCCTGAGCGGCTTTCGGAAATTGAACGCCGATAAAGCAATCAAATTTCCCCTCTGGAATTTCAGTACGTGAAATTTGTGTCGTGTTGCTTAACGTAGTAAAACAAATGGTTCAGATTAAGGAACTTCATTTTACATAGGAAACAGCCTAGACTGCGTATATGCAGCACATAGGATAACAGGATACGTAGATGCAGTGAAGGATTCCTGATAATGATAGATACTTGGGGGTTGAACTGCAGGTACAGTGTCGGTCAAAAGTTCCCAGGCCAGAGGGTATGCTTTCGAGCACTATAGTCGGGCAGTTACGACACCCCCAAAGCCCAAAATCTCTATAGAGGATAGAAGAGGAATCAATCTCCCCTTTGAGAATCTTGATATTTTTATTGCTCTCTTAAGTGGCAGGACATCTCGTTGAAAAGCAGAGCCTGTGGCCTGGGAACTTTCTAGACAATAACAGTCTAGAGTAGTTTGGGGCTGCCTAAGCATTTCTCAATATTTATTTTTTCGACCTCCAGCGCACGTAATAGCTGATAATAATATTTCCGTGAAACCTATCGCAGCCCTGGTTATCGTAGAACTGAACGTGGAAGCCTTGCCTTTAGAGACGCAGAGCGTGCCCTCGCGCCTGGGATCAGCTGGGAAGAAGTAGAAGAAGAACCCGTGCTAGGAATCGGAAGCCTTTCTGCATTGCTCCGTCCCATCCCCGCGCCCCTTCTCAGCATGAGTGAGTAGAAGCTCAATTTTGCGTCCAGTGTATCGCAGGGTACACGCCTCACCGCAGTCGAGGCCTTAACTCCTCCGAGAACCTGGGGTGTCTCTGTAACCGAGCCACGAGATCAGCCGCTCGGGTACTGTTACCAAAAGTGTGGCTGAAATGTCCATTTCCCTCCCCTGACTATGGAAGCAATTTGGTAACCTTCGGGTCCGCTGGTGTCTATAGATCGCAAGCGAAAATTGCCTGCGGCAGGCTTTCGGGCATTATCGCCTTGAAATTAATATTACCTAGCTAGCGAAGACCCACTCATTCTTAGTGCTATGCGCCTATTCCTTAAGGAATACAAAGGTTGCTAGGAACGAGTGAGTTGAGCGAGAACAAGCAAGGGGACCCGAGAGTAACGAGATGCCTCTTAAAACTTCCTTGCCCATTCTTTGCCGTTCAAGGTATTCCGCATCGTTAGCGCAGATAGTTCCTATGAAGGTTCATCTTGAAAAATGTTATTCGGGTGTCCATACTGACAGGGGACTACTTTACTCTTGTCTCGCATTGTTCACGAACGTATCATGGCCACGTGAGTATGGAATAGGTTGCCCGTAGTTGCGTAACCAGCGCACACGTTCTCATAGCCGGTTTAAGTGCAATGCAAATAATCACGCGTACTGCTCCCAAGAAGCAGCTCTTCTCCTGGGCTCACCGTCCGGATTCAATTTCTTTTTGCAAAAAACTGTACACAGCCTACACTGGACAAGCGACGTCGTATGAGTGGGATGCTTGCGAAGCGGAACCTTGAAACTGGGAAAAAGCAAGGCGGAGATGATTTGTAATGAGGGAGACTTTACTCATTAACTTCCGCCCAAGAGCCGTATTTCGATGTTCTAGAAAAACTACTTCCTTGACAATCCTAATCTATCCTGGGCGGTTCCCCTAAACATTGAACACCGTTCTTCCTTCTGGCTGTCGATAAGTCCCTCGTTACGATTCGCTACTCGTCCCGGTTAGCACAGTTTCGCGGCGGCTCTGGGTTCGAATCTTGGACCAGGACTAATCTTTCTTCTGCCATGATGTTCTTGTTTAAGCTATACCTTGTGCTTGGCGCATGATCGCCTTAGCTGCCTATGTGCCGTTAAACCCAACAGAACACAACACAACATAAGCTTCATAGTGTTTTGTTAGCCGTACGGCGGCACTTGGGAGATCCTAATGAGTAATAACTCTGTTATTGCTCTTGGCATAGCATATGAGGCACCACGTTTACGATGAAGATTGTCGGGATTCATTCTGTTGAAATTGGGGTCAGCACCACGGCCTCTAAGCCTCAAAGAACCTGCACTGACCCGTGAAGCGGTGAATAACGTCAATGAGTAACATACATTAGGAGTTCTTATTTTTCATTGCGAGTTGATATCAGTGTCTCTACAGGATTCTTCATTTCTTGCATGCTGATGCGAGGACCTGTATCTTTATATTAATCATTAGTTAATTAATTTCCGCTATCAATATTTCTGTTCCAATACATTAGCCGTAGTCACAGAATGCGCTGACGGTCTCTTGTGTCTGTCAAAATGCGCTTGAGCGAATGCGTAAAAGTGTAGGATTAACTGTATTGCGAACATTTCACTGTAAACTCTTGTAGTGCTTCTTACACTATTATTAGAACATAACGACATTTATAGCCACCGCACTGGCTCAGCCGTTTTTGTGGTCGGTTGCTGACCCAAAAAATTCGGGCACGATACTGGCCGCGGCGGTCGAATATCGTTGAAGGCGAAATGCTAGAGACCCATCTACTGTACATAATAGAGACCTCAGGTGGTCAAAATTGTCAGGAGACCTCTATTCGGTGCTCCTCTTAGCCTGATTCGCTTTGAGGGGTTAAATGACGTAAAAACTAAAAAAAAGAATGCCTCCTTTTCTTTCTCTTACTAGTAGCAGTGTTTTCGTTATAAACGGTTGCTTCGATTTCTAATGCAAAGGCATTACAAGTCCCGCCGAGAAGGAAAAAGCGGCGTCTTTTCGTCACGTACACTACTAGAATTGGAAAGGCGTTGGAGAGGGTTTAGCCACAGTTATATGCAAAAGTTGAGTGAGAGCATTTTGACAGTGGCCCGGGCCAAGTTTAGACGTCGCCATCGTGTTGGATCGGCTCAGTTATGGTTGGACAGCGCTTTTGGTTCAAATAGGCCAAGGTCAAGTTTCAGAGGTCGCCAGGGCGAACCTATGGAAATGATACGGGCAAAACTAGAAGGCCGCCATCATGCCCAGCACGGTCAATAATGTTTGCACATCGATTCTATTCAAATCGGTCCTGGTCAAATTTCTAGCGCCAGCCTGGGCATGAATTTTGCAAAGGCTGGACGAAATTTAGTGGTCGCCATCAAGTCGGACGCGGTCATTATTGGTTGGCCATATATTTCGGTTCAAACTGCCCATGGTCAATCTGTCAAAGTGAATCTGTTGCTATACTATGCATCACAAGGTTAAACCAAGGTCAAATAAGGCACAGAATGGTAAACGACTTTTGCATTGAGCGGAGCTACAGGTGTAAAATATGAAGAGCACTTAAGGCTGCTTATGTGCTGTGAAGGTGAATGGATTAGTGTGCCGTTGTGAACGTTCGACCTCTACACAGGTTGCACCTTGAGGAATGAAACAAATATCCGTCTTCTAACGCTCAATCCGTAAACGCTGAATCCATAAAGGTCCGAATAAAATACTCGGACACTCCGTTCGAATACCTCGCGGCAGCTAGCCTCCAATCTCGCTAAGAATCGTATGCTATATGTAATGAAAAATCACACGATTCCACCCTAAATGTAAGCGATAAACAGTTGCACTACAAATTTGAAACAAAAATTGGTTCTTGAGAAATGGAAATGGCACAGGAACTGTCGCGCATCTCTATGGGCGCCTAAAGCGCGTTTTAAGAATACAGCTAAAGTCTTTGACGTCTTACAATTGAAAGTGCATATGGCGTCGGTTCGAATCCCTGTCCCAAGCTAGCTTCCAACTCGACTAGCAGTTGTAAGCTGTATGCAAAGAGAAATCCTATTAGAACTCACGTAGCGCTCTACGACAAAGGGTTGCTGACAGTTTTGTCACGAATGCAATCAGGAAAACTAGCATAACATGCCAGTGGGGAGTACATACCATGAGCAGAATGCATATGATTGTAACTGCGAGGCATGGCTCGCGGTGGGCGTTCTACGGCTTTTTGATGACGTCACCCTCTATTTTCCATCCTTGGGATTTTCTGTACCATTTCAGAGTGCACTGACATAGACACGCCGCCAGCTTTTTTTATTTATTTGTTTTACCCCAATGCCTGTGGCATTAAAGAGGGGAGTGGATGCTTGCAATAAATACAGTACAAAATAGTGAATTCTAAGCCTGGTTGCCCTCACTGAAGCATGATGTTCACCACAAGACACAACACGTTGAAACTATCACCAAAACCTCTACCATGGACACACGGCTAGCCCACCTATGGGAGGCTTATCACAGCCCTCTGGAACACTGGAAAGGCTAAAAACATAACAGGACACTGGCCACGCGGCTGGCCACGCGGCCGACACATATCTAACAACACTGAGGAACTACACCGATACAACTTGGGGTAGATACGGGGGAGAATCGGAAAATGTTTGGCCCTTTTTTTTTCGTAAAATTAAGACTGTAAATGCAAAATCAAAATATTCATTAATGCCGCCGCGGTGGCTCAGTGGTCAGGGTGCTCGGCCGCTGACCCGAAACACGCTGGTTCGATCCCGGCCGCGGCGGTTGAATTTCTTTGGAGGAGAAATTCTAGAGGCCCGTGTACTGTGCGATGTCAGTGCACGTTAAAGAACCCCAGGTGGTGGAAATTCCCAAAGCCCTCCACTACGGCGTCTCTCATAGCCTTAGTTGCTTTGGGATGTTAAACCGCATAAACCAAACCAAACCAAAATATTCTTTACAACGGTGGAACCTTCTTGGACCAGCCCGGCCTTACCTGCCGGAAAGCTCCATGGCATGGCGCTGTTGTCGGTTTTTGAACATGCAGGATGTGCTCCACATGTCCCTGGCGTACGGTCAACGATGTGTGATTCGTTTTCTATGAAGCAAAGGACGAACGCCCATCGAAATCTATAGGGGAATACAGCCCACATATGGGGAAGGTGTCTCGAAAGGTGCAACCTTCAATGACGACAGTTATTGGTCCACATTGTCCCGTCTGCTCGCTGCGATTAGGCGAAAACGAAGAGGGATTCTCGATGTGGACAACGTGGCACGACAATGCGAGCCCACATGTGGCAATAAGAACCCCCAACAAGCTCCGGTCATTTCAGTGGGAGTGTCTGGGCCAGCCACCTTACAGCCTGGACCTCGCCCCGAGTGTTTTCCACGTATTCGGTGCGCTAAAGAAGTTCCTGTCAGCACTGCGATTCAAGTGCAACGATGAAGCCAAGACAGCAGTCCGACTGTAGTTCCATAGTCATCCGGACGAGTACTATCGTAGGGGCATTTCAAATTTGGTGCTCCGATGGGACATATGTCTGAGCGGTGTATGGACTATATGAAAAAGTAGTGTAGGGTATCTAGAATAGTACGTATATTTGTACTTGCCTGTATGTAGCTTATTTTGCCTTTAAAAAATAGAGACAAAGATTTTCTGATTCGCCTGCTATGTGACGGCACGGCTCAGTGGTTACGGCACTCGACTGCTGTCCCGAAAGACGCGGGTTCGATCCCGGCTGCGGCGGCCGAATTTCGATGAAGGCGAAAGTATAGAGGCTTGTGTGCTGTGCGATGTCAGTGCTCGTTAAAGAACCCCAGGTGGTCGAAATTTCCGGAGCCCTTCACTACGGCGTTCCTCATAGCCTGAGTTGCTTTGGGACGTTAAACCCAAATGAACCAAACCAAACCAAACATGTCCAGCAAACACCCATGGCAACACCTCCGACACCTCATTCACGCCACACACACCAAATAGCAATACAACACCTGACACACCTAACACAGGAACACACTGAGGATTCCGACACCGTCCTAGACACATTTCAAACCTCATACACCTCTCCGTGAGCCCCACAACCTCTACCCTCCTACACGAGATCAGCCAATGCAACAATCGATACCAACATCACGGAAACTGAAGTCAGAGCGGCCCTCCTGATTCTCCGAACCCATTACTCACCCAGTGCCGACAAAATCACAAACATCATGCTCCATAATCTGGATAGTCAATCGATAACCAAATACTTTCTTTCTCGGTGCTGGAAAGAGGGTAACCTCCCACTGTCCTGGCAACACACCGAGGTAACATTCATACCCAAACCCAACTGACCCTTTACACTCCAAAACCTTCACCTGATTTCGCTAGCTTAATCCCTCGGGAAGCTCCTCAAGCATGTTGTGTTAGCGGGACTCACAGTGCACATGGCGGATGACAATCTATACCCGCACAGCACGGTGGGATTCCGCCTCCATCTATCCCCACAGGATGCCGTGCTGCAACTCACACCCGACATTATCGACCATCTTCTTCAAGGTCACACTAACGTCGTCTTAGCTTCGGATTTTTCTGAAGTTTTTGATCGCATTGAACATCAGGCGATCATGACGGCCCTGTACCCATTGAACGTGGGTGCGCGTCCGTACGCGTACAGCCAAGAGAGACATAAATGCAGGAGAGGTCTGCCTAGTTGTCAGCCTAGCATGCTAACAGCGAGGCATTTCTCACTGACACCGCTGCTGAGATACACTTCGGCCCTCTCTCCTGCCACTCCTCACGAGTAAACAGTTGCTCAAAGAGCCCCGCTGTGGTTGCTCAGTGGTTACGGCGCTCGGCTGCTGAGACGAAAGACGCGGGTTCGATCCTGCCCGCGGCGAAGGCGAAATCATTCAGGCCAGTGTACTGTGCGATGTCAGTGCACGTTAAAGAATCCCGAGTGATCGAAATTTCCGGACCCTTCCACTACTGCGGCCCTCTTAGCCTGAGTTGGTTTGGGACGTCAAACTGCAATAACCCAACCAGTTGCTCAAAGATTTGCTTTACTGTGTCTTCCCCGAGCCAATGTGCGGATCTTTGCGTAATGGAGGCCAAGGAAGAAATGTTTTTAAAAGAATAATGAGAATGTCGGTGCCAGCGGGTGTGAAGACATTTTTCCTCAAGTTGCACACTGGTACGTTGCAAATTAAAACATGTGTGGAGGATAAAGAATTGTTTTTACCATGTGGCGCTGCCTGGATGTAGTGTCTTAAAGCAGAGTCAATAGAAAACGTCTTTATTCATTGCTGGGATGCGCTGCTCTTTTGGGGCCTGCTCCAGAGGACAGAAAAGAAATAGCTACCCTGGACGCCGTATGGCATACGATTCCTGGCCCATGAGCTGGATCTTTACAAGTATTACGAATTCTTCCTTCTTGGCCTGCACAGTATATGGCGAAGCGGGATGGCTGTGCGACACTGCGATGAAGACGCGTGGTCTGTCCCTGGTTACTTCAATGAAAACCTATTTCAGCTTTCTGAAGTGTACAACGAAGTATCTTTTGGAGCGAAGTCATCAGTTTGACTGAACAGTTGCGTTCCTTGAAGAGGTTCTGAATATCTCATGTGAGCGAAACGCACATCCGCTTCTGACATTTGAGAGTGGAGTGCAGGACATAATCTGTTTGTGATCTTTTGTAAGCTGTCGAAACAGGCAATAAAGAAAACAAAAAAGCCTTCGTAGCGTGTTTTGCGCGTGCTGACGTAGCCATGTGAAAGGCTGGGTTCGACCCCTTATCTCCCCAAGATTTTCTCTTTGGAGGTTCTCAGAATTACAGCGCCGACACCGGCTTTTCTGCGACACGACCTCGTTAGCGCTGTCTCGTTTCAAAAAATGCTGAGGGTACGTAAGGCTGCTTAGGTGCTATGAAGGTGAAATCATTATTGTGTCATCCTGATTGTTCAAACTTGGTGTAGGTTGCAAGGAACTGAGAAGCAAAACACCTCCGAGCGCTGATCCCACGAACGCTAAATTTATGAAGGTCCGATTGAAACACTCGCACACTCACTTTGAATACCTGTAGTTAGCTAGCCTCCAACCGGACTATAAAACACTTGCTGTATGGAACGGGAAACCGTATGACAACATTCGTAACGGTGTGCGACAAACGGTTGTGTCACACTTGATTACTTGTTTTTTTAGGAAAAGAAATGACGCCGTGATACTTCCACTCCTCTGTAGACAGCTCAGCCGCGCCATGAGCGAAGGGAGGAGGGTGAGAGTGAAAGGAGGACGGAAAGAGTTGACGGAGTGCAGAGCTCAGGAGTAATTTTGACCACCCGGGAGATGATCTTGGCTGGACGTGGTGCAGATCAGTCGGTCGCGCGATACCCCCGACATAATAGACATAGATGTTTGGGCGCAGAATCTTTGTAAACATGTCAAGACAGCCACTTGTACCTTAGAGCAGGCTGACCAACGTTACTAGTTTAGCTAGTCTAGTAACGTTGAGGCTGACCACTTGGAGATTGCGGACAGCCGCTTCTTCACCTATGGGAGGCAAAGAGAGGACTCGAGAAATGACTCAAACTACAGCTGTGGAACCTCAATCTGCGCAGAATAGCTAGACAAGCAAGCAGACCGAGGATCTTGGGACTATACCTAAACAGCAAAACTGAGAGGATATATGCAGCCACATGGATCATAATAGGAGAGTCTCTAGAACTACAAACTTCCTCCGTCATCTACTTGACGCTACAGGTTTCAGAACCCACAGAAGCTTGTGGTTGCATTGTAGGCACACCAGAGGACCATTTCCTTGAACTCAAAGACAGATATATTGGCAATACTCCTAGCCAAGCCTTCCCAGATTATGCCGGTCCGGAAAACACGCAGCTCGACTCCACCACTGCTGTGGATAAGGTTAGGGCGAAGATTGCCCGGCTAAACTGCAAACCCCAGTAACCAACAAGATCCTCCGCAACCTGGATGAAGAGTCTCTACACTCGCTAACTAAGTGCATGCAGAAATAATGGCCGGAGAGCCCAATCTCACAAACATGGAAAGCCGCAGAGATCATTTTCCTTGCAAAACCAGGCAAGGCCGTCAGCGTTGAGAAGCTGGGGTCAATTCCACTCCCGTCTTGTGTAGGTCAGCTCATGGAAAACCAAATTTCATACCGGAACTTTCTACGCGGGATGTGATGCTTCAACTCAAACATCAGATTACTAAGGCGAAAACGCGGGACACGAGAATAATTCTCCGACTCGCCCAGGGGAAGGCTTTTGATAATGTAATACCTGATATAATCCTGTAGTACATTCAGAAACACGGGGTGGAAGCCCGCACCTTCAACTCTATCTGCGTCTTTCCTCATGTAAAAAGGCCTCTTTTCAAGTAGGAGGTCTCCACTCGCAAGAATTCTCCCTTGACAACAAGGGCATCCCGCAGGAATCGGTCCTCTAGCCATTTCGCTTCAACGTTGCAATGCTGAAAGTTCCACACCAATTAGTGGAGATCGGGCAACTCCGCCACAGCCTCTATGCGGGCGATATCAACTTGTGGCCCGCCGATGGCTGTGATGCCCAAACCGAGGAGAGACACTCCAGCGCGCCATCTATACCGTGGGGAACTATGTAGACCCCAGGAGGTTGTGGTGCTGTCCGGCCAAATCTGAATTTCTCGCATTTCGCAAAACCGGATTCCTTGCGCAACTCCCATCTCACTGTCTAACTCACTATTCGCAGAGTCCCCATTCCTCGGGTAGCCAAAATTATTCTCTTGGGCCTAACGTTAAAAGACCACGGTTTAATGGTAACGCAGCTCCAATAGCTTCAGGGAACCTCACAGCAAATTATGCGACTCATTCGCCGCATTAGCAACCGTAAACGGAAGCCAGTACTTTCCGCTTGGTACAAGCCTTTGTGATCAGCCGCTTAGTATACATAGGTATGTTCTTGCCTACATCTAAGGTCAGCTGAAAAAGAGAGAGTAGTGGGCATAATCGGAAAATGTGTGGAACAAGCAGTTGGGCGGTTCATCCACACAGCGACTGAGAAAGTGTTAGGCCTCGGTCTTCATAACACACTAAGTGAGGTTATTGAAGCCGCCACCATCTCGCAATACAAACGGCTATCGGCCACCCCAACTGGCAGACACATTCTGTCCATACTACGTATAACATTAATTGAAGTGAAAAAAAAACTAAATTTTGAACTATATTCAAATCGGGAAAGACAGATCGGAATGAAGAATTCTGTGACAACTTGAAGCCACGTCAGGGTACCTTAGAACGCAGAATTACAAAAATCTAGCCAAGAAGATGACACATGAGCAGTGCGTGATAAACCTGCAGCAACAATCGTACATCTTATAATCGAATACGGTGGTATTCATTCGGATGTCGGTAAAGGCAACGGCACTCTCCACGGGTCCGTGCAGTTTAGAGATAACAATGGTGATGTCAATGGACATACGGTGGAAGTTAGCAAAAACCAACTGGAAGATAGGTGGCTCAAAAGTAGAGGTGGTATGAGGATAGAAGACTAGGATTAAAAATGTATTTAAAGAAAATTGAGAACTTAAAGACCGAATTTGCACTGTGTTAAAGAAATAAACAAAACAATCCCAGCGTAGCGGCAACTGTCACCACGCCTTTTCAAAGGGGACGCTCCGATCTTCCATCAATTCATCGGGGCCGTACGTTTGTCGCGTCGGAAGCAAACAGCGCACTGGCGGTGCGGTGAAGCAGATCACGGTAGCATATCTCTGGATGCATCCATTATGGTTCTGGTTTGGTTTGGTTTATGAGGTTTAACGTCCCAAAGCGACTGAGGCTATGAGAGACGCCGTAGTGAAGGGCTCCGGAAATTTCGACCACCTGGGGTTCTTTAACGTGCACTGACATCGCACAGTACACGGGCCTCTAGAATTTCTCCTCGAAAGAAATTCCAGCCGCCGCGGCCGGGATCGAACCCGCGTCTTTCGGGTCAGCAGCCGAGCACCATAACCGCTGAGCCACCGCGGCGGCCCATTATGGTTCTGTTTCCTTCCTAGCCTACTTCAGCATTTGCTCCATGGCACCGTTGCATACGCAGCCTCTAGCTCGTGTGCACGTCACTCTCAGCACAATCTCTGCACTTGTTCAGCAGGCTGTCTTCACGCGATGCACTATGTGAAAACGCGCTCGTTTCCACACTTCAGCTGGCCCGCATTTAATTCTGCGTTCGAGGTCATAGCGCCATTTTGACTTTCCTCTGAAGATGTGGAATGTATCTCGCAAACTGTGTTGCTACCACCTAAGGAAACTGATCAGCACTCATGCATTCTTGCAGCAGAGTAGCCTAGGTGCTGTATGGATTACGCCAGTATAGTTGGTAAAAATGCAGCAACGTAAACTGTGATGCGCCTCAACAACCCCACTGATATAACGCGCGGATCTTGACACGTGTTCTCAGGTCACAGAACAAGGCTTACGCGTGAAGTTTTCCAACAGTGACATTGGCTCTGCTTTAGCTTTCATTGGCTTTCACTGCCGACATCATTTCTTGTCTCACAGTGCCGTTCCATAGCCAGCCGCTCCCTTACTTGCATGCGTTCTGTGATAGCCTTTAGGCGCGTGCTTTGCAGCTGTCCTGCGACGCAAGCTGCATCAGCTAAGGCAAAAATTTAAAACAAAGAAATCGGCAGCAGAAAAATGACGTCCGCAACTTGGCATGAGTGCGCAGCCCTGTAGCGAAACATTCGAAGGATTCGGACCATAGAATCAACTTCGTCAAAAACAACTATCCTCAGAACCTACACAAGTTACCAAAAAATGCTCTCAGTTTAATCTTGGGACGTTGAAACAACCACATACAACGTCGAGCGCACAAAAGAAAACCTGGCCCTTGCATACGCAGAGGGAATTTGCTGTAATAATACGATCACCGCAGAGCCTGGCAAGGGTTTGAGACAGAAATTGTAATAGCGCTGCAATAAGACGTACACAAGAAAGACTGACACAGGACACGCGCTAACTTCATCTGATTTTATTTACTGCAAAGCCAGCAAATATATGGAAAATTCAAGGCATGCGCAAAAAACACCGGTACAACCGGCATCAACAAAACCGTTCAAGATACGATATCTCAGTCTTGAAAAGGCGAACCGAGGTATCACTCACGCAATCTAATCCCTTCTTCCTAATGTGGTATGCTTCCAAAAGCTCCCGCGCGTTCGTATCCCCACTCCTGCCCAGAATCTTTATCTTCCGAAGCCGTGGCTCACACTTCTTGCATTGCTGGCATCTTTTTTGCCCCGGCCCATGTTCTGCCGCACGATTACACACGAAGCACTCAGCGCAGTGCTGCGAAAGATGTGCACCTCCTAGACTTGTTAGCGATCGTGCGTGCTCAGCCGCGCAGTCATTAACGCACCGCCCCGTTTGTCCCACATAGGCTTTTCCGAAGGACAGTGGTATTTCATACACCACACCTGTGCAGCACTTCACGTACTGCTTGCCATGCTTTTTGTTGCAGGAGCTCTTTTTATCGCTCCCAATGCGCGCGCATAGCTGGCCAAGCATTCGTGGGGCAGAAAACACGACCGGCACGCCATGTCGCTTTGCCACTTTCTTCACATTGTGCGCGACCCTGTGCACATAAGGCACCACTTCTGGTCTCACGGACTATTTGTTCGGCTCAGTCGACTTGTGAAACATGCGATGTTTCACAAGTCGACTGAGGCGAACAAACTGTCTTTACATTTATTTTCCTCGCAGTCAGTGAGTCTACTGCTCCCTAGCAAACATCGGTATAGGCGAGAAGAGCCGTTTTTGTTCAGAACAAAATGGCATAGAGCTACGTGCAGCGTCCCCAGAAAAGATGCTTTCAGAGGCATTGAGAGTTATAGCCAGATATAAAGTAAGGGCTCTTCATTCTGGAGCATTGTATGACAGCTAACGATGAAGTTCACTATGGTAGTTGGCCGCTAAAGAAGACTTCAATTCTTGGAACCCAATGACCAATCTCATAGAATGAGTGCACACGCTGAAATCGCACGCGCACCATTCTTTTCGGAATGCTCTAGTACAACAGCTTGTTGTTCCATTCGACATTAGACTCTGACCTTTTCTCTTCAATCTATTCAAACCGAAGAGTTAATTTCTAGGTAAGAAGCATTTTAAGTGCAATAATAAATTTCGTCAATTTTTCCAATGACCTGAGAGGGTTGCTTTGCCCGCATTCAGAGTACTCGTACGCCGATTCAATACAGCAGTGGCTTTCCGCGGCGTTTTTGAGCCGTTTTGTGGCTGCCGGTGAATGAGACACCGGCGCCAACGACACGTGTCCTCCTTCCGACTGTCACAATCTGGTAACAGGCCCATGTTTCAGCCCTACACCTTTCTCATATCATTTATCCTTCGTAGATTTTTTGTGCGCGACCATATCTTCATGACCTCTGACAGATATACACAATAACTTCGCACAATAACAAACCGTGGACAACAGAACACCGAACCCACGTACGGAAAGTTCTGCCCTCAATGGAGTGCTGCGTGTGCTGCAGGCTGCCATATTTTTTTTAGGACACTAGGCTATCAGCCCTGGTCGCAATTTTTGGTGGCTGTAGAATACGCTGTATAGGACTGCAGTTTCTTAAAAAGCTTCGTACCTCTTACAGAAACGACTGCAGATGGTTAATGACATCATTTCGCCTTTAAAATGAAAGCGCAAATTTCGTCTGTGAAAAAACTTTTTGGTCTTATTATTTGTTTCGCATTGCTTCTAGATAGCGTCGTGTGGACTCTATAGAGTAAAAGAATTTGTGAAATCTAATATCAGACAAAAGTCTTCTTTCTTCAATTCCTAGAGTAGTACTCAAGGGTAACTAAGAGATACCGTCTTATTTCTTATTTCCTTTCTTATTTCCTCTTTTCTCCATAGATTCTGGGAAGGGCACGTAAGTAAACTTATCAACTTTTTAAAACGATATAGCCGTGATACACACATTTCAGAGGAACGTTTAGTCCGCTTGTCCACATTCCTTATCTTTGGATGGTTGCCGGACTTACACTGCGAAAATAAGAGAATACTAGTTGCCGCGCAGCTCGATAATGTGCATAGAAATGTCAGCAGCTGACGCAGTCTCATCACGCCACTATAACAGAGAAATAAATTACAAATAACGGAAAAAGATCACCTGCCACCTATGTTGGTATCTGGGGCCCACCTGGGGGTCACAACGCCAAGGCCGGCAACGCCGACACCGGATTTTCTGGAGAACGGGGCCTTTAAAGCTATCGCGCTTAAAAAAAAAACTTTTATCTGGATGAAAAAAAAAAATTGTTTAAGACAACCGCCTACTGCCATGGTTATGAAATATCACTTGAATTGTACCTTAAGCGCTTATCCAGATTGTAAGAATCCCCATGGGTATTTATTCTTGCTTTGAGTTATTATTTGTAGCTCTCCTAAAATTTCTTTCGTTTCCAATTTAGACGGTTTTAAACCAGGATTGTGTGACACAGTACCCCCGATGTCAGTGAATGGTTGATGAAAGGCCTATGGTTGATAGCTGATGAAAGGCCAGCACCTGTAATTCACCAAAGAACACAACCAATGCCCGCCAGTAGCCAGCAACCGACCCCCCCCCCCCCCCTCCCTCCCAAACGCTGGAGAAATTTTCATTTCAGAGGTACAGTTAAATTCCTTGAAACAGCTCTGCAGCGATTTCTTTTTGCTCGCCTATGTGGTGGTGCGTCTCTTATCATCTCTGCGGCACTTAAATGTCTTCGTCACTACTGCTACTCGTGTGCAAGAAAGAGCATTGGCTTACTGAGTTGTAACATTGGGGGTGAGCACTAGGCTTATTTCGCAAGGACTAGCCATCTCGGGTGATTTCCGCCTATTTGAGTATTGGTCGTCACCCCTCATAATGTCAGGACTGATTACTGACAGGTGATGCCAGTTTTCGACAGAATAATTTGCATGGTACTCATTACTGCACAAAAATGCCGATCAGTCAGAAAAAAAACCCATCACAACTGTGGTTTGCAGTAACTCAAACTCCAGTGCCGTTGACACACTATGCAAGCCGCACGTCCACGAAGACGATTGGAAATGAAACGCAATTGCCTGTTTATTGCGTAGATCCAATCTGATACACTGATACTGCAACCCATCTCATACTGCAACCAGTACATTATGTAGCTATTGGCGAAGCACGATCTCCTTGAAAATAAATCTAGTGGCCTAGGCTTGGCTTCGAAGACGTGACACTGTGCTCAGCTGAATGACCCTATAGTTTATAACGCGCTGCTTCGTCTTCATTGTCTCGTGAAACAATTCACTTGTTTGTACAGCCGTCATTACCCCGGCTGTACAGTGGAAACCCTGACGATAATCACAGATCTCTCAACTGTCGTTCATTTGTCCCGGCAGCATCTAAAAGGCGTGAGAATTCATCACACAAGCTGCTGCAGCAGCTCTTTCTAACACCAGGTCGAAATTTGTGGCATCCTCAAAGGAGTTTTTCAGGTGCAAGATAGTCTTTTGCGTTAGCGTCGCATTTGAAAGCCACCGAGTAAAAGGGGTCCGACTCCTCGTGGCGACGGAATACCAGTGACAATTATATTGCATTTCATCTCTTTTTTCTTGTAATTCTGCCTGAAATATAAAGGTAGATGACGCTTTAGAAAATGCTATAAGTTCTAAAATCATTGTCATTCCAGTAACGGGGTCAGCAGGAAGGTCGTGCTTTCTACCTGATTCCATCGTTGAGTAAAACAAAGTACAAAACATCTGACCAATTGTCATTGCTCTAAACACGCCCAGTAGAGCTCATCCGAGACGTCCTCGAACCGCCGTGACCTCTTTGGAGAAACACATGGTCAGCTTTGATTGATGCACAACGCTGGCTCCCGATGCAGGGAACCTCCCAGGTCTACCTTCTCCTGGAAATGGCTGGTGCTATCCGGGCTTCTGTCCGCTTTGATTGTCGGCATCCTGTGTGGGATGTACGTCCGACCACACCACAAAGGTGAGCCAGTCGTCCCTAATGTTCAAGGAAATATTGACAGGTGATCGCGCAACGGGATGTGAAAAAATATCAGATAGCACCAAGTTTTTGCTTCTCGGCGCCGCTGCAGCTCAGAGTGAAGTCGCGTCGCCGCTGTCGCACAAACATTCGCTCTTCAGATCACCGGGTTTCTTCCGCTCTGTCTTCGCCATTGCCATATGAGGAGGAAGCAGACGCAGAATTAAGCTGGTACGACGCCAGACTAGGACGCACGAGGTTGTGATCCTGCTCGAGTGGCACGATAAGCATGAGGGTACAGCGGGCATGTGCTTGCCCAGGCCTCCCAGGAAATGAATAGGGCAGCTCGAGGACTCACTATCTGGGCAGGACGTGGCACGCTCCCAAACAGCGGGGCCAGGTCAGGGAGGCACCCTTTACTCGCCTTTAATGACCTCACAACCTTTTATCAAATGAGCTGAACGGAGGCCCTCGTCCGAGCCCCATGCTCATGGAAGAGCAAGTAACCGCTCTTAAGCAGCTCCACAAACACACATTACCAAGCCCAGCAATGCTAGTGGAAAATAACCCACAGATAGAAAGTGCAGAACCAAAGCTACGGAGTGTGTGCGAACCTCAACGAAATCATGTAGGCTTGCAATAAGAACTCTTTCAGCCACATAACCACAGAGGAGCAGTGGAAGACCGCGCTGCGCAGTTTGGACCTGTGGAAAAACAAAAGCTGCTCACAGACAGAGCTGACCAGGTCGCTGAGATCCAAGAGATCAAGGCCACCAAGCGTCAGTGGGCTACCTGCGCCAGAGAGAGCCCTCCGCTTCAATAGGCACTTTTAGTTGCTGCGTACGTAGCGACATTGCGTACGCAACGCTCACTACGTTCCGTACGCTGTAAAGGACAGCCCCGTCACACTTATAGTTGGCCGTACCGCCGCAGAGCAGTCGCGTAGCGCGCTGTGTTGTGTCGCCATCTAGTGACAAACACTGAAAGCGCTGTAGCGCTCGGCTGAACATTTTTCAGTTTCTGACAACATGAATAGTATATTGCTGTTTTTAATGGAAAAAAAAATGTATACTGTTTAATGAAGTGCAAAAGTAGGCACATGACTAAAAAAATTATTCGACAGGTGCGGTTGCTATGACGATAAACGTACACAACGTTAGTTAGGCTTAAAAGGTCAAAAATCGCCTCATTATCTGAAAAACAAGGGGCATTTGTCCCTAATATTTTGGCGTGTGGGTGAGAGTAGACAAAATGAAAGCTTACAGCACAGTTTAGAGCGAGCCATCGCGTTGAAGAAAGCAGCGGCGAAGTGAAATCGGTCCGAAGCGGGCGAGATGGTCGCCGCCATGTTCACTACACAGCACGTAGCGTCCCGCGTTGCGTACGCTACGCTGTGCTTTATAGCGGGCGGGCGTCCGCAACGCGCGGCTAGATACGTTGCGTTCTGCGCATGCGCATTCGTTGCCCGCGGTGTCGTTGCGTGCGCAAGCTCACTGCGTACGTCCAACTAAAAGTGTCTAATAAATTTCTCTCTCTCGCCCGTGTTCTGTTCCCACGTCAGCGGGTGCATGCCCACGCCAGTGGATGTTTTCGCTGCGGGATGCGGCATGCCTACTGGGTAATAACGTCACAGACCTCCACGTGAAATCATGCGAAGTGGATGGTTAGCGCTGTAAAACAAAAATGAAATGGGATTTCGGAATACAGTGCTTCTTCAGTTGAATCCACGCGATGCAGCGAAACATAATTTTGATATTAGGAAACATGCGTCGAGTAGCCCAGTGCCGTAAATGAATATCGGCTTTCAAGTAAAAACAATCTCCGAAAAATAAAATTTTAGAAATCACAAAATCCCGTATGTGTGAGCACTTTCGAATTATGAACCGAAAGGTTTCCCCCGAAGGTAGCCCAGAAATTCCTTTCAAGAATGTCTGTTTTCTGACCGCAGGCAGGAAAAAACTGGCTGATATACCTGACATGCCAGTTTTCTCAAATTCTTTTTGACCTGACTGCACTTGCAGAAAACATAGCATGCATTGGCTTCATGGATATTTATGCGGTTTGTTGCATTACGCTCCATGATAAATTTTTTTATGCAATGACTGTTCCTGAAATACTTTATAATTTTTTCGTCTCATTAATTTTACATGACATTAATAAGCACATTTTCTGTGTTTTAAAAAGTCAAGTTGATAAAACATTTTTGAGACGGAAAGCACATTAACTACTACCTTGGCTAATAGCTAAGAGCGACTCTAGGCTCCTTCCAAGGGTCGTTGTTACTCCAGGATTTGTGCAAGTTTTATATAGCACTGAAGAACGTAAAAATTTATAACTAAAAACTGCAAAAGTTACGAGTGAAAATTTGCACTTACATTTTAGAGCACTTCTCAATAGGCATGCTGTTTTCTTTACTTCATCGTGCGCTTTCACTTTTTACGCACTTTACGATTTTGCGTCTACATTATGAGTATTCACTAAAATGTCGATTTCTGTGAGTTGCACTCGCATCGGCAGATTCGCATCGAATATAGCACTCTGCGGTTCTAAATGAATCGTTCTTGTCAGGCGTTGTCTGCAGTCCGGCACTACTTTCTCGGTTGCATTGTGGGTTAATCACAAGAAACTACATAGCTTTGTGAAGGAGAAAAAAAGGGCACCGGTGAACCGACTCAAGCAATTATAACGCCTTTTTTTTCAGAAAGGTTTAGACGCACCTGAATCCTAACAGTATAGTACATTTGTTTCTGTCGATATAACTGTCATAGAGGGAAGTTTAAAGTGGCACCTATTAATAACCACCAATGGAGAAGCTGCGATCACATACGTGTTTCAGTTGCGCAGTTCTTCTCTTACTTTCCTATTCTTTATTTGTTTCCCCATGTTTCTTGATGAAGCATAGTAGTTTAAAATATATTTACATGTACTAAGAAATGGGCTGCGAGAAAAGGATTGTCGGCCTCTCTTCCACCGAGTAGGAGCGCACTAAATCCACCCTTCGGGGAAAGGGGAATAAAGATAGGTTGAGAAGGAAGAAAAGATGAAAATGGAGAGGCGGAGAAGATGAAAAGCAGTAGGGAGGAAGAATGCGCCACCGAAAAAGATGAACGTGGGCGGTGACAACCCAGGGGAACGGGTAGAAAAACTGTCTGTCTGGTTTGAAGGTTGTTATGTAAGAAAGTGACTACATGAGACTGCATGAGAGAGGGAACGTTCGCTTTTTTTTTCAGAAATGTGCTTTCGCATGCATGTTAAGATCCGCTGGATTTGTGAAAAAGCAGATTATCCACAGTTGATGCAGGTGAAACAAGGTTCCTGTGCCCTTGGAGTAGGAAGCCTTGTGGTTTTATTATGCAAGTCGGTCAAATGTTTAGGGGAATCCGCCAAGGTGGAGTAGATTTTTAACAAGGGAGTAATTATTCACTGACGTCCACCCGAGCGCAGCCATACGGCTACAAAGGAAAGCTGTACAGCTTTCTTAGAAACTTCATGGTTAAAGAAAAATTCGTCCTGGTCCGGGGTTCGAACTCGGGACCACCGCTTCACCGGGGCAGTCGCTCTACTAATTGAGCTAATCGGGACGACAAGCTTATGGCAGGGCGAGAGCGAATTGGTCTATAACTAGAAGTGGGAACTGTGGGACCATAACGAATTTTTCTTCAACTACGGAGTTTCTGAGAAAGCTGTATAGCTTTCCTTTGTAGCCGTATGGCTGCGCTCTGGTGGACATTATGCAAGTCGTACCCTGTTCCTGTACTGGATACGTTAAATTTTCAGAAATGCGTCACCTTGATATTTTTGTATATTTTTTTTTCACTGCCTAATGCATATATTACTGTTTCTTACGAGTGGTATATTCGTCTATCTGGACCTTTTTGTCTTGTGCTTTCTTAGCAGGACGTCAGAATAGCTGTTGTATATGGGTTGCCTTGTCTTTCTCAACTATTGGAAAGTATATATACCCACGTAACCATTCCCGCATTGTACAAACGCGTGTAAGAAATAAACTAAAATATATTGAATTTACTCGGCCATCTTCCGCAGGCCTGTCAGCGCAAAAGCTCAAGGCTCGCGACCTGGTCGTGGCCGCTCAGCAAGCTTCGGTGCCTCACGGAGCACCATCTGGTGAGTGCAGCGACGGACGGTAGTGGCCCATCCAGAGGTGTTGAGCGGAGGATAGAAAGCATGCCATTGACCGACATGCTACCCCAAGAGTCATCTGCTGCAGTCAACAATCCGGCTGGCTGGACCTAACCACGAGAAAGCAAATTTTTGGTTTCAGTGCGGTTGTTGTCCGGCTCAGCATTGTACCCTCCGTTAAGAAGACCGCAGGATGAGCTCTTTGTATGATATCGTACGGAAGCATCGAGATCAGAGCTATATTACTCATACAAATTGCGATGTGCGCATCATGACCCCTTTTGTCGGATCAATTATGTCAGTCGGAACTCTAACCTGATATCATGACACTGCTATCTTCCGACTACGTGATGACAAGAGTTCCAACTCCTCCAAAAAAGACACCAGGTTTGCACGTCTGTTAGCGGGAATTTCAGAACTTTTTTTATCACAAGTGTCGCACGTAAACTGCATACGTTTTTGGTTCATGATATCTTCGGACCGCGAGTTGTGCCGCTGCTTCTCTCAAAAGATGCAAACTGTATCTTCTGAGGTGATGCTAATGACCTCGTTACATACATACATACATACAAGTTTTATTCTCCACAAAGAAGTGGAAGGAGGCGGAGGGAAAAGCCGTACATTTGCGGCTTGAAAAATCCTCCGCCCCCTTTGTATACAGCAGCAGAGTGTGGCAATAAACAGTCGCATTTTTGTTGCAAAGGAAAAAAAACAGCACTATATAGCATTACAAAATAAAATAAGCCTAAATAAGAGTTTCAATAAAGCACAGGTTTTGGACGCCTGGGAAAACATTTTTTCCCCTTTTGTTTTAAACGTAAACAATGCAATGTAATTGAACATAAGGATAGACCTGTGCGTTCATTCACAAAAAAAAAGTTTAGACTTCTTTTGCTTCATAACTTCAAAACATGTCCGTCTTGCCATCATAAATGGTGGCTGCCGATTTGATGAACACACACACAGCTGCTGCAGTACTGCCCTCTCTTCCTCTCCACTCTGTTCAGACGGAGGCGGTCGCCGTTCCAGCATCGTTTCGGGCAGCAGCCGGGCAGCGGACGCCGCGACGAAGGCCACCATTCACCGAAGGCGCCAGGACCTCGGAGGGACACGTGAGTGGGAGATGTCTTTATAGATGTCGATCTTGACGGATTCTTGGGAAAGTTTTGGTGGAACGCTGCTACAGCTTGAGAGCAATGTTCCTTGCTCCAGAACACAGCTATAGACTGGCAGGATGAGTTGTGGGCTGAGGAAAGATTGCGATCTCGAAAAAATTTAGCGCTACCAAGGAGTTTACATCGAGCTCCTGCATTAGGAAGGAAATTGGGGAGGGTGAAGAGGCTGTGGTCGGAGGCATCTGCTAGCTAGAGTGCGGGAACAATAAGAAATTTTGATAGAAGTCTATAGATAGTGTAAAGCACTTCACTTCCCCTGAGCTCTAAACCGGACTCGGCAGGTCAGTGCGCGTTTCCTCCTACATTATTCTCGAAGCGCTTGTGTGGGTTCGTCCCGGAACTTTGTTTCCGAAGCAGCCAGTGCACACTACTGGAAACTCTTGATTACCATAAATTATGCAATAGGAACGTCTGAAAATTCCGTAGGAGAAACGTACCTTGCAAATATGTACGTATGCAGCTACAAGGGTTAAAAAAAATTACGAACGATCAAATAGTTGCTCACGCTTAATAAGGACGATTTAGTAACTAAATGCGAAGAAGGTGCGCTACCGAAATCCGACCTTCGGTGGCACACAGCACCGCCTGTTTAAAACGCCTAATGCGGTTTTTTACTCTCTGCTGCAATTAGGAGACATGACTAGAACTGGTTTGACGCAAATTCTGTTTTCCTCTTAGCGTCACAAAGGTTTAAACTAGCGTAAAGCACATGGATTGTTTTGCGCAGAGTGATGCAAGTTTTCTCCTTCCAATTAGCTATAGATATCGTGTAAACTGTTTATTTTGGGACCGAATAATGTAACATAATTTTCTTCTTTGAGCACTCATCCGGCTGGCGCGACACTTGGTTGCAGCTGCTGCGAAAGTAGTTTCCGGATTTCTTCTTTTTTAATCCGTTTCTTTACCTGTGAAGTGAATTACAAAAACATGTGCAAAATCTGCTGGGCTATATCCGAAGCTAGTAGGGAGGGGCTCATTGTGCGCACTCGTTTTCTCAGCAATGGAAAATGCATAAAACTCGGCAACGCATGCTCAGTCAACAAAACATTGGCGGTCAACACTCAGGAACCACTTCCACCTTCAGAAAGTTGAATCACTTAATAGAGAACAGGAAATTGCCAGCCAGTTTGATTTCGAGCGCTACTGTATTCTGTACTTTTGTCCCGTAATATTGAATTAAGCGCTGTCCACAGTTTTTTGGGTTACAGGGCTGTTAAAATTAATCTTGTTTGTATTTCTAGTATTCTTGTTAGGGACTACATAAACAGTATTTAAAAGTGGGTAATTATTTTGCATGATGTTTTTTAGCATTGCGACCCTCATTTTGTATATCAAAACAAATGGCGAAATATTCATTTTGTTAAAGAAGGCGCTGGACTCATACCTGTTAGGGTGTGTTTTTTACGCTATACACTTTTCTGCAGAGAAACAAATGGATGAGTATAAGACCAATGTATACAAGCCGAAAACTGTTAGTAGTTGAAATGGCTATGAAAAAAAAGAAAAATAAACGATTTTCAGCGCATATAGTTCAACTAACACCTTTTTTCTGTGTAGAACGTTACAAGTTCTAGCAAGCACAGTGCCCAAAGTATCAGTATGTTTCTGCCAAGTAATATTTATGTGCATGGTTACACGGGGGTGTTTAACATGCGACGTGGAAGGGCGGGCTAGTTGGTAGTTCAACTTGGGGGAAAAGCACAGCGCACTCCTAAGACACGGACGAAGAAAGACAAGACGATACAGCGCTGACTTCAATTGATTATTGTATTGTGGAGCAACATCTATATACGTTCGAGAAGTGGGCGAGAAGACATCGGTAACAGCTGCTGTGTTTGCACGCGACCGAAGGATAACAAACTAAAATTGAAAAGACACATGAGGGCAAGCGTGACCCTAGGAGGCAAAAAAATGAAAAGTAAACAAGATAAAAAGAAAGGTATTTAACAGCGTCTGGCTTCTCAATCAAAAAGGTTATAAGCGTAAATTTGCAGTAGAGAATCAATGATAGGTTCGTGCCTAGGCCTGAACAGAATGTACTTTATTCTAGCAGCATTTGCTGTTAATTTGTTAGCTTGAAATCATACGCCGCCGCTGTTCACAAAATGGTGCCGAAAGAGTTGAGCTTTGCTTTTGCTTTTCTCTAATGTTTTCAGCTGCCACAGCATCGCTCTACGGCGACGATGACTATGACGAGGATGGTAAGTCAGCGTGGAGGGAGAAATGCATACAGTTGCCCGTTGTGTCAAACAACTCTCTTCATGACACCATAATGATCCTCCCCGCGTCACTTAACGTGTCCTAGGTCGAACCTTTGGCTGAAAGTTTGGCTCTTAGCAGATGCTCTTAATTTTTTGCAGAAGAAGTAATTTTTACGAAGGGTAAGTTTCGCTAGCGTACAGCACGCTGCCATCATTTACTACATCTTTTACCTCATTTCCTGATTGAGAAGGCAAATAATCATTAATTGCTGTTTTCGCACATTGTAGCGTCACTGCAAACAACTAATTCAAATCTTGTGCGAAACGTGTTCGTTTTACAGCGTAAACTGCTAGTGTGTCTAACCGCGATATGTCGAATACGCACGTCCGATCGATATTTTTAGTTTCAAAGAGAAGAATTAACATTAAAAGTACACTGCGAAGAACATATTCGACTTCACTGTTGGAAAAAAAAGTTTTCTTTCAGAACAAAATTACAAAACCAATCCGTGGACGGGCTGATCTTCCGCAATTCGTAAAACCTGAACTTTGGAGTTCTATAAAAAGGAAAAGTGTTTGCCCCGAGCTGTCAAGATATTTTTCTGTCGACACTGCACGTACAGGACAATGAAGCGATTGCTATAACGTTCGTTCTCTGGATAGGTGCCGCATAAAAAAATAGTACACACGATGCATTTTAAAAAATGTTCAAATTATACAGGTCTATTTCTCAACACATTTTAAACTACAAACGTTAAAAATTGACATTGCTTGGTATGTTGGGCTGGCAATGTCGAAATTGATTTTAGAGTGCTTGATAGAAATACTTTATATCTCAAAACGCAATGCACTGCGAGAAAAATACGTGTGTTTCCAAATTTCAGGGATTCGTTGCAAAGAGTCCGTCTTCGATTTCTTTCTACCTTTTAAGAATGACGTATCAGAACATATCCAGTCACATGCCTAAAAATAAGCTTAATCTGAATGTACACAGCAAAGAATGTTACCACTGGGGCAACGGATTAGAACCGTCGGACCCTACTTCAAACGGCGGCGTCACATATATGTTACAAAATGGGATGAAATTAGCGGCAAATAAATACGGATAGTTGCGTAACAATTATTTTAATCGTGTTTAGGGCCTGTTTAAGACAAAATAATTTTTGTCCATACCAACTCATGACTTATAGTCGTTTGAAGTTAGTGCCCGAACCTTCTAATCCGTTGCCCCGAGGTGGTGAGTATCGACAAACTTCACTTCGACTTTGAACAGACCATAAACGCGATGAGAATAATTGTGACGCAAATATCCGCATTTGTTTGCCGTTAATGTCATCTCATTTTGTTTAAATATGTGACACCGCAAGAAATGTCACACTTCTCCAAGGCCTCAGATATGAAGTTGATGTCTTCGCAATACAGCAACACTAACGAAAAAACGCGACATAAGGTTTTGATGATGGGTGTACTGTATATTCACTTCTATTACCAGCGGGTCTCTGCAAGACCTGTTAGCAGTAAAGCGCACAAACCTCATACCCCCTTTTATCAGACAGGTCACAAGTGAGTCTGAAGCGCTAAAATATTGAAATGAAAGGACTTTCGCAAAAGCGCAGGATAACACAACAAAGCAAAGCTCAGCACGGCACGGCGCAGCGGGGCAGGGCAGGGTACGGTCACGAAGCACAGAACAATGTTCTTCGTGGCAGTCGGTGATGCCCTTTACAAATCGCTCCACCAACTAAGAATGGCCATGCACCACCATTCACAAAAATCAAGAAAGAGCTGTAAATCTGTCAATCCTCCCAGCTTCGGAGCCGAGTGAGTTTTTCCATGTAGTATCAAATTAAGCCACCGGCTTCACTCTTGGCGGTGACCTTATGTCAATTCCTTTAAGTTTCAGCTTTGCAACCTAAAAAGTCCTGAGCAGTCGCTAATCAATCAGAACTGCGGCACGTGCAAATCGTGTTCATTAAGAAATATTGCTGCATGTGAATTCGCGTCTCAGGTCGAATGCGAACGTGCCAAAAGTACGGTGCATTCGTAGCGTGGTGTTGACCTCGCAGGGGCACCGGTGAAATTTTCACAGACTGGGTAGTGTGCGTCGGTTGAAAAGAAAAGTTTTCTTGTTTATACCGCTTCCTTCTGGTGGTGTCAAAACCCTTCGAAGTAGCGTTGTGCTCCTTTCTCCATAACCATGTTTAAGCGGAGGATTATGCGTCCACATTTTAAGCAAATCTGGTCAGTGCTGTATTTCGGATATTTCTGCCGTCTCGATGTATTACACGCTAACTCTTTTTGGTGGCGCTGTTTTTTGCTTGTCAGTACAATACGCGGTTGCCTAAGGAGAGTGGGTGCACTTATCCCCAACTGAGGCCAATGTTAAGCTTCTGGCGCTTTCGCACAGGATATGAGCGTTTAATGCTTATCGTTCACAGTATTCCTGGTGTTATTCCTGCGCTTCATCAAGAAATACTTGATATGTCCACGTTTATAGGCTAAGCACTTTTTTTTCCAATTCCACCGTTCTGCTTTAAAACCTGCATTTCCGATGTCTCGTCCGTGCGCACTGTCACAGGGACATGCATCAATGCAACGCACAGCGGGAACACAAACAACTTTTTAAAGCGAAAAGCTTCACTAGGCTACTCAACACCGGGTCTGGCGTGCTCCGTGATCAATTTTAGCCACATCAGCGCGCGCGCGAGTTCGCCGCGAGCTGCCGCCGAGCGCGCCTCCGCCGGTCGACCTTCGCCGTCGTTCGCGCGCTCTGCGCGTGTTTACCGAGTGTGCATCGACGCGCGCTCGGCTTCCTCGTATGACGCTCACCGAAGCTTTTCGCTGATATCCAGGCTTAACCTAAGCTAAACCATAGCCAATTTTTTCTACTTCGTGTCTCTGAATTCTTCGGCATTAGCTTTTTAAGAAGAATCAATGGGATATCAGGCTGCTGATCAGACCGTGCTCCTACCATTTGAGACGCTGTCTTGATGTCGGCTGTAGCATCCCCTAAGAGATTATACAGCGTGGGTTGATGCTTCACAAGGCCTGAAATTCAACCGCCGGCACTTTATCTATGCCCATTTGCCGTGAGCATCCAATTTGTAAAACTCCATTGTTTTTTGCTAGATCTCATAAATCTGTTACCTCTTTTTAAAGTGGCTTACTGCGCCGTCGCTGATATGCTTCACATTTGTATTCTAGGCTGCCGTATTGTACAGCCAATCGTAGGCTTTACTAAAAGAGTAAAGCATGTCATCCGAATCGTGGGTTCTGCCGTCTCTTATGATACGCAAACTACGGTTTTCTTGGCGTGACGACAAAAGTGAACATAGAAATTTGAAATTTCTTCTAGCGGTACGAAAGCGTTTCTTCAGGAAAGGCAATAGTCCAGGTGTGTGCAAAGTCGAAGCGGAGGAAAATGCAAAATGCTCTTCTGCAAAAACTCACTTTACTCGCTAGTAGATTTCCTCTCAAGCCGCCCTGTATAGCTATGTCTTGTCCATCTTCTCAGGTACTCCCATGTGTGTGCATTTTCAAACATGAAGAATTCCTAATAGAAGTATCAAAATCGGTTTGATGATTCCTAGCAGGCCTCACAATCGTATCTTAAAATTTAGAGCTTTTTGATTTTAAATTTCTTAGGTTATAGTCGTCCATAGTGTGAACATTTTTCGAAATGCGTGGTGTTTACCTTATTATTTGCTCGACACCTATCCGGGCAGGCAAAATTAAACACATCGCCTCATTGATCTACGTGGAAACTGGGTGCAAACATATGTTGTTTTTATAGCAGTCCAAAGTTAAGGCTTCGCCAATTGCTGGAAACCAGCCCGTCCACGAAGTTGACTAGTGATTTTTTGAAAAGAATTTTTTTTTCCGAGAAGTAAGCTAGACTATGTTCTTCGGCGTGCACTTACAATAATATTTATTTTTGTCCTTGAAATTAAAAATTTCGACCGTACATATGTTCTCTATCTCTCGTGGACTGACCCTATTACATCAACACCCGCTATCGTGGTCTCGTACACCGTCCTCATCCGATGAGGACCGAGAAGTTTAAAATAGCTAAGGCGAAAAAAAGACCTCTGTTGTTAGCATTTCTGGACATAAGCGGTGCACACCACAACGTGAGCAGCGAGCTCCTGTGGAGCATATTGAAAGATTTAGGTATCGGTCATGAGGTAATTGATTTTCTACAGGAAATCTACCGCGATAATGAAGATAATGAAGGGAGAAAAAGTACCACAACTGTGGGGGTGCACAAAGTATTAAGGCAAGGTTGTCCTCTATCACCGCTGATGTTCATGCTTTACGTGATAAATATGGAAAGAAGGCTAGAAGAAAGTAATCTGGGTTATAATCTGTCGTACAGATTAGGCGGAAATGTAGATGAGCAGCGACTCCCGGGTTTTATGTATGCGGACGATATTGTACTGTTAGCAGATAGCCAGGAAGATTTACAAACTTTGGTTCATTGCTGTGGAGACGAAGGAGACGCTCTAGGATTCAGTTTTAGCGCAACTAAGTCAAGTGTGATGATTTTTAACGAAACAACTGACCAGGTGCTTACAATACAAGGCCACGAAATACCCAAAGTGGCCGAATACAAATACCTCGGGATATGGCTAAACGAAGGGCAGATATACACGGAAAAGCACGAACAGATTCTTAGGGCAAAAGGAAGAAGAGACGCCGGGATAATGAAACATAGGGCATTATGGGGGTATAACAAATATGAAGTACTAAGAGGTATTTCGAAAGGAATAACGGTGCCGGGACTTACTTTCAGCAGTGCGGTTCTGTGCTTAAGGGCAGAAGTTCACCCGAGATTAGACGTAAATCACAGAGCTGTTGGAAGACTAGCACTAGGTGCCCACGGCAAAACTACAAACGAGGCAGTACAAGGGGATATGGGCTGGGCATCGTACGAAGCACGGAAAGCTAAGAGTAAAATACTATATGAAGAACGCCTGAGGAAATTGGACGATAACAGGTGGGCAGCTAAGGTATTTAAATATTTATACAGAAAGAGCGTTGACTCACAGTGGCGGAAAAGAACCAGAAAACTAACCACTAAGTATGCCGGTCATGAGGACGGAGAAAGAAAGAGCATTAAACAACAGGTTAAAAACGCTGAAGTTAAAAATTGGATGAATTCAATGGAAAAGAAACATAGTGTAGAACTATATCGATACTGGAAAAGGCAGATCAGGAAAGAATTTTTCAATGATAACTCAAGAGGCAGTGCCCTACTTTTTGAAGCTAGGTCAGGGTGTCTTAAAACGTGCAGCAACAAAAAGAAATTTAACGAAGATGATGACACATGTGCAGTGTGTGGTAGATCTGTGGAAACAATTGAACACCTCATAATCAAATGTGATGGTATCCATCCGGATGTCGATGCAGGCGCAGTCACTCTTCCTGAGGTCCTAGGGTTTAAAGATAACAATGGTCATGTAAATAAACCTGCAGTGGAAGTTAGCAAAAAGCGATTGGAGGATTGGTGGCTGAAAAGCAGAGATGTGGCATAAGGTTAGAATTGTAGGAAACCGTAGGTAAAGATGATGGCGATTCTTAATGAGAATTGCCAACACAGTAAACAAAAAATAATAAAGAAAGAAAAGCTGAGTATGGTGGCAATTGCCACCACCCCGTTTCAAAGGGGGCGCTCCTATCCATCCATCCATCCAGGATGAGGGAAAAAAGGCGTTCCGACGAATGCTGAAGGGAGCGACGACATATCATGTGATGAGGTGGAGAAAACGAGTAAGGCGCGCCGAGACGAGCAGGCTAAGTCGCGAGGAGCGCTCAAGGAAGCCTGATATGTGTGTGCAGGACGCAAAGCAGCTGCTGCTTAAGGGCGGGCGTAAGTGAATAGGGAAGACGGAAAGACAAAGGCCTTACCACTCGCACTGCCTCTGCACGCAGCAAGAGGCATTTCCGGCTGCTGCCATCGCAACAAAGTGCAGATATCGCCCTAACTTTTACATATACCACATAGACGGAACACCAAGGGACGAGTCGCGTCGTCTGTTCCTGTTCTGTGTATATGGTATCTGCATAAGTTAGCGCGATGTCTCCATTATGAAGCACCAACTAGCCCCCTCTTGCGTTGTTATCACAACATAGCAGTTGTTCTCCAGCTGTGTCTAATTTTCGCGGCACATTGCCGCAACCGATGGTAGCCGTAGCTTATGTTGTATGTCGGCCCTCTTTGGGAAAAAAATAGGTATGGCCGTCGGCGCAAGCGCCGCGGTATACAGTAAACCGAATATTTCTCTGGCATGATAATGTTTTTCATGTCAGCTTGCAACCAAGATGGCGCTGGGCATACCGACGTATTCTTCGACCGACAAGCTTCTCGGCATGGCCAAGCACAACGACGTTGAAGAGTTAATAGAAGCTCATCTGTCTAATCAAAGAGTCCGGCTCAGTCAAACTTCGGCGGGACGTCGCGTTCTTGCCAAGTTGGGCTGGCAAGAGGCAGACCGGAAGGAAACGGGACCGTTACCGAGGTTGTGGGCGCATAAAATCGTGAGTAAACCGGTGCCTCGAAACATGAGGCCGGGTCGTAACGACGGCCGCAGAGCGGCTCGTATAGCTGCCTTGACGGATACATTAGAGAAAATAGATGAAGAGGAACAGGGTGTCACACTCTTCACAGACGCTTCGTTACCCATGTTTTCATCGAAAGCCACGCTGACAGTTACGACGCGGGATATGCTCGTAACTTGCGCCTGTATTGAGACGTCTTTTCCAGAGGTGGCAGAAGAGGCCGCGATAGCGCTTGCACTCGCGCAGCCCAAAGTGGGAAGAATTGTCACCGACTCGCAAAAGGCGTATAACAGTTACAGAAAGGGGTGGGTGTCTCTTGCGGCACTAGGAATTCTCAAAAGTAAACACGACTTTCCTGAAAGGAAAGTTGAGTTAATATGGACACCGGCTCACTCTGGGCTGGAGGGCAACGAGCTTGCCCACCAGTCCGCCCGAGAGATGGAACACCGGGCAGAGGAAGGTGAGCCACAGTCCATTATTAGTTATAAGGAAATTACGAACTATTACAAGACGGAGAGGCGACGTTACCCCGATCCTCACAAATCGCTTACCAGAGAACAGCAAGCGATCTACAGGCAGATACAGGCAGGATCCTTCCCGCACCCTTACCTTCAACACAAGATGTACCCGGAAAGGTACCAGATGGAATGTGATTCCTGCAAGACTGAGTTAGGCACGCTCCAACATGTCATTGGAGTATGCAACTTCATCAAGGAAATCCCCCCCACCTCTTACCTGCCCCACTACCCCACGCCATCCCTCATCCTCCCTTACCGAGCGATGGGAGACCTTGCTAACCATCCCCGCCGTGGAAGACCAGCTCGTCCTGATCTCCAGGGGCCAGGCGGCCAGGGACGCATATGGGTCTCGTGAAGAGGGAACCACTCCCATCGACGGCGTCTAAGCAGACGTCGTATTTAGCTCGGGTAAATAAAGTTGTTTCTCTCTCTCTCTCTTGACAATAAGGCATGTATGTCATCCTGCCTGATAACGTTTTTTTGTGATTCCGCTGCCATCTGTCCGCCATGTGGTAGATGGGGAGCGCGATCCTAAGTGGCGCCGGACATCAACCTGTCACACAACGGTTAAACGCTTTCCCGCGGCTTGGTGCTCTCCTTTTTAAGGCGGAAGCCTTTAATGCCTCATCGTTGTAAGCTGCAGTTGTCGACAGAAATGTCACGCTTTTCAATTGGTCGAAAAGGTCGTGACGTCACAGTGCGCGATTTTCAAACGGGGCCAATTGTACTTTGGCTACTAACCATGCAACCAATTAAAGGGACCGTAAAGTGATGCTCCAAGTGGGACTGAGTTTAGTTAATTGCTTACTTAACCAATTAGCCTAATTAACCTTTCTAGTCAGACCAGATAAATAAATAAAACCGAGAAGGAAATTAGTCGAGCTCGGGAATCGAACCTCGGTCTCCGGAGTGCGAGACGAGCACGCTACCACTCCGCCATGCCGGCTCGATGGTTCGGAATGAACAAAGGCGCTTCTAGTGAATACGATGTCTTCGTTCACTCCCATTTTCCTCCCTTCCCTTTACGGCGAGGTTTAGGTGTCCACCGACATATGAGAGACGGATACATTTCCTTTCCTCAAAAACCAATTTACCGACGAGCAAGGCGTAGAACCGAACAGGCGATGGCATTCTATGGACCCCCTGGCAGCGTTGCAAGACGCTGTCGCGTTCCGCTCTTCGGGGCGTGTTGGTTGGTTGTTTGGCTGGTTGCGACTGAGAGAACGACGAAAAGGAAAGTGCACGGGGCCTGCTTGCCGACTTGCTCAAGCCGAGGCACCACGGCTGCCACGTGCAGAAAGAAGAGAGTTGAAAGATAGGAAGAAAGAGAAAAACAGAGAGAGTAAAGACGCGCGTCGCAACAACCACGTCCGCTGAAGCGGACGCTGGCTGAAAGAACAGATAAGCGGCCGTAGCCCGAAGGCTGCAACCCCCTCTTAGAGGCGAAGCTTAACATCGTAACCACACATCGGTGACACGAGCAGCAACACCACGCTTAAGGCTTTCGCCTCACCGCACTTTAGGTCAACAAAGTGCCCCCCTGAATTTCTTGATGTTAGTGCTTGGAAAATGAGTTTTTGACCATTTGTAAAGCCGCAAAGTCAAAAATGTAGATCGGTTGTACGAAATGCCTTATGATCATCATCTCGAGTTTGAGTTTGAGTTTATAAACATTTTAGTTCTCAGTACAGAAAACTAAGGGCCGGGGACAAAAGGTACAAAACCTGTACCTGGCTGGGTCCCCGACCCCATAACAAAGTTGGTAGTGATGCACTCCGAATAAACAAATCATAAACTAACGAAGAAAAACGAACAAAGCAGTTTGAGCGAAAACAATATACCATGATGTTTGAAATTGTGCACAACACTCGTGCCAATATTTAAACAAAATAAAAACTGCTCTAGCAAAACCCTGTGCGGAAACCATCAGAAAAATACAGAATCCATCAGGAGAGACACTTATAATCAATAATGTACAACAAATGAGTATGATGAACATAAATCAAGTATAGTTCATTCCACTCATCATCATCATCACTTCGCTTCTAAATCTGTCTTTTCGTGTGCCTAGAAATTGTTTCCGGTAATCGGTTTATATTGTATTCCGCATTGTACAGCAACAAACCCACTTGTCCTTGTCCTTTTTTTAGCAAAGTAAATGCTCTAGAGCTCTTCCAATAAAAATTGGCTTCTTTGAAGAATGTGTACATTTTTACGAACCTTCATATATATAGTTTATATCGAACTCTTAGATACGTTGATGGTTGCGTCGTTATAGAACACATTGGTCATGTTTATCTCTTGAAGACGCAGGTGCAGAAACTAACGGTATTTGAAAGCCGTTACTGGTCGCTCAAAACTGATATACCAACTTCTATGCGCCAATAGCGTAAGATATTCACAGCAGGCAATTTCTTCCTTAGAGCAGCACTTGTGCTTGGTGTACATTCCTCGTGCACAAAAACTCATAGCCCTTATTATAGCGGATTTCCTAGTGTAAGAGTCAGTTCCACTACCTGGTCCTTGTGAGCTGGGAACCGGGAGCCCTCATGGGGACAGGTTACTGAGAGACAATGCAACCGCTATTAGTAATTGGCATATGGGTCGAGAGATAGGTTGGGAGGTTCTTTAAGCAACTTGCGCTACGCAGTAGATTCCTAGGACTGTTTTTATATCGTCCAGATAATGATACTAGAATTGTCACAGTGATAAAGAACGAATTGGAACACCGAACGCGACTTATACCAGACGCAACGTGAAAGCTGGCATGGTGAGACCCCCCTGGCCAAAGTAGGGAGCTTTGGTATAACGGGCTTTGAGTGTTTGCGGGCCTACCGGAATAGCGGATCCATAGAGCGCATGCGCAGAACACTAACAGGGAAATATCAATAGCGCATGCACGCATTTTTCAAAACTTAGCGTAGCGGCACTTGCGCCTTTTCCGCACTTAGCGTCAAAACATGGCGGCCTCCTGCCAAGCATGAGCTGCCAGCTCGAGTTGAATAAGCAGTCCTTGCGTTCTGGTCGACATGTTTACCGGCAACTACTGGGGTTGTTGCCTTTCTCTATGGCTGACTTTGCCTCGACGTTCAAATTTAAGCAGCACTTCAGCTTAGTTTTTGAGATGCACTCTTGATTCTGGAGCGCTCAAGCCTATTGGGGCCTTCCCGCTTAGTTACAGCCATCTCTAACCATTCGGAGCGCAACAGAAATAGGTTTCGGGCTTTGTCATGACGTTTTCTGTGTTTCAGTAATTTAACACAGTAAATATTATTAAATTTACACTGGTATTTCGAGCATTGTATGCCATGCAATGGAAAACATTATTGCTCGAGTGGTTTGTACTACTTAGCATTTCTCTCGCTAAATGGGGGCACAGTGTCTAGGTATTTTATATCCCATATTTGTAATCGACGATGTATTTTTACGGGAATTTTATGGGCGGCATTACGCTTTACTCCATGAATAGCTTGCTTGAGACTTCGATTCATGCCATTTTGGTGAATTAGCGGCTTTGGCAACCAATTTAAAAGCGCCGACCACCTCTGCGTATTTCAGATAGTGCTTAACGCTTTCAGGAAAGATATACCAAAACTCTAACTGCGAAGAAGTTCCTTATGGCACGCTAACGTATTTCCGTCAGCTCCGCTATTATGCAAACTTTGAACTCTTTATTATTTGCGCAAGTCTTGCTGGTTTCAGTGTTCGTTTCGATTACTGGGTACTCAAAAAGCTACCGCGCACTTGCTATATCAGGAGAAGGCACATGCCACCGACATCTGTCACGTTCTCCTGCGGTCAACGCACAATTGGTGATCGCGTTAAAGTGAAATTAAATCAAGCTTGGTTTTGGTTCCCGAGGGCAAGTTTCTTTGTAACCAGCGCAGCACTTTCAGCAGAAGCCAAGGCACATCAGGCCCAGACGCACCATCGTTCTCGTGAAAGCTGCTACACGAGACTTGCGCCTTGAAGCCTCTTTTGGAAGGAGCGAGGGCACAGGAGAGACGTGCACACCACCGCGAATCAAAATCTCTTGTCGCTAGCGCGGGTCGCTATATCTTCCAGGAGGATTTCTTCTCATGCAATAAGGAATCTTTTTTCTATAGCACGCTGCATACAGGGTACCGACAGTTATTTTCCTTTGACGTTTTTTTAGGGGGGTGGGGGTTTAGGAGGGGCTTGTTCACCCGGCTAAACGTTGCCAATAAATTCTTTTTCATGCTGTACAGATTCATTTTGTATCATTTATTGCACGCAGCACCTGCAAGTTTACAAAATGGTAACTCCCTCAGCTCTCCTGATGGCCAGCAACAAGTTCGATCTTTGCCGATCGACCTGATAACTACTTCCCAGAGCGTGCACAAAGCCGTAACTATTCCTGCTCAGTATTTTCGGCCTGATGCGTTTAGCTCTAACCGAATTTCGAACGGCTGCGCTTCTTTATGCGCCCCGTTTTAAAACACTTATGCCTAAAAGGCTGGTGTTTCGCCTGCAAAGGCAATGATATTTCATTCAATGCCTTTCGTTACGCACACTTTCACTACGGGACCCGTAATTAGATGGTGCAGGGATAAATTAAAAAGCATTTTCAGAACTATACAAATTGGAACGGCCGCTATATTTGGTGCTGTCGCGCACTCGAGCGCTCTAATTTAGTCCAGCCATTCAGAATCCCCAATCTTTTTTTTTTTGCCCAGACTCTTGGCCTTATTTTGAAGCTCCCGTTGGCTCTTCCCGTGGTACGTTCGTTATTGCCGCCGAAGCGTGTCATCAAAAAATTAGGCCTAATAGACGGTGTCTACAGCCCCCCTTCCAGAAACGGTCATAGCATATTGAATGATGTCCAGGAAGTTTGTACCCTGATCAGAGAAATATCGCCACCGGCGACCCTTCCAGAAAAACCCTTTTTTTCTCTGCGTAATATCCCCAATTCTACCTCCTTCGTCACCTTTAACAGCTACGAGGAAGCCGGCGCTCTTTCACAGTGGGCACAAAGTACCTTTCTGGGCGCACTGATTTCTTTACCGCCATTGAGCGGGCGGACATTATACTTGCATTGTGCGGAGAGAACCGATGTGTCATAGTCTTTCAGAGGCACAATTTATTTAGTTTTTTCTCTATCTCTATCTTCTCTAATTCTCTGTTCACCAAGGGCCTCAAAATAAATATTTCAAAAAATTCGGGTATACAAAAACTTTTTGCAAATAAACGGAGAAAAAATGAAACTTGTCGCGCCTCAATACATTATGCGGCACCAGGTTCATTTTCTCATTTTTCTATACACTTAAATGAGGAGGAGCTGAGGTCCAATAAATGTACGAGCTTCGCGCATAAAAAGAAAGAGGCTAGTAAAAGAACAAGTGTGAATGAATGATGGAACTAATCGTTTGACAGTGCATAATTGTTTACGGGGTCAGCGAATCTGCCGCGCTTGAGAAGCATTGTTGTGGGATTACAATCATGAGAACCTTCTATTAGGATGCAGAGCCGAATGTGTTTGTGTGTTTCCAAGATATTAAATAGACCTCATCTACGCGTAGGATAAACACGTTTAGCATTCGATACAATGCACGGAAATGCCTTACCCCGTGGGACGTACAGAAGCTTCGTGAATTGTCCTCCGGGCCAAAGAGCACTCCGTACTCGAGCCTTATATTACAACCACAGCATAGTGCTGAATGGTACGGCAAAACAGTGCTGACGGACGGGACGGAAGAAGCGCATGTGTCTGTCTCTTCTTCTTCCGTCCCGTCTGTCAGCGCTGTTTTGCCGTAGCCTTCAACATGAACGAACCAGCCCGACTCAGCCCTCTCCATGAACAGCATAGTGCACTGTAGAAGGGAGCGCGTGCTTTCAACTACAGGCACGAATACCTCAACGACGGATATACGAAGCATTCCTACATGCGTACAAGGTCAGAGAACACCATTTTGCGCAGTTTTCTCTCACACTTAGCCTCTAATCGCAAGAAGCCACTGAACGATATGCTCTCTTTTATAGAGGCTCACATTGTTTCGGTAAAGAATTGCCTTAGCCACGTTTTTGCGCATTGTTTTCTGAAACGCTCTTCTATACGCATGCCATCTGAGCGCAAGTAATGTTTTACTGATCTACTATGCATCTTGTACATTTATTGTGTTTGCACGGCTTACGCTAAAGTTAGCGTTTTATGTTGTTCCTCTAATTTTGTTATGAGTTGCCATGGTATTTTGGCCTACTAAAATTTCACTCTGTGCCTGTGCGATACTTTTTATTTGTCTCCTGCAGGTCATGGCGACAAGGATAAGATTACAGGTGCCACAGCGCCCGCCAAAGAAGGTTAGTGGGCAGCGCGCCTTGTAGCCTTCAATCGAGCTGACGAAGAAAACGGATTGCGACCGTACGTAGATTTGCGACGTGACAGAGGCGAAAAATTGAGAAAAATGAGACAAAAAATACTGATTGAATTGAATGAGTGGCAGAATTCAATGGGCTCCAAGATTTCCTATAGTAAATTGGTTTTCATCTTTTACGGCAGATGTTATAGATAATAGCCAGTCGGGCCACCACGACGACAGCCACACGTCCGTCTCAAAGACAGCTTTGCAAATGAAATTTCTTACAATAATATAAGGTAGGCTCTACTTACACCACTGCAGCTTTGAGAAAGCCAAGAAACGTTTCTCTACAGCCACATTCATTTTCTTAATGCGGGCATTAGCGTGGTGCAATTATACTCAACGCACAAACGACGAAAAAAGTACGTGTGTGTATAATCGTAAAGAAATGAGTGAATGCGGTAAAAAATATATTCCGTGATGCCATGCAAGCAATTTAAGGTGCCACAGCATTTTACTCTTGGGTTGACACAACTAACACGGATGACGAATAACTTGTTCCGGCTGGAAGCTGATGAGAAATTATTCTCTGGATTGACATGCATGACGGTGCAAAAAAAATGTCTTCGCAAAGTATGGTCCACTAACGGCGTCTGCAGCTCTCAAACTTAGTGCTAAGCCATGAATCTTTGCGGTTTAGCGTTTAGCGGTTTGTAGTATTGCAGAATACGAAAAGTTGTATCAACTTTCAACTTTAATTAAGACCAGTTTAAAGCGTTTTCTGTGCTTACGGTGCCGAAAGAAGTTATATATAACTACTTATTATGCGCAGCAGCCCTGCCCACGCTAAAAGCCATTTCCTTACAACTACTCAACATATTCCTTTGAATCACCTCTGGTTTCAAAGCTCGCCAAAATCTTGACGTTTTCGCATTTCGCCCCTACGCAGAGACTTTCTGCGATCTAGTACAGTCGTCCACATAGTTCTCTAGAGCGCGCGCACCGCGCGGTCTCTTTTACGTTTATGACAATCGCCTATAGCTGCCTGTACTGATAGAGCTTTTCAAGACACAAGGTGTTAAACACAATTGATGGCAAGTCTTTCAAGCACTAGGCTGCTCCTAAGCAACTCAAGTGTGCTCTCCGTTCCTGCCTTTATGAGGGCTAGACAGGTGTGTGGACGACTACACGCAGCATAGTGGGAAATCACGGAGGACCACGGAAGAACCACTCTCTTAATCATGGAGGAACCATTTCCTTTCGGCTGTCAGCGCCGAAATTTCCGACCACTTGGATGCTTCGGGAAGAAATAAAGTGAACAAAAGGATTCAGTTTGAATGTATGTTCAAATCACCAAGATATCGAGCAAAAGTGCCGGAACCCACGGTCACAAGTTTCTTCGGCGTTCTCACAGCTAGCCAAGGGTCTTGTCGACAACGTTGCTCAGATTATTGTGTGAACTCAGTGTGTCTTGAATGCGGCAGCCGACTCTGCTTACCGAAACAGTTTTACGAGACCAGTAGAACTACTTTTGTTTTCATCACTCCCATTTTTGGGTACATAAAATACGCCAGTTAATCTTCACCGTAGTCAATACCCTATGTTGAAATGTAAAGTTGAGAATGCGCCACAACGTGTACGAGTCATTTGCTGCCGCTGTGAAGCTGCGTGTATTGTCGTCATGATAGTTTTCAGGGAATAGCCGTAGACCGAATTCGGACTGATTTTTTTTTTCAGGCCTGTCAAGTTTGCTTAGGCTTGCTTTCATCCTGTCGCTTCAGGACTGCGAAAATGATGTGGCATCACGTTTCTGTCGATAATGTCCCAAAATGTAACGTGGTGTTTGCGAGCCCTGGCTGCTGTGATTAAGGCAGCGGCGAACGACAGTTTTATTTCCAAAGGTAAAAAGTTTCCAAAGTATTTCCAAAGTAAAAAGTAAAAAGTTTTATTGCGTAGCTGACAAGTTGGGTTGCGGAGAGCATGCTTTTTTCCATTATAACCTTTACCGCGAAGTTGCTTTTTACGGCGCCATTGATAAAGAGCAGAAACTGAGGAAACGTTTTGTAGTTCCACTTGCTTTACGCCACTGATACTTCACTGCAGCCACACACGCCACCCAGAAAGGCGGAGGGAAGCACCGTAGCACCGGGGCCGCCGACAAACAGAGTGAGTTTTTTCTCTAATAATACTCGAAATACTTGTTAAATGAGACATGACCGACAAGAAGAAGTTAACTTGATAATAACTTGATAAATTCAACATGCTTTGTCGTAACACGAACACAGTACGAATTAAGGCAATCTATTCATTTCTTTAAAGCCATCCTTTAAGGAACAGGCATGCACACTTTCTAGTTCCCCAGCGCTTATACATGCAAATGAGTGGACGTAGAAGATGAAGGTGAATAACGATCCTTGGAGTTTAAGCTGAAACATAGCGATCAAGAAAAAAAACACACTCAGGGGACCAAAAAAGCAACCTGAAACCGCTGTTGGGACATTGAAGCCAAAAGTCCATGTTCGAAGGCCCAAATTCACACATGAGCTCTGTGAGGGCCAGCAGCTCAAGGTTGTGGAAAATACCTACCAGCTGTGGTTCCGTAACCTGCAAGGCATCGTTAAGAACTTTCATGTTTTTAAATTCGTCTGCGTCCTTGGTGCGGTGGCCGCATTTCGACAAAGAGTTAAAAATTCCTGTTTGTGTCGCAATGTCAGTGGTGAGAACCCAAGGTGGTCGAAATTAATTAGCCCGGAGCGCTCCAATACAGCCTCTCCTAGAGTCCATACCGCATTGGGATGTTAAACTACCCAAAGCGCGAATCAAACCTCATTTGTTAAGAGAGCAGTGGAGGCAAGCTGTGCATACCTCTCTAATACTAGCATTTTGTGACACACGTGTCCTTTCTCGCTGTCCCTCTGCTTTGTCGATAGCAGCTATCGCGGAGCTATACCCGTCTGTTGAACTGATGTGCTAGCTTATCTGAACATTTCCGTACACCGGCACTGCGGTGATATTTGAAGATTTGAATTCCTTGCTTAAGTGGCGTGTGAGACGTTTTTAAACAGGCCCTATGCACACTGATGGTGCTTTCAGAGTAGATATCTAACCACTCCTAAGCTTTACTTGATACAACTTTATTTTTCCAACCTTCAAATCCGCCTACGAGATTAGCTGCACGATTCAACTTTTATAGTAGGACGGTTCCTAAGTAATCGCCTTTAATTTCTTAAAGCTATATAACATAAGCTCACTCATATACGAGAATCTTAATCATGCCACAGCTTCACTGTGCAGAGAGTTACACATTTGTCGCTGTATCCTCTTAGTTGTGTTCTAAATTATAAAGCAACGCATAACAGTGTGGTTGAGGTTAAATTGACTACAATTTTAAAATTTATTGTTTTCATACTTGTTAAATACGCAGAATTGCTTTATTTGGGGAAGAGAGTTTCAAGTACTGCATCACCTTCTCTTGCATTCACTCCAAAAATAATATCCAAGAATATCGTCAAACGCACTATAGTCGCCCATGCCGTTAGCCATCGTCAAATAAGACGGCGTAACTTCAGTAGCGTAGCGTGCGTCTCAAACGTGAGGGCATGAAACGGTTATAGAGAAGCAAGCCTTTGCAGGAAAATGTCAAAGCAAGAAAGAGCGACTCTGTAGGGTAGCACGCATATCTCAAGATATTCGCAGAAGATATTTCTTAATAAATTCGCTGCATTCTTCTACGCACTCATGAATTGCCTGCGCAGCCAATGCCCCTGACGATGACTACGACGAGCCGGATGCCCAACCTGCCACGAAGCCCAGCAAGAGTGAGTCCGTTGCGCTCCAATTAATACGAATGCATTGTGCAGTAGGCATTGATAATTTGCAAAATAGTGTCAGAGAAGTTCGTCAAACACGCAGTAATCAAACAGGCCCTTAGCCATTGCCAGCCCCAGTGAGGTAACTTCTGGCGTAGGGGGCGCTTGAGGCGCATGACAGTTGACAGCCGTGCTGTGCGGACGTGCGTTTTTGGTGCTCTTCGGATCACGCGTGGAGACCGGGACCGGACAGACTGCGAGAGCGTCTGCGTAAAATAGATGAGTACTTTCCTTTAATAGTTTTAAAACCGCGTTTAGTTTTTTAGGCTGTTAGGGGAAGTGCAGGTTAAGGAATAGAATTTAGGTCAGTGACCTAATTTCGGCCGGGACTATTTGGCCGACAGTTGTCTCAGTGTTTTTTTTTTTGTGCGTTAACTTTTAGAGAGATAGCTATTTTTTTCCAAGTGATTGATCGGCATTTGCGGTAGCCAGACTTTTATTTGATTTTGCACGTGTTTTCAAGTGTTTTCGTCTTGAGCGTGTAGATATCTGGGCATTTGGTGCAAGCAATAATCGAGTGTTGCTACGATGGTTAAGTTACTGAAGGTTAGATGTATGGAGTGTGAGGAATCGGTGAATTTAAAAGAAACGCGGTTCGATTCAGTGGAGGAGGCCGAAGGCGCAGATTTTATGTGCAAATTCTGCGTATTAGGTGCACGCCTGGACAGGGCTGAACAGGCGAACAGCGAACTAGTGCTAAGGATGGATGCTCTAGAAACAGAGTTACAGATAGAGAGGGCAGAGAAGCGTAAGCTTCAAGTACAGCTATCTCAGATCGAGTCAAAAACGGCTGACACCGCCATTGGAAGCCACAATGGCGGGCATTCCAGCGCCAGCCACGTGGATGGGGCTTGCACTGGCATGGACAGCGAGGGGCCAGTAGGTCAGACATGTTCAGGCAGGAACAGCTATGCACAGGTGGCAGCTGGGAATTCGAGAGGCGGTACTGAGAAGGGGTCCGGGCTACTTCCAGGAAATGAGGGCACAGTCGCTGATAAGAGGCAGCGAGATCCGGAAGTTAGGAGGGAGTGGCAGAGTACCCTAGTGCTTATCGCTGGTGACTCAAACATGGGGCGCTGCAAAAGAGCTATTCTGGACCGGGTGAAGGGTGATAGGCGGGTAGCAGTCGGGGTGTTTCCAGGAAAGACAATGGACGATGTCCTGACAGCGACTAAAAGTGAACTTTCCGAGAAGGCTGCAAGGCGTAACTTGGTAGTGGTAGCGGCGGGGCTAAATGATGTCCTGAATGGTAACGCCGCACAAGTAGGGAAAACATTAGCTGAGGGAGTTGACGGTATAAGGGCGATAGCACAGCAAGCGCAGATCGTGGTGTGTACAGTGCCTGAGGTACAAGGAAGGAATGCAGAGGTTGCTAAAGACGTTGTGAATCTTAATCGCGAGATAAGGCAGTTAGGCCTCGAGAAAGGCTTTGAGGTGGTAGAAATAAACAAGGAAGTGCACAGGGCTGGTTCGGGCAGAGACTTTGGACGAGATGGCATCCATTTCAGTGGAAGGGTAGGAGAAGAGATAGGCAGGCGCCTGGGAGGCCGAGCGGTAGCTTTTTTAGGGGGTCCACGGTGGCTCAGGGCGTAGGTGTAGGTAGAAGCGATGTAAATGTAACAATGGCGGCTGATCCCAACAAAATGGCCACTAGGAGGCCCAGAAAGAAAACTACGAAAAAGAAATTTAACGCCAGGATCAGTTACATAAACATGCAAGGGGGTAGAAAGAGAGCGAAATGGCTAGAAATAGAACAGCAGTTAAAGGACGAAGCAGTAGGTGTGTACGCTCTATGCGAGACACATCTGAGGGATCTAGAAGATCCACCTTTCATCGATGGCTATGTCTGGGAAGGGTGCAACAGAACAACAACGGAGAAGAAGGGAGGAGGAGTAGGTATGCTGATACATCAAGGAACAAATTGGCAAAGAATAAAATCAACTTGCAAAGAACATGTCTGGGTATCAGGTACAATTGCTGGCAAAAGGACATGGCTAGGGGTAGTTTATTTAGGGACCGGGGACAAATGCAGGCAAGAAAACAAGGATCTAGTTAAGTGCCTCAATGACGATATAAAGCAGATTGGAGACGGTGTCGATATTATTTTGCTTGGAGACATGAACGGCCACATCGAGGATCTGGATGGATACACAGATTGTAACGGGAAGTTAATGCTAGACTTGTGTGAGCGGCACAACTTAGTTATTGTCAATAGAGAAACTAAATGTGAGGGACAAATCACGTGGGAATCCCGTAACAGGCAAACAACCATTGACTACTGTCTAATGTCGCAGGGCATCTATAGCAAGCTCGCAATAATGGAAATAGACGAAGAGGGGAAGGACAGCCTAGGAAGTGATCATAAACGTATTAGTCTACAGTTGGGAGCCCTAGTCAAAAGAGAAATGCAACGAAGTCCAAAAGACAACGCAAAATTAAATGATGAACAAATAGCGCTAATATCAGCCGATATAGAAGAAATAATTGAGAAACGCCACATCGAAAATTGGGATTATAATCAGTTGGAACTGCTCATCGCTACAAAAATGAAACAAGTGAAAGGAGTTAACCGCTGGAGAGGAAAGAGGAAGCCACGAAGCTGGTGGAATATGGAAATTAAGGAGGCCATCGAACAACGACGGGTGGCTTCAAGGGAACACAGAGAAGCAAAGAGGGCGCAGTTATCTGTAGAGGAAATAGGAAAAAAATGGGAGTCTTATCGACAAAAGAAACAGCAAATTCAGGTCCTAGTCCAGGCTAAAATAAAGCAGTCCTCTGATAAATGGCTGGCTGAAGTTCGCGAGGCAAATAAAGGGGGGCCAAGAAAATTCTGGAACCATATAAGCTGGTTGGGAAAAACAAATCAAAGTAAGCAGGAACAGATTATAGATGCTGAGGGAAAATGTTTGGAGGGAGACGATGCTGTGGACTACATTACGTCATTTATAGCTGCGTCTTTTAGCGACGCCAATGGGGTAATCTCCCCAAGTGAGGCGGCAACACAGGACAGCACAAAAGAGAACAGCTTAGAACTGACTAGTCTTAACTGGGAAAAGGCGGAAGCGAATATTCCTAAAACCACATCCGCAGGGATAGACGAAATTCCAATTAAGCTGATTAATGAACTTGGCCCAAGAAGCAAGGCCGCGCTGATAAAAGCATTGCAGGCAGTCATAACAAATCAGCAAATTCCGCACAGCTGGAGACAGAGTAAAATGAATTTGATTTATAAAGGGAAAGGAGATAAGATGAACATTAAATCCTTCCGTCCGATTACGATAACATCTGTTATGTACAGGCTGGCAATGCAGGCGGTGAAATTAAAAATGCAGTCATGGGTAGAAGGGAATAGGATACTCGGAGAACTTCAGAATGGGTTCAGAAGGGGTAGGCGGTTAGATGATAGCCTGTTCGTGCTTACCCAATGCATAGAAATAGCTAAGGCGGAAAATAGACCTCTGTTTATAGCCTTTCTAGACATAAGCGGTGCATACGATAACGTGAACAGGGAACTCCTGTGGAGCATATTGAAAGATTTAGGTATTGGTGATGAGGTAATTGATTTTCTACAGCAAATCTACCGAGATAATGAAGTTGAAATTACATGGGAAGGGAAAAAAAGTACCACAACTGTAGGGGTGCACAAAGGATTAAGGCAAGGTTGCCCTCTATCACCGCTGTTGTTCATGCTTTACGTGATAAATATGGAAAGAAGGCTAGAAGAAAGTCATCTGGGTTATAATCTATCGTACAGATTAGGCGGAAATGTAGTTGAGCAGCGACTCCCGGGTTTAATGCATGCGGACGATATTGTACTGTTAGCAGATAGCCAGGAAGATTTACAAACTTTGGTTAATTGCTGTGGAGACGAAGGAGACGCTCTAGGATTCAGTTTTAGCGCAACTAAATCAGGTGTGATGATTTTTAACGATACAACTGATCAGGTGCTTACAATACAAGGCCACGAAATACCCAAAGTGGCCGAATACAAATACCTTGGGATATGGCTAAACGAAGGGCAGATATACACGGAAAAGCATGAACAGGCTCTTAGGGCAAAAGGACGAAGAGACGCCGGGATAATGAAACATAGGGCATTATGGGGGTACAACAAATATGAAGTACTAAGAGGTATTTGGAAAGGAATAATGGTGCCGGGACTTACTTTCGGCAATGCGGTTCTGTGCTTAAGGGCAGAAGTTCAGTCGAGATTAGACGTAAATCAGAGAGCTGTTGGAAGATTAGCACTAGGTGCCCACGGCAAAACCACAAACGAGGCAGTACAAGGGGATATGGGCTGGGCATCGTTCGAGGCACGGGAAGCTAAGAGTAAAATACTATATGAAGAACGCCTGAGGAAATTGGACGATAACAGATGGGCAGCTAAGGTATTTAAATATTTATACAGAAAGAACGTTGACTCACAGTGGCGGAAAAGAACTAGAAAACTAACCAGTAAGTATGCCGGTCATGAGGACGGAGAAAGAAAGAGCATTAAACGACAGGTTAAAAACGCGGAAGTTAAAAATTGGATGAATTCAATGGAAAAGAAACATAGTGTAGAACTATATCGATTCTGGAAAAAGCAGATCAGGAAAGAATTTTTCTATGATAACTCAAGAGGCAGTGCCCTACTTTTTGAAGCTAGATCAGGTTGTCTTAGAACGCGCAGCTACAAAAAGAAATTTAACGAAGAAGATGACACATGTGCAGTGTGTGGTAGATCTGTGGAAACAATTGAACACCTCATAATCAAATGTGATGGTATCCATCCGGATGTCGATGCAGGCACAGTCACTCTTTCTGAGGCCCTAGGGTTTAAAGATAACAATGGTCATGTAAATAAATCTGCAGTGGAAGTCAGCAAAAAGCGATTGGAGGATTGGTGGCTGAAAAGCAGAGATGTGGCATAAGGTTAGAATAGTAGGAAACCGTAGGAAAAGTTGATGGAGAATCTTAATGAGAATTGCCAACACAGTAAACAAAAAAAAAATAATAAATAAAGAAAAGCTGAGCATGGTGGCAATTGCCACCACCCCGTTTCAAAGGGGGCGCTCCTATCCATCCATCCATCCATCCATCCATCCAATGAGACCAGCATTAGAAAAGAGCCTTTGAAGAAGGAAGTCAAAGCGTGAAAAAGGGCCTCGGCAGAGCCGGGAAACATATTTCAAGCTTGGTGGTAGATATTTCTAAGTATATCTTCTGTATGTTTCTTCGCATTCATTTAATTGCCTGCGCAGCCAATGCCCCTCACGAAGACGAGGACGAGCAGGATCACCGACGTCCCACGAAACCAAGGAAGAAGAGCGATTCCGTTGGGCTGAAATTAATTCAAATTCATCGAAAGTGAACAACTGGCAACGTAGTTAACTTTTAGTGGTGCAGTATTTCCTGACAGTGAGCGCGCTAAAATTGTATACCTGTCTGATTATTCAGCCATCACTTTGCTATTCCGTTCGTTTAACAAACTATGTTAACACTATAATTCTCCGGTAGTAATTTCATATTTAAAGAAATTATAAAAAATTGCAGCTGTGTGAGGTGCAGGACGACGTTGTCGCAGAGAGGACAGCAGTAGCGTTAGAGTGCACGTTCTGCAGGAAAGGGAGGTGTGTAAGAAAATCTTTATTAGTGCGGAAACCGCAGTGGTGTGAAAACGAACTTTCTATCGTGCAAAGACGATGCAACGTCATTGCCACAAAGCCCATTAAAGGCAATTCAACGGCAATTCAACGGCTCACAACGGTCACAAAGTAAATAAGTGATGATGTCATGACACAATTCCCGATTTCTCTACACAGTCATGACATCATTCAATCGCCGTTGCACTGTCTCTGAAGACACGAGAGAAACGTATCGCGAACAGACGCCGCCGAGCTGCTGAACGACAACGATTGCGCGTCGCTACCGAAATGTCAGCAGACGAAACTGCTTTCGCTAAGTATATCATGGCCTAGCTGAGCTTAGCCACTGCCAATTTGCCACTACAGGATTGCCACCACCGTATTCATTAGTCGTTGAAACGTCGCTGGTGTGGAAGAAAGACCAAATGAAATCACCTTGAGCTTGAAGGGGCATCCGGAATGCTGAATGCGGTCTTCTCGCGAATCTCCTTCATCTACCTCGATTTGCCAGTAGCCTCTCTTGAGGTTAATCGATGAGAAATACTTGTCGTTCCAGAGATGATCCAGTGTGTCCTCGATGCGGCGGAGGGCGTAGACGTTCTTCTTCGTTATGTTCTTAAAGCGGCGGTGATCGACGCAGGAACGAGGTGCGCCGTCTTTATTCCTTACAAGAACAACCGGTGCCACCTAGGGGTTCATCGGTGGCTGGATGACATCGTCGCGAAGCATCTCTTCCACTTGGTCCCTTTTGGCTTGTCGTTGTCGCTGCGACACACGGTAGGAGCTTTGGCGGAGAGGTTAGGCGTGCTGGAAAGGTTGGGCGTTATCGTTTACAATGGGATGCTTGGCATTTGGCGGACCTTCGGTGATAACATGTCACACTCGGTATAGCTTCGAAGCAGATGGAGGATCTGGTTCTTGTCTATTCCGAGGCAGGGCTGGCTTGATATTGAAGGCGTTCTTGTGATTTTCCTCAGGTGAGTCTTGTGGCGATCAATAGGAGAGGGTGAAGGCGTTGCGAAAGTCGGTTAGTCCGTAGAAGGAAACTATCATTGCTCCTTTCTTAAGGTGCCGGTATTCTTCGCTGAAGTTTGTCGGCAGCACATCACCTTGGCCATTGCTGAAATGTGCAGTGCCTCTTGCGAAGCCGATTCTTCGCTCTAGAAGCAACTCGATGTTGCCCTCAATGAGAGCTTCCAAGTTCTAGGTGTCCATGACACCTACGATGACCATGACACTTGATTGTGGTGGGACACTCTCCTATCATACAGAACGACTCAGGGGAACATGCTGCTCTATGGTCGTCTTCAAAGGGATGGCTTCGTCCGTCGAAAGCGTGATGAGCTTAGAACACAGGTCGATGATTACCCTATGCACATTACGGAAATCGATTTCCACTATCATGTCGTTGGAACATCGCTGGAGTAACAAGAAGGTCACAGCATAGATATTTCCTTTGACGGTCACTCGCGCTGTGCGTTGCCCCGATGGCATACTGAGGTTCCCTCTGGCTGTTCGAATTTCTGGGCCGTCCTAAGGAGTCGTCACTTTTCTCAACTTCGGTGTGAATGTTTCATTCATCACCGAATAAATGGCGCCACCGACAGTCTTCATGCGGTGTGGTCGGTGGTGAATAACTAGAGTGGTAACTGTTGCCTCGGCAGAGGAAACACGCCACTTTGACCCCAGCTTCCTGTAGACGGCACCTCCGGTCTGGCCCGACCGAGGGAAGTCAGCAGTCGCCTTTTCCCATCCTCTCCTCTACCTTTCACTTTCCTATGTTCTTTCTCACAGCTGGCCTGTCTTCTCCTCTCTTAATACTTATTCCTGTTTCCAGGCGGCGAGGGTTAACCCTGTGCGGGTAACTACCCAGAGTTACTTCAGACTGGGCTATAGTGGCATTGTACAGCTGGCGTGGGCAGGACTTTCTTTCAAGTTCCTGTCCCGTCCCCTTGTTTGGCGGTTGGTACCGTGGCCAAACAAAAAACAACTTTTATTTCTCCACCTTTATCAAAAAATGACCGCCATCCTAAAAGAAAGGCGGACCCCTCTAACCCCTGAATTTTTCTCCAAAAAGACACATTTTTCAAAATATTACATAATCCAGAGCGAGTCAAAAGAAAAAAGAGCGAGAATGATTTACTCCTTCATTGTCGAAAGGTCTCTCAGAGAAGGTTTTTTCCATGGCTACAAGGCGACGAAGTTGGCGTTTGGTGAACTCTCTATACTCTATAACATTGTCTCGTTAGAAGAATCCCTTGTAACTGTTACACCCCACCGGTCTCTGAATGCGGTGCGTGTAATATCTGAAAATTACCGAATCTATCTCACAGTAGAAAAAATATTAGAAGGAATCAAGGAACAAAACGTCACTAACGCACACAGGATAAAAAATCGAACACATAAAGAAGTCCCTACAAAGCACATTGCCTTCACCTTTGCGTCCTGTTCACTGGCTCACTCAATAGACGTTGGATACACAAAAATATCTGTCCGTACGTACATCTCTAACCCCCGCCGGTGCTTTAGGTGCCAACGGTTTTTGCAATGGCTCGCAGAGCTGCCGTGGACAGGAAACGTGCACGAAATGCTCCGCCAAGCATCATATCTCCGAAACATGTTCTGCTCCACCTCAATGTGCGAAGAGTGGTGGGGTTCACCGGGCCTTTTCATGATCATGCACATCATGAGAAATGAGAGAATGAAATCATCACACTGAAAACAAATGAATACATTACATTCAAAGAGGCAAGACAACGAATCAAAGCCATCAAGTTTTTTCTAGCTGCAAACACAAACTTCTGCGATGCGGTGTGATGGGGTGGTGCACCACACCGGTTTTCAGTGCCTGCCCGGGCTTTGCCGAGCGGGGCTCGCGCAGGGCAATGCACCCCCCTGGCAGACAACAGCGATAGCTGCCCCGCCAACTCCGAAACAGGGCCCGTCGACCTCCGAGTCGGCAGCCCACGAGGTCCCTTCTAACAGGGAGAGGCCTACCCCTCTTACGCCTGTGGCTTCACGGGATTCCAGCGCCTCCAGGGAGGCGTTGGATACCACCCTAAGCACCGCTGTGTTGGAGCGGTGGTTAAACGCTTTAAAGAGAAAAGGGAAGCCAAGGATAATATCTCCTGAAAACTAACAGTCCCCCAGCTCCCGACACAATAAAATAGAGTATATTTGTTTCAATGGAACTGTAGAGGAGTAATGGGAAACTGCACAGACATTACAGGCATACTTAAATCAATGTCGCCCTTAGTTTGTGCCTTCAGGAGACAAAGATACAGCTAAAACACATAAATATCTTGAAAAAATTCATACTTTTCTGACGAGATAGCGGACAAACGAGCAGGCTCTTGGGTGGTTTCGCAAGCATAACGCAAAGCGACGTCTCTGCACGAGCAATATCATTAAAAACAAACTTTGAGGCTTTAACGGTCAAATGGTCAGTTTAGTTGCACACAAAACAAAAGCAGTGCGCTCTGTATACATACCGCCACACCTCACAGTTAGTATCCGCCATTTGGAAAGCTTTTTCCAGCAATTTCTTGAACCAGGTGTGGTAGTTGGGAATTTTAATTCGCACTCCCCCTTTTAGGCAAGTGAGCGCACAGACACCACAGGCTTAATATCTTTTCTCGAAGAGTGTATCGAAGATCTTTTACTTACAAATAACATATGCCTCGTGAATACAGGAAAAACCCCATACTCGTGTTCCTGCTCAGAAAAAACGAACTATCTTGATTTAACCTTCGTATCACAATAAGTATTTACCAACTTTAATTAGGATGTTCTAAATCATCTGTGAGGAAGCGACCACATATGCACAGTTTTAAAATTATCATCCTAAGTCCATATGCAAATCATTCCGACGCGACCTCCGCGCTGGAAACTCCAACTGGCTCACTTGTCACTGTTTGGCACAAATGCCACCCTACATAACGAATTCGATGAAGGACTAAGCATAGACGAAATAAATGGAAAATTTTCCACCTGCATAATTTCTGCTGCATTGATAGCGATTTCACAAACATCAGGACAAATAAGGAAAAATCGCTAGGTATGGTGGGCTAGTGCACTGCACGGGCTCGGGCCAGCCCGAAAGCCCGGGTCCGGCCCGACCCGCGGGCCGGTTCGGGACATGTCTTATTATGCCGGGCCTGGGCCGGGCCCGGACCTGAAGTTGCGCGCCCGGGCCGGGCTCGGGCTTGAAGCTGCGGGCCCGAGCCGGACTTGGGTCCCTACAGAAACGGCTGGAGTCCGACTTTTCGTTCACTATTGCAGAGTGAAGTACACAACTGCGGCATTGAAGCAGCGATACGGATGAGCTGCGAGTTATACTACGCGATGAGAGAAAAACTAAGCTCTATTCACTGACTTAATTATTTCCTTATTTCCACGTCGCGGTGCAGTAAGAGTAAAATGCAATCGGCCTTAATTGGCCAATGATCGTTCGTCATCCGAAAACATACCTATACACTATTAGAAATGCATTCCTTTAGAACATATTAGTTTAGGACGCTTGTAGTCAAGCACATACCGTGAAATACTCAAGCCTTTTAGCTTTTCGTTTCTGCTGAAAGGCGACCAGTTCGGCTATGAGCTCAACATGTGAGGTCGCGTTCGGTAAAAATGTGCCCTAGTGTTTGCTAGTCAGATTTAATATTTGTACTTCGCCGATGGCAGAATATAACTGATTAAAATCACGGGGAACGCAAAGTATACTACTACGCGTGTATGCAGCCCTTTTTATTTAGCTCTCGGAACTTCCGAGTTTATCTTTGCCCACCTACACGAGATCACTCTCCAAAAGACAGGCCAGCGAGCACTACTCTTCATCACTTCCTTCTGGGTTAAAAAAAGAAGCAACTTTCTCGAAGCCAAACTGCCGTTTCAGAACCTTTGTCGGCCAGTTCATTATCGGTGTAGTAGCAGTCTACTTGCTGAGAGTGAGCAATATACCTCAAGCTTACTGTGAAACGGGCCGGGCCGGGCCCGGGCTGGGCTTCACCCCGGGATTCACGGGCCGGGCCGGGCTCGCTACAGCGATATTTTAGCGGGCCCAGGCTTGAAACCGCGGGCCTGGGACGGGCTCGGGCTCCAGGTGTCGGGCACTGCACGGGCCTCAGATTGAGGCCCGTGCAGTGCTCTATGGTGGGCACAGGAGTGCCGACTGGAAAAAAAGAGCAAAACAAAGCAGGGGGAATATTTCGGATGTGCTCGACAGTGGATGTGCTCGAAAACTTGTTTTATTGCGAAAGCAATAGTGCTCACAGTTTGAGCCACTCAGCGTAAGCGCGGCGGTGGACAAGTTTGACCTTTAGCGTGACCTTAAACGGGACGTCATACTAGCTGCGAAAGACCAGGGCCCCAGCTCGGCTCGTCAGCGTAGAGCGGCGGTAGACACGGCGGGCGGTGAGCCTCTCGCTTCTCCTACTAGAGGGGCTGCGGTAGGAGTGACGTCACACCATCTGTGGAAGAGAAGGGCTCCAACTCGTGCCGTCGGCGGAGAGCGGCGGTAGACACGGTGGGCGGTGAGCCTCTCGCTTCTCCCGCTAGGAGCGCTGCGGTCGGAGTGACGTCATACCAGTTGTATAAACAAAGCTCCAGCTCGTACCATCGGTGCAGAGCGGCGGTAGACACGGCGCATACGGGCTGAAGAAACGGATGAAGTTGCTTTCGCATTTTCTGTGCTTAAGCAAGCTGAGCCTCTGCCAGTATTTTTATTCAAAAGGGCGAGTACCAAAGCATGACGCATTCGCAGAAATGCCGAAAAAATGTCCTTGAAGAAATAAGTCTCTGCAATAAACAATGCACTACCGTCCAAGAAATTGTGGGATGAGGTCCGTAATTTCAGTGGTGACTTTACTCCGTACACTTGTCTACTTCTGCCCGTTGCTGGCACACATGCAAAATTACAACAGGCGAACATACTGGGTGAGCTCTTCGCTTTTGTTTCCACGTCTTCCAACTACGCAGAGACATTTTAAAAATACAAAACCATACCAAAAAAACTAAAACTTCACAGAGGAGCAGGAATGAATGAAGGTTACAATAGACAAATTACAAGTCAGGAACCAAATAGAGTACTATCTGCAGGCAAACAGACAGCAGCGGCCCAGATAATAAACACTACTCATGCTAGCACATCTGTCTTAGGCTGTCGTTGAGCACTCCTAAAATTCTGCAACAAAATCTGGCTTTTAGGGAAGATACCTGAGGCATGGAAGAAAGGCATCATAGTACATTTCTTGTAACCAGGAAAACCATCATCGAGTCCTGGTAGTTAGAGGCCATTTGCACTTATCAGCTGTCGAGCAAAATTATTTGAATGTGTGGTGAACTTCCGACTAATCTTTGTTATTGAATCTCGTCAGCTTCTCTACATACATCAGTGTGGGTTCAGAAAAGCATCGTCCACCATACATAATCTTTTCCGTCTTGAAAACACAGTGCGTAAGGCGTTCATACACAAGCAGCATTGTCTTGCTGGTATTTTTGACATGCGAAAGGCGTCCGACACCACTTGGAGGTTCTGCATAGTCCACTACCTAGCACATTTGGGCATCCGGGGCATGATGCTGAACAGTTTGAGCGACTTTCTAGCTGACAGTTCATTCGAAGTACGTCTAGGTACTACCCTATTAGTGAATTTCATCCAGAAAAACGCTGTACCTCATGAGCATATTATAAGTAGTACACTTTTGACAGTAAAAATGAACTCCATAGCAAAAATAATCCCCAAGTCTATTATATATTCAGTGTGTGTCGATGACCTGCAAATTGCATGTAGTCCTCTAGCATATCAACATGTGGGAGACAGATACAGATGACTGTAAATAAATTGGCTAATTGGGCAGATGAAAAGGGATCTGAATTCTCCCCACAAAAATCAGTGACTGTGCTGTTCTCGCCCAAACGAGGCTTGCAACGTAACCTCATTCTGTACCTAATTTAAGTTGTGTCACCAGTAAAACAGGAAAACAAGTTCTTGGGCATAACATTTGATAAGCAACTCTCATTCCTAAGTCACATAAACAACTTAAAAAAGAAAGCATCTCGAACCCTAAACGCACTCAAGGTACTTTCACGAAAACTCTGGGATTCCGTCATGACTTGCCTTTTGCAGATATATGGCTGTCTTGTGCGCTGCTGTTTAGATTTTGGACGCGTTGTTTGTGGTTCAGCCAGGCCGCCGTACTTGAAACGATCAGACCCGCTTCATAACTTAGGTCTTCTTTCAACAGGAGCATACAGAACATCTGCCATATTTAGCCTTTATGTAGAAACAAATGAACCATCCCTAGCAGCCAGAAGAGCCATGCCCACAAGCGCATATGTACTGAAATAAGATCTCTACCGAAACATATTTGCTCTATAGAAAGCAAAAAAAAAAAACGCCCGGCGGACTACACATGAGGAAGAAACAAGAATAGAGGCTACTCATTAATGAAGTTTTATTGCTACACACACGCACAATCGATGCTTAAGGAATGACAGTTCATTAACTGCTTTCAAATGCTTCGCTGCAGCCTCAGCCGCAGGTGAGGAGGAGCACAAACAGACCGGCAGTACAACTCCAATCAACATCGAAAGTAAGCTCATTGATGCTTACAGATTTATTCGGCATTAACGTGCGCCATGATGTGACAGTAATTGAGGGGCTAGCTTAGAGCGTTTTTGGCTTGAGGGAATGAAAGGTTGTAGTTCTTATTCAAGCATTCCCTTAAGAATTAGCTATTTAAATCAAATATTTTTCTGTGTGCTGTGCAGCTAGGAGAATCAATGGCTCACGATCTAGAAGAGCGGAATTTTAGAAAAGCTAAAAAGCGAGGTTGTGCCAACGAATCGTTCCCGAGTTCGCGCAAAAAGTTCCGAAAGAATGCCGTAAAAAGAGTTGTTCTGTCTTAACATTACAGAGTACATTTCTTGGAATAATAAATATCTTCTAGAACAGAAGTAGTCGCATTGTGCCCCTTATTACTTGGCAATAGCTTCTTTTCGCGGCAGTTTTTTCTCTTTCATTCATAGTGCTGTTTTCTTGTTAAAAAATACCCTTAATAAGAAGCGTTGCTGAGCCTGTTTTTATTCCATGACTTTCAAAGAAAACATTCTGTGTGTGAATGGGGGGCGCTATTTTTGAAATAGTTTTTTTTATTAACCGTGGGTGAGGCGTAAGATATGTGCGTGTCTCATATGCATACTTATTCTAAACCAGTAATGAGAACTCTGGGGAGTTGATTTGATTTATATGTCACAGAGGGACTCAGGCTATGAGGGACGCCGTAGTGAAGACTCCAGATATTTTGGCCACCTGGGGTTCTTTAACGTGCACTAAAATCGCACAGTGCATGGACCTCTAGAATTTCAACTCCATCAAAATTTGACCGCCGCAGTCGGGATTGTACCCGCATCTTTCAGGTTAGGAGCCGAGTACCTATAATCACTGAGCCACCGGAATTGAATATCAATTTGAAGCCGTGTAGACTATTCATACTGGAGAAAAGGAGCACAGCTTTCCAAATTACTCCATACAAATACCTCCAATTTGGGAGGCTACGTGTCTACCCATCTGTCTTCTGGACTTGTTAGAATTGAAAACTGCTTCAATTAAAATAATACGCAGTTTTCTCATGGAAAAAGCTCTAAAACTCAACAATAAAATTTATTTTTGTTCTCGCCATGATGGGTTTCGCCAGAGTTTACTTGTAAAAGCACGCACAACTGCATGGTGGCCTATCAGCGAAATATAGAAACCGACAGGGTCGTGTTTGTTTCTTTGATGGTATTCTGCTTGCGAAATTATGGTACGTATGTGCACTGTTTCTAGTTTGCGGCTCTTAAAGCATGTGCGATGCGTGTGTCCCACTGCTGTGCAAAGCTATATTTACTGTAGCCTCAAGCGCGGTTCTTTTACATAGTGGAGTGGGTTGAAACAAAAACAAAACCTACTTAAGATAGGACCAGGAACTAAATGAAAAATACGTGCGTGCAAAGAAATGAAATACTTGACCGACCAGCACAATCTAATTAATGCACAATTGGAGCGAAGCTTCATTTTGAAATCTACTGAGGCGGAAGACGTGGACGACTCTTGCCCTACCCTTAAGAGTACAATGCGAAGCATTGCCGCTTTGTCCCTCAAGGCCTCTAAAGTATCGCAATGAACTGACGCACCTCAGTGGTGCGGAGCTTCGCGGTGAAATCCTTGCCAGATTGCTGCGTCCTCTGCACTGTCGGCTGCTCACTGCGAAAAGGCGTAACGCGCGATTCTCGTTGCTCGAAAGAGGGGTGCTGAAGCCACAAAGGAGGCGCCTTCGTTTGGACCAGGCACGAAGCGCGTGGCCCGCGTAATCATGGTGAATACAAGGGGAGTACAGCTCACAAAAAGACAAGGACAAGAAGATAACACAACAAGCGCAGACTCGCGACTAACTTTATTTGAAAACACGACACTCCTTTTATAGTTTCAAAACTGTCACATCACACACATGATGAAACCAAAAACCTGTCTTCATTGTGATACAGTTTGATAGAAGGGTCACTTACGCAATCTTTATCCTTCTATTTGATGCAAAACGCCTCCGCCAACTCACGCGCCACCTGGTCACGGCTCCTCCTCAAAACTTTTGTATCTCTCAGCAAAGGCAGGCAAGGGTTATTGCGCGTAGCATCCGGGCATGCGCCACAATGCAGGGGTAAATGTATACCCTGCCACAGTTGAGGGGAATCTGAGGGGAAGCGGACTGCGAGAAGCGTCATGCCACTCGTTTTGTCAGGTGCCAGACGGGTGTCGTTTACCAGATTACCCTCACCTGTGGCAGGGTATACATCGGTCAGACAGGCCGATGTCTGAATGAGCGCTTAAGGGAACACCAGCTTTCCATGAAATCAGGGACAGGGTCGTTTGTTTGTTTGTTTGTTTGTTTGTTTGTTCGTTTGTTTTTCTTTCAACGCTCCTCCGCGGTCCCAGCTGGACGAAATTTCCGGAGCTTTCCGTTAAAGTGTCCCTTATAGCTTGAGTCGCTTTGGAACGTTAAACCTTATATACAGAAATCAACATGAACTTCAAAGCAAATGTTTTCTCGATTCAGACACCAGCTAAGGTCAATAAGAACATGAAGTGCAGGAAACCGAACGAAGGCTTTGAATCAAAGTAATTGCCCAGTCCTTGTTAGTATTCTTGCGTGCAAAAAAAATTGCAGTTAGGTATTCAGAGGGCACTCTGTGTTTCTCTTAGCTTGTGCGGCATAATCCTGTCACGCTGATTTATTTAACTACCTCTCTGTGTTGGCGCGGCAGCATTTTATTCTCAACCACTACGAATACAATCCCGGTGGATAAAAAGAACCGCCGCTTATATAGCAATGGCCTTGGGGCAAATTGCTGTTTTTGAGCTCAGGCTATCAAACAAAATGTTATTCCGATGTGGCTACCGGCTCAGGTGAAGAAGATCATGAGAAAGAGAGCGACGGCTGTGAATGAGCGTAAGTGAATCGTCCTATTTCGTATTGCCGCGTTGAACGAAAAATTGCGGCATCATATTTCGTGAGGGCAACCAGCAATGCTCTCCGATGATGCGCGAAAGATATTTCACTGCTGTGCATTAAACTATCTGCCCATATTGTCATGATAAAATTTCACTCTCATGCACAATAGGTACAAAACCGATGGCTAAAACGCGCTCCCGCTTATTTGGCAATGGAGTGTTTGAGAAAAATCATGTTTTAACTAAGGTTATGAATCCAAATGTTATCTTGGTGCAGCGACCGGCTCAGGTGATGAAGATCACGAGAAGACAAGCAAGATAACGACGGCTGTAAATAAGTGTAAGGGCTGCGTCCTATTCCGCATTGCAGCGTTCAACTAAAAATAGCGGCACCATATTTCGTGACGGCATTGTGCAATTTTCTTAATGCGCAATCCAACTTTCACTCCTGCGCATTTTGCCATCTTGCTATCAGTTCATGAACCCACTTTATTCTCACGCACAAAAAATACCATCCCGCGGGATCATAGAGCCAACTCTTGTGTAGCAAATTCCTAGATAGCAATTATCAAATTTTCAGCTGATATTCTGAAATTAAATACTCTCGCGATGCAGCCACCGGCTCAAACGAAGATCAGAAGACGGGCAAGAGAACGACAGGTAAGTGTTCCGTCCTATTTCGCACTGTGTGCAAAAAGAAAAGCCGCAACCGTTTACTGACAGCGCGCTTCAATTCTCTTAGACAGTCAGAAATACATCATTCGCTCCTATGCATTTAACTGCTTTGCGAACTTTTCCTCTCTCCGCTTTAGTCACTTCAAGCATAAGAGATAGAAGCCCGATTGATAAAAAAAGCTGCCGCTTATCTGGCAATCATCAGCCGTGTGGCGCTTTCTAAGTTTCTCTCCTGCATCACTAAGGAACTGTCTCGATGCAGCCACCAGCTCAGGTAAAGAAGATGATGAGAAGATGAGCGACAGAACGACGGCCTTGAATGAGAGTAAGTATTTAATCCGTTTTTATTAATGGATGCAAATATGGCATCGTGTTTCGTAGTAGCCTCTCCAGTTCTCTAAGAGAGTGCACAATGCATCACTTACTCCTCTGCATCTATTTTGTTATGTTGTATGCACCTCATCTCAATCTTAAGCAAAAGACATACAAACCCGGTGGATAAAAAGGCCGTCGCTTATATGGCAACGACAGCCGTGCCACTTTCTAAGTTTCTCTGCTAAAATTCTGAATGGAAATGTTATCTCGATGAAGCCACCAGCTCAAGTGAAGATCATGAGAAGGTGGGCAACACAACGACGGCTTTGGATGAGAGAAAGTTTTTCGTCAATTTTGCACTGTTGGGGGAAAAAAAGCAGGCATTTATTTGATGAAAGCAGTCTCAAATTCTCTTATCCAACGCGCATTGCACCTTTCACTGCTGTAAATTGAAATATATTGCTATATTGTATTTAACGCATTTATTCTCAAGCAAGAAACATACACACCCTGTGGATAAAGAGGCCATTGTTTATATAACAATGACCGGGCTGGCACTTCCTAAGTTTGTCTGCTCATCTTGTGAATGAATGTGTTATCTCGATGCAGCCACTGCCTCAGGTGAAGATAAGGACAAGATGGGGATCAGAACGACGGCTTTCGGTGAGAGTAAGTGTTTGGAGAATTTTCCACTGCTGGGTGCATCATATTTGCGGACAGCCCAGTCCAATTCGCCTATATAGTGCGGATTCCATCTTTCAATCTTTCGCATTCAAATACCTTCTTAACTTGTCTCTACCGCATTTTATTCTCAAGAACAAAAAATGAAAAAAACCCGGCCGATATGGTCACAGCCTACGTGGCTTTTTCAAATTTTTAGTGTTCAGCTTTTCAAAGGAAATGTTATTTGATGCAGCCACCGCCTCAGGTGAAGATGGAGAGATGATGGGGAATAGAACGACACGTTAGCGTGACAGTGTTTCGTGAATTGTCCTCTGCTAAGGGCCAAAAAATATAGGCATCATATTTGGTGACACGACTCTCCACTTCTCCCAGATAACGCACGTTACGTCTTTCTGTCTTGCGTATCTAGATATCTTGGTGTCTCCACCGCATTTTAATCTCAAGCACAAGGCAGACAAACCCTTTGGATAAAAACGGCCGCCCTTCCATGGCAGTGGCCTGGCTGGCTCTTTCAAAGTTTTTGTGTGTAGCTTCTCTAAGGGAACGTATTTTTATACAGCTACACCCTCACGTGAAGAAGATGAAGAGAAAATGGCGAGCAGAACTACGGGTTTGAATGAGAGTAAGTGTTTCTTGCATTTTGCACTGCTATGTAGAAAAACAATGAACCAGCATATTTGCTGACAGCACTCTCAAATTCCACTAGATAATGCGCATTTGATATTTCGGCCTTGCATAATTAGATATTTTGTTTGCTTGTCTCCACCTCCGTTTAATCTCAAGCACAAGAAACACATATACTAGACGATCAAAACGGTCGCCCTCATACGGGAATCGCCGGGCTGTTTTAACTTGTCTACACCTGATTTTAATGTCGAGCTCAAGAAAGATAAACTCGGTCGATAAAAACGACCCTTCTTATATGGAAATGGCCTGGCTGGCATTTCAAAATCTTCTATGTTGAGCTTCTCAAATGCAACGTTCTTTCATGCAGCCACCGACTCAGGTGAAGAAGGTGAAGAGAACGTGGGGAAGAGAACGACGGGATTGATTAAGAGTAAGTGTTTCGAGTATTATCGACTGGTGGGGAGATATATATGAAGGTTCATATTTGCGGACAGCACTCTCAAACTCTTGAAGATTTATTAACTACAATAAATCTACATACACTCACGTAACTAAAAAACAGAACGTTATCAGATTTGAATATAATATTGGAGAAAATGCCTTGGTCGAGGTGCAGAGTTTCTGGTACTTAGGGGTGACAGTGACGCATAATCTAGACTGGCGTATTCACTTTGAGAATATCTATTCAAAAGCGTACCAGAAGCTTTGCTTTCTTAGGAGAAAACTTCCAAACGCAACTAGAGAAATTAAGTTAGTCGCCTACAAAACGTTTATACGACCAGTTCTGGAATATGCGAATGCTGTGTGGAGCCCTCACCAAAAATGCTTAAAAATGAATGTAGAAAGAGTACAGCGGATTTCGGCACGTTTTATATGTTCAAAGTATCGCCGTACTGACTCGGTTACAAAGATGACGCAGCAGTGTGAATTGGAAACGCTGGAAATTAGAAGAATAAAACATAGACTCAAACTTCTTTTTCCAGATAATGCAAGGGACATTAAAAATAAATAAAGAACATTATGTGAAAGCGCCTCTAAAACGTGGTTCCCGGAAAAACCACAGCAGGGTACTACAGCCTATTAACACACGTACGGATATGTACCGGTATTCTTTCCTCCCTGATGTAATTGAAATGTGGAACAAATTGCCAAGTGATGTTGTGGCGAGTACGAACGTGCAACAATTTGAGCTAGGTGTTGACATATTTTTGAGAAATGGTGTACAAATTTTGAACTCTGACTCATGATTGCTCATTTATGTATTTGTTTTTGTTCCCTCCCTGTAACGACCCTCATTTGAGGGTTAACAGTATGACCAAATAAATAAATAAATAAATAAACTCTCCTAGATAATGCGCATTCCATCTTTAGTTCTAGCATAATTTCGTCTTTTGTCAGCTTGTCACCACCGCAGTTTAACCTCAAGCACAAGCAACACTCACCCGGACGATCAAAACGGTCGCCCTCTTACGGGAATGGCCGTTGTGGCTTGTCTCCACCCGATTTAACGTCAAGCAGAAGAAAGACAAACCCGGTCGATTAAAGCGGCTGCCCATGCATATAAATTGCTTGGCTTGAAGTTTTATAATTTTTTGTGTTCACCTTCTCAAATGAAACCTTATTTGATGCAGCCAACACCTCAACTGAAGAAGATGAAGAGGACGTGGGGAACGGAATAACGGGTTCGAATAAGTGTTTCGTGCAATTTTCACTGCTGGGTGAAAGTATAATTACGGGTCTTATTTGTTGACAGCACTTAAATTCTCGCAGATTATACGCGTTTCATTTTTTAGTGTTGTGTATTTAGATATCTCTTTAAATTCTCTGCTCCGTGTTCTAATCTCAAGTTCAAGGCAAACAAACCCCGTCGGTTAAAGTGGCTGCCCTCTTATGGCAATGGCCTGACTGACATTTTTTTAATTTTCTGTGCTCAGCTTCTCAAAATAAATGTGATTTGATGCAGCGACCAGCACAGGTAAAGGAGATGAAGAGATGGGGAACAGCACGACGGGTTTGGATAAGAGTAAGTGTTTCGTGTATTATCCACTGCTGGGTGAAGTTGTAATGAGGAATCGCAGTTCCTGACAGTACTCTGCATTTCTCCTAGATAATGGTCAATCCATCATTCAGTCTTGTCTGTATAGATATCTGTTCAACTATTCTGCACCGTGTTTTAATCTCAAGCTCAAGACAAATAAACCCGGTCGATAAAAACGGCCGCCCTCTTACGGAAATGGCCTGGCTGACATTCTTTAATTTTCTGTGCTCAGCTTCTCAAAATAAATGTTATTTGATGCAGCGACCACCACAGGTAAAGGAGATGAAGAGATGGGGAACAGCACGACGGGTTTGGATAAGAGTAAGTGTTTCGTGTATTATCCATTGCTGGGTGAAGTTATAGTGAGGAATCGCAGTTCCTCACAGTACTCTGTATTTCTCCCAGATAATGGTCAATCCATCTTTCAGTCTTGTGTGTATAGACATCTGTTCAACTATTCTGCACCGCGTTTTAATCTCAAGCTCAAGACAAACAAAACCCGGTCGATAAAAATGGCTGCCCTCTTATGGCAATGGCCTGGATGACATTTCTTAATTTTCTGTGCTCAGCTTCTCAAAATAAATGTTATTTGATGCAGCGACCACCACAGGTGAAGGAGATGAAGAGATGGGGAACAGCACGACGGGTTCGGATAAGACTAAGTGTTTCGTGTATTATCCACTGCTGGGTGAAGTTATAGTGAAGAATCGCAGTTCCTGACAGTACTCTGTATTTCTGCTAGATAATGGTCAATCCATCTTTCAGTCTTGTGTGTAGGTATCTGTTCAACTATTCTGCACCGTGTTATAATCTCAGGCTGAAGACAAACAAACCCGGTCGATCAAAACGACCGCCCTCTTACGGCAATGGCCTGGCTTACATTTTTTAATTTTCTGTGCTCAGCTTCTCAAAATAAATGTTATTTGATGCAGCGACCACCACAGGTAAAGGAGATGAAGAGATGGGGAACAGCACGACGGGTTTGGATAAGAGTAAGTGTTTCGTGTATTATCCATTGCTGGGTGAAGTTATAGTGAGGAATCGCAGTTCCTCCCAGTACTCTGTATTTCTCTTATATAATGGTCAATCCATCTCTCAGTCTTGTGTGTATAGATATCTGTTCAACTATTCTGCACCGTGTTTTCATCTCAAGCTCAAGACAAACAAAACCCGGTCGATAAAGATGGCCCCCCTCTTATGGCAATGGCCTGGATGACATTTCTTAATTTTCTGTGCTGAGCTTCTCAAAATAAATGTTATTTGATGCAGTGACCACCACAGGTAAAGGAGATGAAGAGATGGGGAACAGCACGACGGGTTTGGATAAGACTAAGTGTTTCGTGTATTATCCACTGCTCGGTGAAGTTCTAGTGAGGAATCGCAGTTCCTTACAGTACTGTGCGTTTCTCCTAGATAATGGTCAATCCATCTTTCAGTCTTGTCTGTATAGATATCTGTCCAACTATTCTGCACCGTGTTTTAATCTCAAGCTGAAGACAAATAAACCCGGTCGATAAAAACGGCCGCCCTCTTACGGCAATGGCCTGGCTGACATTTAATTTTCTGTGCTCAGCATCTCAAAATAAATGTTATTTGATGCAGCGACCACCACAGGTAAAGGAGATGAAGAGATGGGGAACAGCATGACGGGTTTGGATGAGACTAAGTGATTCGTGTATTATCCACTGCTGGGTGAAGTTATAGTGAAGAATCGCAGTTCCTGACAGTACTCTCTATTTCTGCTAGATAATGGTCAATCCATCTTTCAGTCTTGTGTGTATAGATATCTGTTCAACTATTCTGCACCGTGTTTTAATCTCAAGCTCAAGACAAACAAACCCGGTCGATAAAAACGGCCGCCCTCTTACGGCAATGGCCTGGCTTACATTTTTTAATTTTCTGTGCTCAGCTTCTCAAAATAAATGTTATTTGATGCAGCGACCACCACAGGTAAAGGAGGTGAAGAGATGGGGAAAAGCACGACGGGTTTGGATAAGAGTAAGTGTTTCGTGTATTATCCACTGCTGGGTGGAATTATAATGAAAAATCACTGTTCCTGACAGCACTCTCTATTTCTCCTAGATAATAGCCAATTCATTTTTTACCCTTCTGTGTATACATATCTGTTCAACTATTCTGCACCGCGTTTTATTCTCAAACACATGAAAGACAAACCCGGCCGATAAAAACGGCCGCCCTTATATGCCAATGGCTTGGCTGGCAGTTTTTTAATTTTCTGTGTTCAGCTTCTCAAACGAGACGTTCTTCGATGCAGCCACCGGCTCAGGTGAAGAAGATGAAGAGAAGATGGGGAACAGAACGACAAGTTTTGATAAGAGTAAGTGTTTCGTGTATTATCTACTGCTGGGTGAAGTTATAATTAGGAATCGCAGTTCCTGACAGTACTCTGCATTTCTCCTAGATAATGGTCAATTCATCTTTTCAGCCTTCTGTGTATAGATATCTGTGAAACTATTCTTCAGCGAGTTTTGATCTCAAGCTCGAGAAAGACAAATCCGGTAGATAAACTCGGCCGCTGATATATGGCAATGGCTTGGCTGGCAGTTTTTTACTTTCCTGTGTTCAGCTTCTTAAATGAGACGTTCTTCGATGCAGCCACCGGCTCAGGTGAAGAAGATGAAGAGAAGATGAAGAACAGTAAGTGTTTCGTGTATTATCCACTGCTGGGTAGAATTATAATGAAAAATCACTGTTCCTGACGGCACTCTCTATTTCTCCTTGATAATAGGCAATTCATATTTTACTCTTCTGTGTATAGATATCTGTTCAACTATTCTGCACCGTGTTTTATTCTCAAGCACAAGAAAGACAAACCCGGTCGATAAAAATGGCGGTCCTTAAATTACAATGGCTTAGCTGGCAGTTTTTAAACTTTCTGTGTACAGCTTCTCAAACGAAACTTTATTCGAAGCAACCCCCACCTTAAGTGAAGAAGATGAAGAAATGAGGAACAGAACGATAAGTTCAAAGGAGAGAGTTTCTTGCATTTTTGCTGCTGTGTGGAAGTATAACCCTGGGTCATATTTGCTTACACCACTCTTATATTCTCCCAGATAATGCGCATTCCATATTTTAGGCTTTTGTATTTATAAACGTTTTAAACTTTTCTGCGCCGTGTTCTAATCTCAAGCTCAGTAAAGCAGAAAGTTGGGCTAGTTGGTAACAATCCAACTGAAAACGGCGCGCAGAAAAACACGCAAAATACAAAATCTCAAGCTCAAGACAAACAAACTCGTCAGATCAATGTGCCCGCCCTCATATGGCAATGGCCTGGCTGACTTTTTTTTAATTTTCTCTGTTCAGCTTCTCAAAGTCAATGTTATTTGATGCAGCCACCTCCTCAGGTAAACAAGATGAAGAGATGATGGGGAACAGAACGACGAGTTTGAGTGAGTGTGTTTCATACATATTTCTCACCTGGGCGCCAAAAAAAAATTAGGGATCATATTTGCTAACACCCTTCTCTACTTCTCCCAGATAACGCACATTCCGTCTCTCAGTCTTGCGTATTTAGATATCTTGTTAAATTGTCTCCACCGCATATTTATCTCAAGCACAAGGAAGGCAACCCCTTTGGATAAAAATGGCCGTTCTTACATTGGAGTGGTCTGGCTGACATTTTCAGAGTTTTCTACTTAGATTCTCAAAGGAAACGTATTTTTATACAGCTACCCCCTCACTTGAAGGAGATAAGAAGATGGCGAACAGAACTACGGGTTTGAGTGAGAGTAAGTGTTTCGTTCCTTTTCCACAGCTAGGTACAAAAATAATGAGCCAGCATATTTGCTGACAGAACTCTCAATTTCCCCTAGATAATGCGCATTCCATTGTTAGCTGCTGCATAATTATATATTTTGTTTGCTTGTCTCGACTGCAGTTTAATCTCAGGCACAAGAAACACACCGGGATGATCAAAACGGTCACCCTCATATGGGAATGGCCGGGCCGGCTTAACTTGTCTCCTCCTAATTTTTATGCAAAGAACATGAAACACAACCCGGTCGATAAAAATGGCCGCCCTTATATCGCAATGGCCTGGCTGGCATTTTCTAACTTTTTTGTTCAGCTTCTCAAACGAAACATTCTTTGATGCAGCCACCGGCTCAGGTGAAGAAGCTGAAGAGAACATGGGGAACAGAACAACGGGTTTGGATCAGAGTAGGTGTTTCGGGTCTTATCTACTGCTGGGTGGAGTTACACCTGACATCGCTGTCCATTTCTCCATATTAAAGGTTCACTGAAGAGGATTCTGAACTTGTCTTTTTGCCGCGGCAACTCGATCTACACGTTCCTAGCATTCTTAGAAACTGCAACTTATTGCCCTCTATGGCCGATTTTCCTAATTAAATCGAAATAACGTCCGGCTCCCGCCCTTTTTTTGAATTCTCCCTCGTACGATGGGCGAAGTCGACCAACGCGTGAAGTTCCTTTCAGCCAGCTCCGTGGAGGCTTTACTTTCGCTTTATTTTGTTTTCTAGGTTTCTATGAATAAATAGTTTCATTCGCAGATAATATAGCCGCAAAATAAGCCCGCAGAAACAAAAATACGCGCGGACTACTTGCTACTACGGACTACTATGTATTACTCCGCCGATGGCAGAGCGGCAAGCCGCCACTGGACTGGGTGAAAGGCACTCTACGCGTTGGTCGACTCCGCCCACCGTACGAGGAAGAATTAAAAAAAAGGGCGGGAGCCGGACGTTAACTCGATTTAATTTGGGAAATCGGCCATACAAGGCAATAGGTCGCAGTTTCTAAAAATGCTAGGAACGTGTAGATCGAGTTCCCGCGGCAAAAAGACAAGGTCAGATTCCTCTTCAGTGAACCTTTAATATGCCGTCCAACTTTCAGTCGTGTGTGTGTGTGTGTATATAAATAATCTAAAGCTCAAACAAAGAAACCCGGTCGATAAAAACTGCCGCCCTCATATGGCAATGGCCTGGCTGGCGTTTTTTAAATTTTCTGTGTTTAGCTTCTCATACAAAGCGTTCTTTGATGCAGCCACCGCCTCAAGTGAGCTAGATGAAGAGACGATGGGGAACAGAACGACGCATTTGGATAACAGTAAGTGCTTCGTATGTTATTCACCGCTGGGTGGAGTTATGTTGAGGAATCACAGGTCCTGACAGCAATCTCTATTTCCCCAAGATAATGGGCAATCCAACTCTAAGTCTTGTGTACATAGTTACATTTTTAACTTCTCTGCGCCATGCTTTAATCTCAAGCTCAAGACAAACAAACCCGGTCGTTAAAAACTGGCGCCCTCATATGGCAATGACCTGGCTGGCATTTTTTTAATTTTCTTTGTTCAGCTCCTCATGCAAAGCGTTCTTTGATGCAGCCACCGTCTCAAATGAACTAGATGAAGAGAAGATGGGGAACAGAACGACGGATTTGGATAAGAGTAAGTACTTCGTGTATTGTCCACTGCTGGTTGGAGTTATATTGAGGAATCACAGTTCCTGACAGCACTCTCTTTTTCCCCAAGATAATGGGCAATCCAACTCTCAGTCTTGTGTACATAGTTACATTTTTAACTTCTCTGCGCCATGCTTTAATCTCAAGCTCAAGACAAACACACCCGGTCGATAAAAACTGGCGCCCTCATATGGCAATGACCTGGCTGGCATTTTTTTTTAATTTTCTGTGTTCAGCTCCTCATGCAAAGCGTTCTCTGATGCAGCCACCGTCTCAAATGAACTAGATGAAGAGAAGATGGGGAACAGAACGACGGATTTGGATAAGAGTAAGTACTTCGTGTATTGTCTACTGCTGGTTGGAGTTATATTGAGGAATCACAGTTCCTGAGAGCACTCTCCATTTCGCCAAGATAATGCGCAATCCAACTCTCAGTCTTGTGTACATAGTTATCTTTTTACCTTCTGTGCCCCATGTTTTAATCTCAAGGTCAAGAGAAACAAACCCGGTCGATAAAAACTGGCGCCCTCACACGGCAATGACCTGGCTGGCATTTTTTTTTAATTTTCTGTGTTCAGCTCCTCATGCAAAGCGTTCTTTGATGCAGCCACCGCCTCAAGTGAGCTAGATGAAGAGAAGATGGGGAACAGAACGACGGATTTGGATAACAGTAAGTGCTTCGTATGTTATCCGCTGCTGGGTGGAGTTATAATGAGCTATCACAGTTCCTGATAGCACTCTCCTTTTCTCCAAGATAATGGGCAATCCAACTCTCAGCCTTGTGTACATAGTTACATTTTTAACTTCTTTGCGCCATGCTTTAATCTCAAGCTCAAGACAAACACACCCGGTCGATAAAAACTGGCGCCCTCATATGGCAATGACCTGGCTGGCATTTTTTTTAATTTTCGGTGTTCAGCTTCTCATGCAAAACGTTCTTTGATGCAGCCACCGCCTCCAGAACGACGGATTTGGATAACAGTAAGTGCTTCGTGTATTGTCCACTGCTGGGTGGAGTTATATTGCGGAATCACAGTTCCTGACAGCACTCTCCATTTCTCCAATATAATGCGCAATCAAACTTTCAGTCTTGTGTACATAGTTGTTTTTTTAACTTCTGTGCCTTATGTTTTAATCTCAAGCTCAAGAGAAACAAACCCGGTCGATAAAAACTGGCGCCCTCACACGGCAATGACCTGGCTGGCATTTTTTTAATTTTCTGTGTTCAGCTCCTCATGCAAAGCGTTCTTTGATGCAGCCACCGCCTCAAGTGAGCTAGATGAAGAGAAGATGGGGAACAGAACGACGGATTTGGATAACAGTAAGTGCTTCGTATGTTATCCGCTGCTGGGTGGAGTTATAATGAGCTATCACAGTTCCTGATAGCACTCTCCTTTTCTCCAAGATAATGGGCTATCCAACTTTCAATCTTGCACATATAGTTATCTTTTATAGTTATCTTTTAAACTTCTGTGCCCCATGTTTTAAATCTCAAGATCAAGAGAAACAAACCCTGCCGATAAAAACTGGCGCCCTACATGGCAATGGCCTGCCTGACATTTTTTTTAATTTTCTGTGCTCAGCTCCTCATGCAAAGCGTTCTTTGATGCAGCCACCGTCTCAAATGAACTTGATGAAGAGAAGATGGGGAACAGAACGACGGATTTGGATAAGAGTAAGTACTTCGTGTATTGTCCACTGCTGGTTGAAGTTATATTGAGGAATCACAGTTCCTGACAGCACTCTATTTCCCCAAGATAATGGGCAATCCAACTTTCACTCTTGCGTATATAGTTATCTTTTATAGTTATCTTTTTAACTTCTGTGCCCCATGTTTTAATCTCAAGCTCAAGAGAAACAAACCCGGTCGATAAAAACTGGCGCCCTCACACGGCAATGACCTGGCTGGCATTTTTTTTAATTTTCTGTGTTCAGCTCCTCATGCAAAGCGTTCTCTGATGCAGCCACCGTCTCAAATGAACTAGATGAAGAGAAGATGGGGAACAGAACGGCGGATTTGGATAAGAGTAAGTACTTCGTGTATTGTCCACTGCTGGTTGGAGTTATATTGAGGAATCACAGTTCCTGACAGCACTCTCTATTTCCCCAAGATAATGGGCAATCCAACTCTCAGTCTTGTGTACATAGTTACATTTTTAACTTCTTTGCGCCATGCTTTAATCTCAAGCTCAAGACAAACAAACCCGGTCGATAAAAACTGGCGCCCTCACACGGCAATGACCTGGCTGGCATTTTTTTTAATTTTCTGTGTTCAGCTCCTCATGCAAAGCGTTCTTTGATGCAGCCACCGCCTCAAGTGAGCTAGATGAAGAGAAGATGGGGAACAGAACGACGGATTTGGATAACAGTAAGTGCTTCGTATGTTATCCGCTGCTGGGTGGAGTTATAATGAGCTATCACAGTTCCTGATAGCACTCTCCTTTTCTCCAAGATAATGGGCTATCCAACTTTCAATCTTGCACATATAGTTATCTTTTATAGTTATCTTTTAAACTTCTGTGCCCCATGTTTGAAATCTCAAGATCAAGAGAAACAAACCCTGCCGATAAAAACTGGCGCCCTACATGGCAATGGCCTGCCTGACATTTTTTTTAATTTTCTGTGCTCAGCTCCTCATGCAAAGCGTTCTTTGATGCAGCCACCGTCTCAAATGAACTTGATGAAGAGAAGATGGGGAACAGAACGACGGATTTGGATAAGAGTAAGTACTTCGTGTATTGTCCACTGCTGGTTGGAGTTATATTGAGGAATCACAGTTCCTGACAGCACTCTCTATTTCCCCAAGATAATGGGCAATCCAACTCTCAGTCTTGTGTACATAGTTACATTTTTAACTTCTTTGCGCCATGCTTTAATCTCAAGCTCAAGACAAACAAACCCGGTCGATAAAAACTGGCGCCTTCACACGGCAATGACCTGGCTGGCATTTTTTTTAATTTTCTGTGTTCAGCTCCTCATGCAAAGCGTTCTTTGATGCAGCCACCGCCTCAAGTGAGCTAGATGAAGAGAAGATGGGGTACAGAACGACGGATTTGGATAACAGTAAGTGCTTCGTATGTTATCCGCTGCTGGGTGGAGTTATAATGAGCTATCACAGTTCCTGATAGCACTCTCCTTTTCTCCAAGATAATGGGCTATCCAACTTTCAATCTTGCACATATAGTTATCTTTTATAGTTATCTTTTAAACTTCTGTGCCCCATGTTTGAAATCTCAAGATCAAGAGAAACAAACCCTGCCGATAAAAACTGGCGCCCTACATGGCAATGGCCTGCCTGACATTTTTTTTAATTTTCTGTGTTCAGCTCCTCATGCAAAGCGTTCTCTGATGCAGCCACCGTCTCAAACGAACTAGATGAAGAGAAGATGGGGAACAGAACGACGGATTTGGATAAGAGTAAGTACTTCGTGTATTGTCCACTGCTGGTTGAAGTTATATTCAGGAATCACAGTTCCTGACAGCACTCTCTATTTCCCCAAGATAATGGGCAATCCAACTTTCACTCTTGCGTATATAGTTATCTTTTATAGTTATCTTTTTAACTTCTGTGCCCCATGTTTTAATCTCAAGCTCAAGAGAAACAAACCCGGTCGATAAAAACTGGCGCCCTCACATGGCAATGACCTAGCTGGCATTTTTTTAATTTTCTGTGTTCACCTCCTCATACAAAGCGTTCTTTGGTGCAGCCACCGCCTCAAATGAGCTAGATGCAGAGAAGATGGGGAACAGAACGACGGATTTGGATAACAGTAAGTGCTTCGTATGTTATCCACTGCTGGGTGGAGTTATAATGAGGTATCACAGTTCCTGACAGCACTCTCCATTTCTCCAAGATAATGGGCAATCAAACTTTCAGTCTTGTGTACATAGTTATTTTTTAACTTCTGTGCCCCATGTTTTAATCTCAAGCTCAAGACAAACAAACCCGGTCAATAAAAACTGGCGCCCTCACATGGCAATGGCCAGGCTGGCATTTTTTTAATGTTCGGTGTTCAGCATCTCATACAAAGCGTTCTTTATGCAGCCACCGCCTCAAGTGAGCTAGATGAAGAGAAGATGGGGAGCAGAACAACGGATTTGGATAACAGTAAGTGCTTCGTATGTTATCCACTGCTGGGTGGAGTTATAATGAGGTATCACAGTTCCTGACAGCACTCTCCATTTCTCCAAGATAATGGGCAATCCAACTTTCAGTCTTGCGTATATAGTTATCTTTTTAACTTCTGTGCCCCATGTTTTAATCTCAAGATCAAGACAAACAAACCCGGTCGATAAAAACTGGCGCCCTCACATGGTAATGACCTGGCTGGCATTTTTTTAAATTTTCGGTGTTCAGCTCCTCATGCAAAGCGTTCTTTGATGCAGCTACCGCCTCAAATGGGCTAGATGAAGAGAACATGGGGAACAGAACGTCGGATTTGGATAAGAGTAAGTGTTTCGTGTATTGTCCACTGCTGGGTGGAGTTATATTGAGGAATAACAGTTCCTGACAGCACTCTCCATTTCTCCAAGATTATGCGCAATCAAACTTTCAGTCTTGTGTACATAGTTATTTTTTTAACTTCTGTGCCCCATGTTTTAATCTCAAGCTCAAGACAAACAAACCAGGTCGATAAAAACTGGCGCCCTCAAATAGCAATGGCCTGGCTGGCATTTTTTTAATGTTCGGTGTTCAGCATCTCATACAAAGCGTTCTTTGATGCAGCCACCGCCTCAAGTGAGCTAGATGTAGAGAAAATGGGGAACAGAACGACGGATTTGGATAACAGTAAGTGCTTCGTATGTTATCCACTGCTGGGTGGAGTTATAATGAGGTATCACAGTTCCTGACAGCACACTCCATTTCTCCAAGATAATGGGCAATCCAACTTTCAGTCTTGCGTATATAGTTATCTTTATAACTTCTGTGCCCCATGTTTTAATCTCAAGATCAAGACAAACAAACCCGGTCGATAAAAACTGGCACCCTCACATGGCAATGACCTGGCTGGCATTTTAATTTTCGGTGTTCAGATTCTCATACAAAGCGTTCTTTGATGCAGCCACCGCCTCAAGTGAGCTAGATGTAGAGAAAATGGGGAACTAAACGACGGATTTTGATAACAGTAAGTGCTTCGTATATTGTCCACTGCTGGGTGGAGTTATATTGAGGAATCACAGTTCCTGACAGCACTCTCCATTTCTCCAATATAATGCGCAATCGAACTTTCAGTCTTGTGTACATAGTTGTTTTTTTAACTTCTGTGCCCTATGTTTTAATCTCAAGCTCAAGACAAACAAACCCGGTCAATAAAAACTGGCGCCCTCACATGGCAATGGCCAGGCTGGCATTTTTTTAATGTTCGGTGTTCAGCATCTCATACAGAGCGTTCTTTATGCAGCCACCGCCTCAAGTGAGGTAGATGAAGAGAAGATGGGGAACAGAACGACGGATTTGGATAACAGTAAGTGCTTCGTATGTTATCCACTGCTGGGTGGAGTTATAATGAGGTATCACAGTTCCTGACAGCACTCTCCATTTCTCCAAGATAATGGGCAATCCAACTTTCAGTCTTGCGTATATAGTTATCTTTTTAACTTCTGTGCCCCATGTTTTAATCTCAAGATCAAGACAAACAAACCCGGTCGATAAAAACTGGCGCCCTCACATGGCAATGACCTGGCTGTCATTTTTTTTAATTTTCGGTGTTCAGCTTCTCATGCAAAACGTTCTTTGATGCAGCCACCGCCTCCAGAACGACGGATTTGGATAACAGTAAGTGCTTCGTGTATTGTCCACTGCTGGGTGGAGTTATATTGCGGAATCACAGTTCCTGACAGCACTCTCCATTTCTCCAATATAATGCGCAATCAAACTTTCAGTCTTGTGTACATAGTTGTTTTTTTAACTTCTGTGCCTTATGTTTTAATCTCAAGCTCAAGACAAACAAACCCGGTCGATAAAAACTGGCGCCCTCACATGGCAATGGCCAGGCTGGCATTTTTTTAATGTTCGGTGTTCAGCATCTCATACAGAGCGTTCTTTATGCAGCCACCGCCTCAAGTGAGGTAGATGAAGAGAAGATGGGGAATAGAACGACGGATTTGGATAACAGTAAGTGCTTCGTATGTTATCCACTGCTGGGTGGAGTTATATTGCGGAATCACAGTTCCTGACAGCACTCTCCATTTCTCCAATATAATGCGCAATCAAACTTTCAGTCTTGTGTACATAGTTGTTTTTTTAACTTCTGTGCCCTATGTTTTAATCTCAAGCTCAAGACAAACAAACCCGGTCGATAAAAACTGGCGCCCTCACATGGCAATGGCCAGGCTGGCATTTTTTTAATGTTCGGTGTTCAGCATCTCATACAGAGCGTTCTTTATGCAGCCACCGCCTCAAGTGAGGTAGATGAAGAGAAGATGGGGAATAGAACGACGGATTTGGATAACAGTAAGTGCTTCGTATGTTATCCACTGCTGGGTGGAGTTATAATGAAGTATCACAGTTCCTGACAGCACTCTCTATTTCTCCAAGATAATGGGCAATCCAACTTTCAGTCTTGCGTATATAGTTATCTTTTTAACTTCTGTGCCCCATGTTTTAATCTCAAGATCAAGACAAACAAAGCCGGTCGATAAAAACTGGCGCCCTCACATGGCAATGACCTGGCTGGCATTTTTTTTAATTTTCGGTGTTCAGCTTCTCATGCAAAGCGTTCTTTGATGCTGCCACCGCCTCAAATGGGCTAGATGAAGAGAACATGGGGAACAGAACGACGGATTTGGATAAGAGTAAGTGCTTCGTATGTTATCCACTGCTGGGTGGAGTTATAACGAGGGATCACAGGTCCACACAGCGGCCTCCATTTCTCCAAGATATTGGGCAATCCAACTCTCGGTCTTGTGCATATAGATATCTTTTTAACTTTTCTGCGCCATGTTTTATCCTCAAGCTCAAGACAAACAAACTCCGTCGATAAAAACTGGCGCTCTCATAAGGCAATGGCCCGGCTAGCATTTTTTAACTTTTTGTGTTCAGCTTGTCAAGTAAATATTATTTCATGGAGCCACCGGCTAGGGTGAAAAAGATCAAAAGAGGATGGGGAAATGTACTACGGGTTTGAACGAGAGTAAGTGCTTCGTCAACTTTCCACTGCTGGGTGGAAACATAATGAGGGGTCTTATCTGCTGACACCGCTCTCCAATTCTTTACCTCACCTCACTTTACTTTCCTCGAAGGCCTCCTCCTGGAGGTATTACAAAAGGGTTGGGATTAGATATATTTAAAAAAAAGTTCAGGTCTTTGCCTTTGAAAATGGGTTGTCACGGCTTCAAAGAATGTATATGGGCGTGTCGTTGCGTCGACTTCGTTGGGAAAGGGCATTTCAGTCCAGGATTTCTCATGGAAAGAAAGATGCTGAAGATGTTGTTGTGCGAGCAACACGCCGAGTTATCTGAAACGGATGCGTAGCGTGATGAGATATTGGGGTGCGATGTAGATTGTAAGGTGCTTGATTGAGTTAAAACTGAAGAATTTTGTGCAGCAAATAAAGGCTGGCAATGCGGCGACGAAGTAAGACGCTTTCAAAGCTGGAATTTTTCTTTGTAGATGAAACACCGATGAAATACGAGTATGAATGATGAGCAAAACGGGTGGCGAGCCTTTGATTTGATTCGATCGGAGTTGTTAATATATCTGAGATGGGTTCCAAATCGGACTAACGTATTCAAGTTTGGATCTGATGAGTGTTTTATATGCCAAAAGGTTCACGTGTTGTAGTGAACCTAAAGAGCTGTTCGGAGATGATATGACTTTAGTCAAGTTTGCACGCCGTGAAAGGTCGCTGCAGAGAGTGATTCCTTGATACTTATATGCCTGGACGCGTTGTATGGAAGAGTTATCAACTTGATATGAAAAGATAAAGGGGTTATGCTGCAGAGTGAATGCAACGAGTTTACATTTTTTGCCAATTACAATCATAAGCCAACTGTCACACCATTCTTGAACTTTGTTGAGATCATGCTTTAGAGCTATTTGATTAAAGGTATTAGAAGTTCTTCGATAGATTACGCAGTCGTCTGAGATAACAAGTCGACTAATAATACACATTCCATTTTTCAGTCTTGTGTATTTAGATGTCTTATTTAGTTCCCTCGGCGGCTTTTCAATCTGAAAGACAAGAAAGACAAACCCGGTCGATAAAAGCGGCCGCCCTTATATGGCAATGGCCTGGCCGGCGCTTTTCCAGCGCCACTCTTTCACGCCCGTTTCTGCGTTTCGCGGCGTCACCGTGGTCGTTGCCGTCCCCGTTCTGCGTTGTAACCAGCAGTGGACACATTAGTCGCGCTTTGAGCTGAGAAACCGATGGAGCAAGAGCTTGGAAAGCAGAGGGAAGGCGCATAAGTGCCCTTTTGGAACAGTGGACACCTCACTCAATCGTGTTTTAATGTGCGTGGCAGTAAAATGGGTAATTTGGTTTTTGAGGAAAGGAATTAAATGGCGCAGTATCTGTCTCACATATCTCGGCGGACACCTGAACGGCGCTGTAAGGAAGGCAGGATCGTGGCAGTGAAACAAGGAGGGAAAAAGATGCCGTAGTCGAGGTCTACCGAATAATTTTGTCCACTGGGAATCTAAAACGTGCGCTGACATCGCACAGCACACGGGCGCCTTTTGCACGGCAGCTCCATGGAAATGCGGCCCTCACGGTCGAGTTCGAACCCGGGTGCTTCGGCTCAGTAGACGAGCGCCATAACCACTTAGGCACAGCGGCGGCTGGCTGTAGTGACAGATATGCGCTGCATGCGCTGGAATTGACAACGTTTTGCCAGAAACGCGGCGCTGAAGCCATAGGCGCTGAAGCCATATTGTGCATAACTGGCTCCCTGGGTCAGTGGACGCCAAAATCGCGCCTAGAGGTACGTAGGGTGATGAGAGAGAGATGTGGGCTAGAAGCATTCACAACGCTGTGCCAGATGCGCAGCACTGAAGTCATAGGCCGTCGGCGCTCATTGGGTTCAGTCGGGTTGGCGGTGACATCGTTTCACACTCCGATCATTAAAGCAAAGGAAGAGAGAGAGAAAGCAACATTATTGTAACAGCGATTCGGTGCATGCCGCAGGGTCCCCGCTCGACTCAACTGCGCTCAAGTTTTTATGTTCCTAAGGTCCATAACACTGGCAGCACGGCCGGTAGCGATGGTCTCCACGGCCGGGTCCTCCGAGCGCAGCAGGGTCTCCTAGTCCTCTCATGTATTGAGGTTCTCTAGGTCCCGCGAGGGAGGGTCCGCCGGGCAGAGGGAAATGATGTGGAGGGAAGAGGCGAAGGGTTCTGTGCACAGGGCACATACCGGAGTGGAGAAGGAGGGATGATAGTGGGCTAGTTTAAGGGGTGAAGGGAGAGAGGAGAGTGTGTGTCTATAGTTTGCGCCAGAGTGTTGCGTGTTTGTTATCTAGAGCTGGGTGGGGCGGGGGGGAGGGGTTGGTAGAGCTGGCGTGAGGCTCTGTATGCCTGCGTCAGCTCAATGAATGAGTGCATGCGCTTCTTTCTCAATCCTCGATTCGAGGCCACCTAAGCATGGTTCAAAGAACCTTGGGCTAAAACGTTGGCGGTCTTGTTTCCGGGATTCCCGGATTGTGCAGGCACCCATATAAGCTCCACTTGGCGGGGCGGGGGTGCATCGGGCGAGTCCAGTGTGTCAAAAGCCGCGACATGAACTCGGCCTTGAGCAAAATTTATAATCCTAGTTTTGGAGTGACTGAAAATATTGAAAATCGCATCATCCGACGCGAGCTCGAAGCTATGTCCCCTGCCCCCTGCATCTACATGATGGCGACACCCGCTTACCTACCATCTCTCTGGTACAAGCTGTCGTCCGCCAAGAGCTTGCCAACCTTGGTTTCCAGCCCGTCAGTCCTGTACGGTCTTCACCACCACCCGAAATCACTGCGATTGCTCCTGGACGACCTTCGTACTTCACTCCACGTCGCCGAAACCCTAACGACTGGCGGACAACCGACGACAGGCCCATTTGTTTCCATTGCCACCGCATTGGCCACATCTCCCGCCACTGTCGAAATTATTGGTCCCGTCGCAGCACATACCGTCCTCTCAGCTCCCACCGCGACGACGAACAGCCCAGCCACTACACGGCCCCTCCAGCTCAGCACAGTGCTACAGTCGACGGCCAGATTCCCCGCTCCAGCCGCTCCCCGTCCCCCCTGCGTCGCCAGTCTCGTTCGCCCCAACGCCGTCGCTCCTCTCCTGGCCCCTACGGACGCTCGCAAGCGGAAAACTAGACGCTGCAGTGTCTGGAGGTGATGCTGCAGTACAGCCCCAGTCCCAAAATCCTCGATTAGCCCTTCGCGCACACCATAATTTGCTCGCCATTCATGTCGATGGAGTGCCTGTGAGAGCCCTGATCGATACAGGCGCGCACGTATCCGTCATGAGTTCAGCCCTACGACTCCGCCTCCGAAAAGTACTGACCCCTGCACCCAAAGCCGTTCTCCGCGTTGCCGACGGCGGAACTGCTCATGTTGTTGGACTATGCAGAGCCCGTGTGACCATATCCGGCCGCCATACATCCGTTCTGTTCTCTGTTCTGGACCAGTGCCCTCATGAAGTCATTCTTGGCCTCGACTTCCTGTCTGAGCATTCAGCCCTCATTGACTGCGCCACTAATGTTGTTCAGCTTGACCTTCCTCTTTCTGCTGAGTCGCCGTCCCCAGTTATCCACCGTCTATGTGCTGTCGACTTTGTCCGTCTACCGCCTCAAGCCGCAACTTACATTTCTTTCTCATCTGTTCCCCCTGTACCTGATAGTCACTACGTAGTCACTCCAGAACTTGACGTCGCCCTGACGCGCAGCATTGCGCTTCCACACATTGTATTTACAATGTCGGCCAACCGAGCGTGCCTTCCGGTCCTGAACTTCGGTTCATCCATCCAACCACTCCCGCAAGGCATCTCACTCGCCACGCTGTGCCCTGCTGCCGAATGTGTGATATCAGTGGTGGACAGCTGCTTACCTTCCACTCAGCAATGCCGGTTGCCCGCGGCCCCATCAACAGCGAGCCCAACGGACGACTACGCAGACATGATCGCTTCTGACCTACCGCCGATGCAAGCTCGCGATCTTAGGTGCCTCTTATCATCTTTCCGCGACATCTTCGACTTTGATAGCCGTGTTTTGGCTCGGACCTCTGTGGTGACGCATCACATAAACACCGGTGATTCCGCTCCTCTCCGCAGACGTCCGTACCGAGTGTCCAGCGCCGAACGCACCGTCATAAATCAAGAGGTGGACAAGATGCTCGCAAAAGACATCATCGAGCCCTCGTCAAGTCCTTGGGCTTCACCAGTCGTCCTGGTGAAAAAGAAGGATGGCAGCTGGCGCTTCTGCGTTGATTATCGGCACCTCAACCGCATCACAAAAAAAGACGTATATCCACTCCCAAGGATCGATGATGCCTTAGATTGCCTACACGGCGCCAAATATTTCTCTTCAATTGATCTTCGATCGGGGTACTGGCAAATTGCCGTTGATGAAAAAGACCGCGAGAAGACCGCCTTCGTGACGCCTGATGGCTTATACCAGTTTAAAGTCATGCCGTTCGGCCTCTGTAACGCCCCGGCTACCTTCGAACGAATGATGGACTCCCTTCTTCGTGGCTTTAAATGGTCCACCTGCCTCTGTTACCTAGACGATGTTGTGGTTTTCTCGCCTACTTTTGCCACGCACCTCGAGCGCCTCTCCAATATTCTGACAGTGTTTCGTAACGCCGGACTTCAGCTGAACTCATCGAAATGCAAGTTCGGTAGCCGCCAACTCACTATTCTCGGACACCTCGTTGACGCTTCTGGTGTACGCCCAGATCCCATCAAAATTCAAGCTGTGAAGGACTTTCCTCTTCCAAGGTCGTCGAAATATGTGCGCAGCTTTGTCGGCTTGTGCTCATATTTTCGCCGTTTTATCAAAGATTTCGCCGGCATCGCTCGTCCCCTCACCGATCTTCTGAAGAACGACACGCCCTTTATCTGGGGCCCTGCTCAACAGAACTCATTTTCCTCCCTCGTCCATTTGCTGACCACTCCGCCCATCTTAGCCCATTTTGACCCGTCGTCTCCCACTGAGGTTCGCACCGACGCCTCCGGATATGGCATCGGCGCCGTCCTAGCCCAACGTCAACAGGGTCAAGATCGAGTCATCGCTTATGCCAGCCGCCTACTTTCAGCCGCAGAGGAAAATTACACCATTACTGAGCGCGAGTGTCTTGCCCTTGTCTGGGCAGTAGCTAAATTCAGACCCTACCTGTTCGGCCGTTCATTCGCTGTTGTCACTGATCACCACGCTCTCTGTTGGTTGTCTTCACTAAAAGATCCCACCGGTCGCCTTGGTCGCTGGGCATTGCGCCTCCAAGAATACTCATACTCCGTCGTGTACAAGTCAGGGCGCCATCACCAGGACGCTGACTGCTTATCCCGATACCCTGTGGAACCACCTGACCTAGAGGACGCTGAGACCCTGCCCTGCCTCTTAGCTATCTCCGATCTTGCTGATATTGCCAACGAACAGCGTCACGACTCATCTTTACGACCTATCTTTGATGGCATCCGTTCTGCAAACCGATCTCCGTCTCTGAACCTTTATGTGCTCCAGAACGGCATTTTGTATCGCCGAAACCTACGCTCCGATGGCCCTCCGCTCCTGCTCGTGATACCCCAACGTCTACGCTCTTCTGTCCTTGCAGAACTGCACGATCTACCGACAGCCGGTCACCTTGGCGTGTCCCGCACGTACGCTCGGGTGCGGCATCGCTTCTTTTGGCCTGGTCTCTATCGTTTCGTCAAGCGTTACGTGGCCGCTTGCGACCTGTGTCAACGTCGGAAAAGGCCCTCCACTCTGCCTGCCGGTCTTCTGCAACCCATCGACATACCTCCGGAACCTTTTCACCGTGTTGGCCTCGACCTTCTAGGCCCTTTTCCGACGTCCCTCTCCGGCAACAAGTGGATCGCTGTCGCAACTGATTATACGACTCGGTACGCCATCACACGTGCTTTGCCGTCCAGCTGCGCTACCGATGTTGCCGATTTTCTTCTGCAAGACGTCATCCTTCACCACGGCGCCCCTCGTCAACTGCTCACCGACCGCGGTCGTTATTTTCTATCCAGAGTAGTTCACGACATTCTTCGTTCGTGTGACACGCAGCACCAGCTCGCGACAGCTTACCACCCACAAACCAATGGGCTTACGGAAAGGTTCAACCGCACGCTCACCGACATGTTAGCCATGTACGTATCGCTAGACCACCGAGATTGGGACGCAGCCTTGCCCTATGTGACATTTGCATATAACTCTTCCCTTCATGACAGAACAGGCTATTCTCCTTTCTACCTTTTGTTTGGTAGACATCCCACCTTGCCTTTGGACACACCCATGCCGCCTTCTTCAGCCCCCACCACTGCTTACGCGCGGGACGCCATCTCCCAGGCCACGCAGGCGCGCCAAATAGCACGTAGTAGGCTCCAAGCCTCTCAAGTTTCCCAGAAGTCAGCCTACGACCGCCGTCACCAGGCCGTCGAATATACCCCAGGATCACTCGTCCTTCTCTGGACGCCCTCTCGCAGCGTCGGTCTCTCCGAGAAGCTTCTTTCGCACTACCGTGGCCCTTACCGTGTCGTGCGCCGTGTTACCGACGTGAACTATGAAATTGCTCCCCTTGAAACCTCGCCCTCGTCATCTGGCGCCACCACCGACATTCTCAATTTTTCAATTTTCTGTGTTCTGCTTCTCAAAATAAATTTTATTAGGTACAGCCACCGCCTCAGCTGAAGAAGATCAGGAGATGATAGGAAACAGAACGACGCATTTGAATGAGAGTAAGTGCGTCGTCAATTTTCCACCCCTGGGTTGATATGTATAGAGGGTTCATATTTGGTGAGACACACTCAAGTTCTCCTAGATAATGCGCAGTCCATCTTTTAGTCGTGTTTTTAGATATCTTGTTCACTTGTCTCTACCGTATTTTAATGTGAAGCACAAGAAACACAAACAAGGTCGATGAAAACGGCCGCCCTGATATGGTAATGATCTGGCTGATATTTTTTAATTTTCTGTGTTCAGCCTCTCAAAATAACTTTAGCAAGGTGTGTTGCTGGGCGAGTTGGTTGGGGAACATCTTGAGAACTCAAACTCTCAAACTCTCAAAATAACTCTCAAAATAAATTTTATTTGGTGCGGCCACCGCCTCAGATGAATAAGATCAGGAGATGATAGGAAACAGAACGACGCATTTGAATGAGAGTACGTGCTTCGTCAATTTTCCACCCCTTGGTTGATATGTATAGAGGGCTCATATTTTGTGAGACACACTCAAGTTCTCCTAGATAATGAGCAGTACATCTTTTAGTCGTGTTTTTAGATATCTTGTTCACTTGTCTCTACCGTATTTTAATGTGAAGCACAAGAAACACAAACAAGGTCGATAAAAACGGCCGCCCTGATATGGTAATGATCTGGCTGATATTTTTTAATTTTCTGTGTTCAGCCTCTCAAAATAAATTTTATTTGGTGCAGCCACCGCCTCAGCTGAAGATCAGGAGATGACAGGAAACAGAACGACGCATTTGAATGAGAGTACGTGCTTCGTAAATTTTCCACCCCTTGGTTGATATGTATAGAGGGCTCATATTTGGTGAGACACACTCAAGTTCTCCTAGATAATGCGCAGTCCATCTTTTAGTCGTGTTTTTAGATATCTTGTTCACTTGTCTCTACCGTATTTTAATGTGAAGCAGAAGAAACACAAACCAGGTCGTTAAAAACGGCTGCCCTTATGTGGTAATGGCCTGGCTGATAGTTTTTAAGTTTTAGTTTTCAGCTTCTCAAAGGAAATGTTATTTGATGCAGTCACCGCCTCAGGTGAAGATCTGGAGATGATGGGGAGCAGAACGACAGTTTTGAACGAGAGTAAGCGCCTCGTCTAATTTGTACCGCTGGTTTGTTATACGAAAAGGCATCATATTTGCTGACCGCAATCTCAAATTCTCCCAGATAATGCGCAGTCCACCTTATAGTCTTGTGTTTTAGATACCTTCTTCACTTGCTTCTACCGCTTTTTAATGTCAAGCTTTAGAAACAAAAATGAGGTCGATAGAAACGACCGCCCTCTTATAGTAATGGCCTTGCTGATATTTTTTTTTGGTTTTAATGTTCTGCTGCTCAAAACAAATTTAATTTGATGCAGCCACCGGCTCAGGCGACGAAGATCAGGAGATGATGGTGAACAGAACGACGGGTTTGAATGGGAGTAAGTGCTTCGTCAATTTTTCAGCGCTGGTTTGATATACGAAAAGGCATCATATTTTCTGACAGCACCCTCAAATTCTCCCAGATAATGCGCAGTCCACCATTAGTCATGTGTTTTTAGATATCTTGTTCACTTGCCTCTACCGCTTTTTATTGTCAAGCACAAGAAAGACAAACCAGGTCTAAAAATCGGCTGCCCTTATATGGCACTGGCATGGCTGGCATTTTCATAGTTTCTGTGTTTAGCTTCTCAAAGGAAATGTTGTTTTATGCAGCCACCGGCTCAGGTGATGAAGATCATGAGATGAAGGGAAACAGAATGACCGGTCTTATCGGGAGTAAGTGTTCGGTGCATTTTCCACTGCTGGGTGGAAATTTAAGAAATATTCACACAGCGCAACGAAACGAGGACAAGAAGCACGAAGCACAGGACAGGCGCTGGTCCTGTGTTCGGTGTTTTTGTTTGAAATATAACGAGGGATCATATTTGCTGACACCACTCTCAAATTCTCCTGCACAATCCGCATTCCATCCTACAGTCTTGTACATTTGGACATCTTTTAACTTCTCGCCACCGCGTTTTAATCTCAAGCTGAAGACAAACAAAGCCGGTCGATGAAAACGGCTGCCCTTATATGGCAGTGGCCTGCCTGGCATTTTTACAGCGCAGCTCTTTGGCGCCCGTTTCTGCGTTTTACATCGTCACCGTGGCCGTTGCCGTCCCCGTTGTCCGTTGTAACCACCATGCACTTTAAGCCGAGAAACCAATGGAGCATGAGCTTGGAAAGCAGAGGGAAGGCGCACACTGCCCTTTTGGAACAGTGGACACCTCACTCAATCGTGCTTCAAGCTACGCGCCAGTAAAATTGGTAAATTGGTTTTCAAGGAAAGCAAATGGCGCAGTCCTTGTGTTACATATCCGTGGACATCTGATGGTAGCGAAAATATTTTAATGAACGAGTTTAGGAGGTTGTAGCGGCGGTTGCAGCTCTTAGTCCGGAACCCCATTGGCGTAGGCTGCTGTCCGGGCTCTTTCGATGAGTTGCTTTTGAATCGTTTCGTCCGAGCTGGACAGACTTGCCTCCCACCCCTCCTGCGTTGGCTGGTTAATAACAGTGATCGTCTTATTTCGTTGGCAGGCCCATACCATATGGTACAGGTCCGCTTTCTCCCCGCAGAATTTGCATTGTGAGTCAAATGACTCCGGGTCTATTGCGTGGTCTCCGTGGGTTGTTGTAAGTGTTGATCTGTGGCTTTCGGAGGTGTAGTTCCTCCCCTTTATCTAGTGTCCTGGCCGGCGGAAGGTAGACCCGACGGGATAATCTTAAATGCTGAAATATGTCATTGTAAATTAGTAGTGGGGAAAGAGGTTCCACAGCATCCGTACTGGGTGCCCGGGGGAGAAATGCTCGGGCTGAGGCATGTGCACTCTCGTTCCCTGGGATGCCCTGATAACCTTGTACCGATATTAAGTCTTTTTGTGTGGGTTGGTAGACACAGGTGTAGCTATCTTGCAGGATTTTAGCTGCTAGCTGTGCGACCCTGCCCCTGAGGTATTTGCGATACGCTGTCTGTGAATCTGTTAGAATGGATCCTGATCTAGCGTGTGTTGCAGCTAGAGCAATCGCCACTTCTTCCGCAGCCAGTATGTCCTGGCTAGCCTGTACTAGTCCGTCCACTGTTTTATTTTGGTGCACTACCGCGACGGCCGTCATTCTCTGCTCGGGACCCGCTGCATCGACACAGAACACGCCCTCGCGTCCGCCGTAGTGCCTTTTCATGGCTTGGGCTCGTGCTTGTCGTTTTAACTGGTGAAAATCGGAGAACATATGCCTGTGTAGTGGAGCTGCCTTGAGTTTTCCTCTCCATGAGGTTGGGATGTGAGTTTTTGTGTCTAACTGTCGAGGGCAATGGATGTTGAAATCACTGAGGACTTGTCGTCCAGTCCCAGTAGTGGAAGCCGTACCACCTGCCCCATGAGGTGTGCCTCTATCAGCTCATCTATCGTGTTGTGCACACCTAATCGTAAGAGCCCGTCCGTCGATGTCGGAAGAGGGAGGCCCAGGGCCGTCTTGTAGGCTGTTCTGATTATGATGTCGAGGATTTTGGTGTCACGCTTCTTGAGGCGGAGGTAGGGCGCTGCTTAGACGACGCGGCTTAGAACGAAAGCCGGCACCAGTCGCAGAGTATATATATTTTTTTCCAAATCCAAACTTTATTTCAAAAATGTGCATACAGTCTTTAGAATGATCCACAGCCCAAAAGCTAAGAAAATAGCTTGAAAATGACTGTGGCTCATCTAAGAGCCATTAAAAAATAATAAATAAAATAAACACATACCTACATCGGTGGCAGGTCGCATACGAGCAGACTATAGAAAGAATTTATAATATTTATGATTGTACGGATTGCTAGACAAAGATATAGTTTGAAACTAGAAAAAACAATTAAAACTGAACAAATGCATTTGAAAGTTATACACTGCTGGGTTGATGACAAATGGGAAAAGAACATCGATACATACACAAACTAAAATATATGAAAAGAAGTTATGGAATATTATTTACAAAGTACACTTTTAAATCATGTAGTCGGAGGTTATACATGCTGAGCTGCTTAGATTCGTAGCTCTTTAGAACATTAGTTAAAAGGAAATTAATTGCTTGTTTACCATAATTCGTTCTAGCGCGTGGAAATGTCCATTTTGCAGTGGATCGGATTTGAACATACTTTTCTAAATGCTTTAACATTGCGATATTAAGCGAAAAATTACATATTCATGGCGAAGAAAATTTGAGATAGTATAATAGGCGGTACTCAAGAAAAACGTTTACACGGATTACTTCATACTTAATAAACAATTCAGCCGTAGGGGCAGTAAAACTGGTACCTGCGATAATCCTGATAGCTTACGCATCCCTGATTTCCGCGTCGTTATACTGGCGATCATCCTGGAGACTTGCTCGCTCACGAGCCGTAGTTTCTGGAGGGTGAGGAAGGTTGTTGCCGTTGTTATTTATGTACAGACCCAGTATGTTGAGGGTCTGAACTTCCTTGATGGGTGAGTTGTCGACGCGGATGTCGATGGTGTCCTTATTCTTGCGTTGACTGCAAACTATGAGTTCAGATTTTTCGAGTGAGCACGTTAGTACACACGCCCGTGCATAATGTTTTACTGTTGTAGCCGCTGTTTGAAGTTGTTCTTCAATCATTTCCATACTTTCCGTGGTTGTCCAGATGGTTATATCATCAGCGTACAGGGCGTGGCGTATGCCCTGTACCTGATGAGAAGAGGTGGGAGATTTAGGAGTGCAATGTTGAAGAGAAGTGGGGATAGTACTTCCCCTTGCGCAGTGCCTCTCGTGCCCATCTTCACTTGCGTTGTGTGTTTTGTGCCGGTGCTGATGTTTACGGTTCTGTCCGTAAGGAAATCGCAGATGTACGAGTATACTCGCTGGCCACAGTTCGTACTGTGGAGGTTATTGAGGATTGTGGAGTGTTTGACATTGTCAAACGCTCCCTTGAGGTCGAATGTTAGAAGCGCTCGGTTACTCTTTATGCGTGCGGGATCAATAACTTCGCGTTTGATTTGCAAAACACATCATGGGTGGACAAGTGTGTGCTGAAGCCAAACATCGTGTTTGGCAGTAGCTCGTTGTTCTCAAGATAGTTGGAGAGACGGGTGTGGACTGCATTTTCCATGAGTTTGCCTGCGCATGACGTGAGGGATAGGGGGCGCAGGTTTCCGATGCTGATTTTCTTGCCGGGCTTCAGGATAAAGTGTACATTGGCTGTTTTCCATGCTTGTGGAATGGCGCCGGTGCGCCAGCATCCGTTTATGTAATCAGTGAGTTGCTGCAGAGCCTCTGTGCCGAGGTTGGCCGGAAGTCCGACCGTAATTTTGTCATGTCCCGGGACTGTGCGTCGGGACATGTTTGCTAGTGGTGCAATGAATTCCTCCAAAGTGAAGTCTCTATCTAGGTGTTCGTTCGGTTGCCCCCGGTACTCCTTATTGTAGGGTTGCGGGTCTCTCGCGGTGCAGATATAGCGACGCGTGAGTTCATCCACGAGTTCCTCATCAGTGCCTTGAAAGCTGTGTAGGGCTCGATGCAAATTTCTGTGTTGTTCACTCTGTGCTTTCGGAGGGTCAATTAGGCATCGCAGAAGGTTCCACGTGGCCTTGGTGTCTAGGCGGCCTTTGAGGGATTCGCACTTTGTTAGCCAATTGGTGCAAGCGAGGTCCCACGCATGTTGTTCCGCTTGAATAGTAAGCTTCGCGATTCGAATTTTGAGTTTCCAATTGTGCCTTTCTTTTTCCCACCGTTTTTTAAGACCACGTCAGGCTTCCTAAAGATGAAGGAAGTGGTTATCAACAGCTGGGTGGTCCTCCGTGGTAGCGAGGGGTTTTGTGAAATTTTCTTTGAGGTCGAGAATAAAGGCTGCCCAATCATCGTAACTGGTTACTTGTTCCGATGTTGCTAGTTTGGTGTCTTTCCTGAATGTCTCCCAGTCTGTAATTCTAATTTGCCCTCGTAGTTTGTTGTGCTTGTTATTTTCGAAGATAGTCTGCAGCACGTAGTGATCACTGCCTAGCGTTTCTCCTGTATTGGGCCACTCATAGTTGCGGGCATTGCGGCCGAACGTGAGGTCGGGGGAAGTATCCCGTGTTATGCTGGTGCCGACTCGCGTCGGGTGCTGCGGGTCCATGGGTAGGGTCAAGGCCATGTCAGCGATGGCGGACGCTAGTTTTCTGCGTTTCACGTCTTCCCTCGGGTAGCCTCAGAGGGGGCTAGAAGCATTAAAGTCGCCAACTATAGCTAGGGGAGCTTTTTGGGCTTCTCTTAGTGCTCTAAGAAATATCTCGTCAAAGGCTACGCGGTGCTCTTTGGGGCGACTATATATATTAGGTAGGTGCCCATGCTGTTTCTGTGGTGTGGTAGTAGCTTTATGAAGGTATATTCAATGTCGGTGTCTAGATTAAGGTCTACAATGGTTGCCATGCATGATTTGTGGACCAAGATACATGTCGAGGGATTTGTTTTATGTGTGGAGTATCCTCTGATCTTAGCCTCCATATTAGCTTCTTGCAGGGCGATTACTTGCGGCGTATGGGCATGAGAGTTTATATATTGTTGTAATGTTTCCCTCTTCCGTTTTAGTCCCCTGCAGTTCCACTTTAGGATGGTAAGTTTAGGTCTGGGTTGTGGCGCCATGCCGAGGATCAGAATCGTGGGTCTCATCATGTGGTCCTCCCTCAGGTCGTTGATCTTGCTGAGTGCTTAGCAGGTGACGAGTTCCCATTTTACCCTGTAGCTTTGTTCCTTGTTGTGAGAAGCACCTGATAACTCCTGCAGTGTGCGGTCAATTCTAATATCCTGCGTTTGCATTCTGATTAGTACTGGTTCCAGGTACCATCGACGGTTTATTAACTGATTCGAACATGCTTTTGATTGTCGTCTCGATCATAATTTGAAATTTATTTTCAATGAGATCTTGAATTGTGTTTTCCAAGCGACTTATGCGTTCCTCGGTTTGGAGCTGCTCTGTATATTGCGGCTTTTGGTGCCGGCGGTGGTGGTGCCTGGTGTGGTGCGTGTGGTGGAGTTGCATGCCTCTCGGGGGTGCTAGTGTCTGGCTGGTGTGGAAACGGAGCGTGTAGCTCTGCCTTATCTTCTTCCATCGGAGATGCCTGTTGTATCGATGGAGATAATGTATTTTTTGTATTGAATGCGATACCTAATTTCTGTTTCAATGTGCTATTTTCTGATTTTAGTTGTTCAATCTCTGCTTTTATTCTTTTGTAACCCAACGCTTCTTGAAGGAGGCAGCCACATCTGCCCAGCTCACCTTGCTGCCGTTGCGCTGCTCGTTGTTTTGGGATCCTGTTGTCTTCTCGGCTGTACAGCTGCCGTTGTGGTGCGACACCTTATCGGTAGTAGGGCAAAGGAAACATCCGCCCGCTGTCCAAGTTTCCCGCACAGTGCGCAGGCTGGCGTTGTTTTCTTGTATAGGCGCACGGGAACCGCTTCATCGTAGTAGAAGACGTGAAACGGAACCTTTCTGCCTTCAAACGTGATGGCCGCCGCGTTGGAGGAACCTAATTTTCTCACACTCACCACTGATGCGTCCGGGCCGCGAAGCGCTTTCGTGATGTCTTCGTCGGAAACCCTCGGGTCCACCTGTATTACTCCTTTGCACGCGTCGTCGGAGGGGCGGAGGCAGAAGTACACTGCATGTGCCTTGTCCCCAAGCTGAATTTTTTGAATTGCCAGGATCTTTCTGATTATTTCGGCGTCACGCACCCCGACGACGATGTTGTTTTGTTCCCATAAGGGCCAGGCGCTGAGCTCGGCTGAGCCATTGTCCACGCCAGCTGCCATGTGCAAGGCGTTTTTGACCGCGTTGCTTCCCCTGAATTTGCTGAGATCCAGCGTTCCTCTAAGCTTGATTATGATGACTGCATCTTGCTTGTCCAGACGCGGTTGCGGAGGAGGCTTCCAACGCTTGACTTGCGTGCGGGGCGTCTGCTGCAGCGGCGTATCCCCTGCCGCGGTGACGCGGCCATCTGGCGTTTGACGTTTCTGCCGTGCCGAGTGGTTGTCACGGGCTGATGCGCGTTCCCACTCTCCTATCTTGCGTTGGATAAACGCCTCCGTAACCTTGTCGAAAACTGGCGCTTACGCCTGTGGCATGGTGACGATCTGCAACCCCCCGGGTCGTATCCCGTCAGGGTCGTCATGGTTTGCGGCAGAGTTTGCCCGCGGAGCCGCGGCGGGCAGCTGAGTCGAGGCCTAACTGTTAGGCTTAGGTACTCGCACGATCTGCTTAACTTCAAATTCTCGAAGGATATGAGAAAACGGTCCCACCTGAACAAGGGTGGTGGCCTCCTCGTTGTTGTGGAAGTGTAGCCAGGTGGTGTTGTACCGCTTCGGCAAATGCTTCGGGAAAGAAGCATAAATTCGGCGGAGCCGTCGTGAAAGACGTCCGCTCGTCCGGACTGCTGAGGCGCGTCTCTGTACCGCGCAGTAGGGAAGGGAGGGTGGTGGCAGTGAAACCATAAATAGAGAAAACGATGCTGTAGTGGAGGTCAACAAAATAATTTCGTCCACCGGGGATCTTTAACGTCATTGACATTGCAGACCACACGGGCGCCTTTTGCGCTCCGCCTCCATCGAAACGCGCCCCCTGCGATCGGTTTCGAACCCGAGTACTTCAGTTCAATAGAGGAGCGCCTTGACCACTGAGCCACCGCGGCGGGTGGCAGCAGTAACAGACGTGCGCTGCATGCGTTGGCATCGACAACGTTATGCAAGAAACGCGGCGCTGACGCCATAGGCCGTCGCTGTTCATTGTGTTCATTTGGGAAGGCGGTGGCATTGCTTTACACTCCGATCATTTAAGGAGAGCAAGGCCGCATTACTGGTCAGTGGACGGCTGAATCGCGCTTACAGGTACGTGGGGTGATGGGAGAGAGATATGGGCTGCAGGTATTGACAACGTCGTGCCTGAAACGCGGCGCTGAAGCCATAGCCCGTCGGCGTTCACTGTGTTGATTGGCGTTGGCGTCGACAACGTTTTACACTCTCATCATTTCAATGAATAAGGGCGCATAACTAGCTGCCTGGGTCACAGCACGCCTGAATCGCGCTCCTAGTGAGAGATGTAGAGTACGGTAGTGAGAGAGAGATGTTGGCTGCATGCGTTTGCGCTGATAACGGTGAGCAAACTATCGCGATCGAACACTAACTCCCCCCTGCCAGGGTGGAAGGGTGGGTGGGAAATTTAATGTATGTATCGCGTGTTGCGTAAATCAGAGAAAATCGAAAAAATAATCTCGGCCTAACCGCACGTTCGTTCTGGCTCAAATTTTGCAGAGGTAGCATTTGGCGGTCAGTTCTGTTTTATACCACATTTAGATGGGGTACTTGCCTGATTCAGTCAGAATTATTTGGAAATTCCCATCGTATGCGGCCACGGGGAAACAAAACCGAAAGTCTTCGCAGCACTGGTACCTGTAGCGCCATCTCGTACCCATCGGAGAAACCCAGCTGTGCTAAATTGATGAGCAAATCATCTTTGCTTGGTGCTGTCTGCTGCGAAGCAGCGCAAGACATCACCGAAAATGCGGTCGTACAGCGATCAAGAGAAGACCATGGCCGTGACTTGGCTATGCGAGTCCAAGTCCTCCTACGCCGCCCTCCCCGGTAGAGGACTCGTTTCTCCGGTAAGTGGGAGATGGCGCCACGGGTACCAGTGCTGCGAAGCCTTTCGGTTTTGGTTTTCCGTCGGCGCAGACAATGGGGATTTCCAAATAATTCTGACCGAATCAGGCAATTACCCCACCTAAATGTAGTATAAAACAAAAGTGACCACCAAATGCAACCTCTGTGCGAAATTTGAACCCGAACAAACGCGCGGTTATGCCGAGAAATTTTTTTTTTTATTTTCTCTGATTTACGCAACAGTCGGTATTAAGACAAACAGGAATTTCTTACCATTTATGCGGGAGAACATCCCGTTTTTCTCGCTCGCGACGCCTCCCATGGCTATGACAACATCACGAAATACTTGCGCAGACCTCGTCTTTGAGAACCTGGCATTGTTGTAGCAAGTCGAGCATACATCCATCTATTTCTACGTCCACACAGCATCCTTCATGACAATCAAGAACTGTTAGTGGAGTGTTTCTTGAAAAAGCAAGATGTCTGAAAAAATGTCTGTAATTTTACATGTCTTTGTATAATTGTTTGCCGAAATCTGCGGAAAAGCTGGAACAGCTGATGAGCGGCGCTCAAACTTCGTGTTAGGATGTAGCACAGTCATCGGCAATTTTTAAGTTTGTCTGTTCAGTTCAACGAAAGAAATGTTATTTGATGCAGCCACCGGTTCAGGTGAAGAAGATCAGGAGAAAATATGGAACAGAACGACGGGTTTGAATGACAGTAAGCGATTCATCAGTTTTTCACTGCTCGGTGGATATATATATAGAGAATCGTATTTGCAGACAACACTCTCAAACTAACCTAGATAATGAGCATTCCATCTTTTAGTCTTATGGTTTTAGATATCTTGTTCACTTGTCTCTACCGCGTTTTCATGTCAAGCACAAGAAACACAAATCAGGTCGATAAAAAAGTACACCTTATATGGTGATGGCCTGGCTAATATTTTTAAGTCTGTGTTTAGGTTCTCAAAGCAACCGTTATTTGATGCAGCCACCATCTCAGGCGAAGAAGATATGGGGAATAGTGCTAGTTTGAATGAGAGTAAGTGCTTCGTCAATTTTTCACTCCTCTGTGCATATATATAGACAATCAAATTTGCGGACAGTACTCTCAAACTATTCTAGGTAATGAGCATTCTATGTTTGAGTCTCTTGTTCACTTGTCTCTATCGCGTTTCGATGTTAAGCACAAGAAACACAAACCAGGTCAATAAAAGCGGCTGCCCTTATAGGTATGGTGATGGCCTGGCTAATATTTTGAAGTTTCTCTGTTAAGCTTCTTAAAGGAAATGTTATTTTATGCAGCCACCGTCTCAGGTGAAGATGATCAAGAGAAGATGGGAAACAGAACTACTGGTTTGAATGAGAGTAAGTGCTTTGTCAATTTTCCACTGCTGGGTGAAAAGATAATGAGGGATCATAATTGCTGACTGCGCTCTCAAATTCTCCTAGATAATGCGCATTCTATCTTTCAGTCTTGTGTATTTAGATATCTTTTAACTTCTCTGCACCGTGTTTTGATCTCAACCTCAAGGCAAACTAACCCGGTCGATCAAAGCGGCCCCCCTTATATGGCAATGGCCTGGCTGCCGTTTTTTTTAACTTTCTGTGTTCTGGTTCTCAAAGGAAACTTCATTTGATGCAGCCACCGGCTCAGATGAAGATCTTGAGAAGTTGGGGAACACAACGATGGGTTTGAATGAGAGTAAGTGCTTCGTCAATATTCCACCGCGGGGTTCATTTATATAGAGGGATCATATTCTGACAGCACTCCCAAATTCTCATAGATAATGCGCAGTCCGTCTTTTAGACGTGATTTTAGGTATCTTGTTAACTTGTGTCCACCGCATTTTAGTGTCATGCACAAGAAACACAAACCAGGTCGAAAAAAACGGCCGCCCTGATAAGGTAGTCGCCTGGCTTATATTTTTTTAGTTTTAATATTCTGCTTCTCAAAGAAAATGTTATTTGATGCAGCCACCGCCTCAGGCGAAGAAGATAAGGGCATGATTGGGAACAGAACGACGGGTTTGAATGAGAGTAAGTGCTTCGTCAATGTTCCATCGCTGGGTTGATATATATATAGAGGGATCATATTTGCTGACACTCTCTCAAGTTTTAGATAATGCGCAATCCATGGTTTAGTCATGTGGTTATAGATATTGTCATATCTCGTGTAGCATGGCCAGTTGTTGCATTACCAAGGGGGCTCGTCCGGGATGAGGAAACGGTCTGAAGCTTCGACGGTTGGGGATACGAAAACAAGCAGGTTTAATGGCACTTATTAGACACTTATTTACATGATGAAGATTTGAAAATAAGAGCAAAGAATCAAAAATTAAGAGTTCATGACGTCGAGCGACTGGATGAGCCTATTACCCAAGGCCCAGAGCGTTCGTTCTCAATTAGGGTGCTGGTTAAATACCCTAAGGCTCCACCCCTTTCACCAGGTGGCAATTCATCACGACGCACAGATCGGCACAACACAACACAGCAAACGGAGGCACCTGTTGCAGAGTCCACACGTGGGAATTTGGCAAGGAGGAAACGCAAGTCTGCAACTCCTTCGCACTGCGGTGCAAAATCACTGCAAGCAGCACGTGTCTATCGAACACAGGCGTGGCGTAGGCATACTGGCGCCGCGGTAGCATCTGCGCCGGCTTCCTCCGATTCGTTCCGGTTCCGCTCAGACGAGGTGAATCCTTTCTTCCCTTGTCGTCGGTCCATCGTCGGTCGCTTCTAGAAGGGAAGGTCGTTCGCACCGAGCCGAGCGTGGGAAGAGCTCCACCGGCCACTTCCCAGCTAGTCACCCTTTTTGGTGAGGTCAAAAGACATACCAAAATTTCCGCTGCTGAATCCGTCACCGTGATCATAGCGGGTCTCAAGTTGGGTCGTAACAATATCTTCTTCACTTGTCTCTACCGCATTTTAATGTGAAGCCCAAGAAACACAAACCAAGTAGATAAAAACGGGCGCCCTTAGATGACAAAGGCCTGGGGCGCTATGCTGGAAGGCCCGAGTTTGCTGAAACTCGGAATCTTCCCGAGTTCTGGCGACGCCCTCAGATGAGTGAACTAATGGTAGCAAGACAAAATCCCACCCTCGTCACGCCTCCAGCTTCATTGGGTTATCTGGATATATTCCGTGCTTTATCATCGCATCGGCGCCACCTCATGGTCTTCTTGGGCGGGCTATAAAGAACGGGTCACGTGAGCCAACCGCCGGTGCACTTTTCATTTGTCTGTCGCTCCACCAAGTGCATTGCGTGTGCAATTTAACAAACGAGGTTTGTTGAATTTTATAACGCACTTAGTAAACCTTTATAAGCATTTTATAGTGTGCAAGATTTGGATTTAAAGCGCTTTAGAGTGATTCATACATTATTAAATTTTCCTTTGTACCGCGAGGGAACGCTACCAACGCTACATCATGTGCAACGCTAGGGCTAGCAATGCTGTGAAGGCTACGGAAGTAGTCCGCAAATAAAATAGAGGTGTATCGCCCTGCGTTGTTTTGTGGCCGTGTGGACTAACGCGTCGCTCCGGAGGGTCGACAGGGAATGGCAGCGCGTGGGTTCGAATCCCGCATAGTCAAACTTTTTTTTCCCACATTTTTTTTTTTCATCGCAAGTTGAATTTCGCATGACTTGGAGAAAACTCGTTTTGTTCAGAATCGCTTGAATATTATTCCGTGTTCTGAAAGGAACAGGATGCATCTGTTCATTTGATGCATACCGCATACACCATACACCATGCATACACCACCTCGATATGGCCTGTTTTCTCGTGTTAAGTGTTAAATTTTGAACATAGTATTGATTCCCACAGTGACAGCAAATAGTACTGCCTCAAGAGTCAGCTTGGCTCGATTTCCCTGCTCTCCTAGAAGAGCAGAAGCTGCTCAGGCAGGATTTTCATGTAGCCAGGTACAAAGAGTTCCAAGCTGTGGGAGCGTCAAGTAAGAATGCAGAAAAGGTTGTACAACGCTAGGAAAAAATTTTTCAAAAGAGCAAACAATAAATGAGACAGGACAATAAAGAATGCTGACCCCGCAGTGTTTGCGAGAAATGCTTTATTCTGGAAACAGCCAGTGGCATGGATCACAGTGCACACAAACTAAAGGACACGTGCAGTGGATGCACAGTCGTGTGCAGAAAATATTAGCACAGATCACTGGCGATTAGAATTCGTATATCTCACCACGCAGCGCTGCGGTACGCAGACCTGCCTAACGGGCCGTTTCCATGTTTCCAGCCTAGGGGGGGGACGGCAGGATGTAAGCTTTATCAAGCGTGCACCGCCCGAGCGTAGAAGTGCCGACCCTGCGTGACTGTGCTTGCCGCATTTACTTTGGCTCGGTTATCATGAACAAGGATGGTTCCTTTTTATTACTCTTTTTTATGTCCGCGATGGTTGGTCAAAAGGAACTCGTGAGAACAATAGATGATAGCGCTGCTTTTAGCCAGCAATTCTGTCCGTGGCAGTCCGCTGAACCCCCCTAATACTGTAGAATGGGAACGGCCCGGCACTCTCGTTATCAGCCTCTTCGCCACCCGCAGCGCCACGTGTTGTCATTCCAGCGCTCTGGTGTTCCGTCATGTGTGCTAATCTTTTTTTACCCGCGACTGTACACCAACACACAATCAGTCAAGTGCTCCAAAACTGAAAAAAAAAATGTGGAGCCATCGAACAACACTATTTGATCAAACGAAAACCTGACCAATGTACTAACAAAGACGTGACCCGAAACAAATTCACACTCAACTGAGCAAGAGCCAGCTTGAAATCATTCACGCCTCCGAAAAATTAAGGACAAAACATACAGTACTGGCTACCTCAACACTGGCACTGCATAACATGTCAAAACGACCAGAGATTGACGGTAATGCAAGACAGCATCAAACCAGGAATTCCTTTTCAGGACATGAAGATCAGAAACCCATACATACCATTCCCAACCCTCACACACAAAATGAGGCCAATGCCTAGGGGCTTGTGAATGTTCGAACTTTTTGGACAGCATAATTGAATAAATTTCTGTTGAGTTAGTCGAACGAATCAAACAATATATGTTCAAAATTATTTTGAATGAATCCAATTTACTCTCAAATTTTCATATACTTTCCGAATAATTCACACAACGCTTCATTAAGCTCCACCGTATGTTTCTGCAATTAAACTTCCAAAAACTGCACACATTGACGACGTGTACCAGTATACGTATTCTAATTGGAAAAGTACTATTTGCACTCCTTTACAAATTCTACTTCTCTACAGGCACTATTAACATGACCACCTCAACACCTACACTACAAGTTCTGCCCAATACAATTTGATGCAACGAATTGCAATGATGCAATGATTTGATGGAAATGTTACAATTTCCTCGGTAGACTGATCGACACACACACCCACATACACAGATATTTCACATTTCCACACACACGCACAAAGGTGATCACAGCAAGCCGATGAGTCCCCTCTCTTTCGTCGGTAGCATATGTATTACACGTCAATTCGAAGTCAGACAAGTTCCTCGATGCCACTCAAATCTTCATCACTGGAATCGGTGCTCGACTCATCAGAGGAGGAGTTGCACGAGTCGGAAATGCTGAAGACAACCGGTTCAATTTCAGCGTCAACAATCATATCGCGTTGCCATGTTTCAGCCTCAACTTGCTCCACATGAACACAACAGTTATGCCAGTTTTCCTGGCTTACAGACGCCAGTGCTTCCGGCAGGAGCTTTTCCACTTCAGCCAAAGTGAAACATTTATTGCGACTTACGATTATGAATATTGCATAAGAATGCAATCTGCCAAGTGACACAAATGCTACCGTTGAAAAACCCATTAAAATGCATGCATGAAATAGCTGGAAAAATCCATGCACCTATTACGTGCGCAAACATGAGGTAAAAAAAAAAATTATCTACACTGAGTGTAAAACTGCTCAGTTACTGATAAACGAAAGCGGGTTTTGAGGTTTAATACCCCAAAGTAACTCAAGCGAGGAGGCATGCCATGGTGAAGGGCTGCCAATAACTTCGACCAATGGGGTTCCTTAACATCCACTGACACTGCACAGTACACGGACCACTATCATTAATAAATGGGAGAACATTCCATTAACCGTGACATGCATGAAAGCAAAAACAGCATTCTTACAACCATTGTGTTCAATACATAATGTGCCTTCCTCGTGAAATAGTAGGCCTTCACCACGTCAGAGCTGGACTTCGAAGGGGCCTTTACGCCAATGTAGGTCCTGTCGACGCATCCCACGACGTCTGTGATGCCGCCGCGCAGAAGGAAACGCTCTTTAACATACGCACGCTCGGCCGCAGTCGTGGGGAAAGCAACACACCGCTTCTGCACAGCCGCGTCGATAAGCGCGTCGGAGACGTCCTTCACACAGCGGCTCACAGTGCTTTGGTGGCGTCCAATAAAAAGGTCTGCGCCGACGCTCCCCTGGAAGCTCCCGGTCGCGAACAACCGGAGGGCGCAGAGGACTTGCTCTTCGACCGAAAACGAATGAGGCCCGGTACGCGCTCTCCGCAGGCGTGGGTCGTCGCCTAACTCTTTACACAACCATCGTACCGATATTTCGGAGAGGCGAAAATGTCGCTGGAATTCGTCCTCGGCCATGGCAGTAAACGGGTCCAGCCGGCCGTACTGACATTTGCCGTCAGAGGAAGCGATGAGCCAGGCTGCTGCTGCTGCTGCTGCCATGACAGTCCCGAGATGAATTCGGGGCACTTCACCATTCACGAGTTTAGCTCCGAGTTCACCTGTCAATCAAAACCATTGTTCACGCCCCCGGCGTGGCGTACATAAATTATAGTCGTACGCGCTTTGGGTGGGCCACTCCCAACATCCCTGCCAGCTACAGGTATGCTGCGCGGCTGTGCTGATTGCGGACAGACATCGACGATGTTGACCATCGAAATATAACAGGCAAAACGGACGTCATCGCTGATTAATCTAAGCGCCTCTGCGAAGGACACGCAACGTGGCGACAGCCGCCGATTTCTTCGCTCGCATACCAAGATTGCACAGCACTATAGCCTGTTGCAACCACGTAAGACACAGCACAACGCTGACGACGCGTCACATCGGTGATAAAGCTCAGCATCAATGTGTCAAACACATCCGGGATCGACAAACGGTCGCTGCTCTAGACACAGTGCAATAAAGAGTTTGTAGTTTACAGCACGCAAGCACTGCGTACTTCACAACCGTAACACCTTTCTCTGTTATAAGTCCGATACCATTATTGCAAACAGGATCCCTCATCTGCCCGAACGATATTATTGCGATGTCACTGCGGTATACACCGGCGATCGACGTTAGTGACAAAACCAGTCCGCAAAACCTTGAAGTGCGCGCCGTAAACAAATACTACGCAGATACGCGCGCCACCACCTTCACAGCTTTTAGTCAGCGTCTGATGACATAGGATGAGTTGTGTCGCTGGGTAGCACGCTCTTCGCATCCGCAGTGCACTAAAGAGGCGTCACACACAACAGGCATACGTAATGAATCATTGAATACAGCCAAACAGCAATTTTTTTCCCACACCGCATCACAGCCGCTCGCACGGCCAATTTCTACCGCTGAGATTCGCCAAGCGCGTACTATAAGCAATGGTTGGCCATAGCGGGGTGCTGCAGCGGCCGTAGCAGCGAACTCCACCTGAAGTCACTGCAGAGAGCAGCAGTGACGCGGGGGGGTGCAGTGCAGTTCAGTTTTTTGCTGTTGTGTATTATGCAAGCCAGAAGATGCATGACTGTTATATTATGATATACGACACAATAAAATATATTATCGCAATGGCCGAAAAATAGGACAGATTTAGCGTGTAGTAGTTGCCCAGTCTTTCCAGTCGAAGGCAGCGCTATCGGCGGCGTGTCAGCGCAGGAGCTCTCGTTTTCGGCACGGTGGGCTGCCGCTCTAGTTCGTATGCAAGCCACGCTGCAAGCAATGGCCGCACTATCGCCACTAGCGGCAGAAAGTGTCAAATCTTTGTTAATTACCTAAAGCTATGCTTTTCAACACGCTTCATTGGATTCAGGCCGCCGCGGTGGCTCAGCGGCTATGGTGCTCGGCTGCTGACCCAAAAGACGCGGGTTCGATCCCGGCCGCGGCGGCTAGAATTTCTTTGGAGGAGAAATTCTAGAGGCCCGTGTACTGTGCGATGTCAGTGCACGTTAAAGAACCCCAGGCGGTCGAAATTTCCGGAGCCCTCCACTACGGCGTCTCTCATAGCCTTAGTCGCTTTGGGACGTTAAACCCCATAAACCAAACCATTGGATTCAGATTTTAAAATACATTTGGAAATGAACAAAATGTTCATAATATTATCTGTTGCCTTTTAACGTATTCGAGAGAAGAGAAAGGGTTGATACAAGAGTGCACCTAGTGCGCACTGTTCGTCTTCGGAAATGGAGAGACAGATAGAGCCTGAAAGAGAAGACACGCCTTTGACGCCCCCCGAAAAGGCGTGTCGAACAGTTAGCGGTGAGTGTGCAGATAGATAGGAGAGAAGTCACGATTTCGCGATTGCTGACATGGCGCTGATAACTTCAGGTAGCGCTGCGGCCTGGTATTGCGCAGTGTATTGTGTTTGAAGTGTGAAACGGGCGCGCAGGGTGCGCTTGTGTCGCCTTTACGTGGCTTTATCTCTACATTTTATTGTCCGCTGCCTGCGCACGTTCCGCGCTATCTTCTTTCACTGACTGCCGTCATCGCAAACTCGGATGAAACTCGGGCGAGCGCCAAACTCGGGCCTTCCGGCATAGCGCCCCTGACTGGCATTTTCTATGTAAAAGATATCAGCTTCTACAACGGAATATTATTTGATGCAGCCACCGGCTCAGGTGAAGCATATCAAGAGAAGATGGGGAACAGAACGACCGGTTTGAATGTGATTAAGTGTACCGTGCATTTTCCACCGCTGGGTGGAAATTGAAGAAACATGTACACACAACGCAACGTAACGAGGACAAGAAGGAACATGAAACACAGAACGGACGCTGTCCTTCGTTTCGTGTTCCTGTTTGAAATATAATGAGGGATCATATTTGCTGACAGCACTGAGAAATTCTCCTAGATACTGCGCATTCCATCCTTCAGTCTTGCGCATTGAGACATCTTATAACTTCTCGCCACCGTGTTTTAATCTCAAGCTGAAGACAAACAAACCCGGTCAATGAAAACGGCCGCCCTTATATGGCATTATCCTGCACGGCATTTTCAAAGCGCAGCTCTTTGGCGCCCGTTTCTGCGTTTTGCGTCGTCACTTTGGCCTTTGCCTTCGGCGTTGTCCGTTCTAAGAAGCAGTGGACATTTTAGTCGCGCTTTAAGCTGCGATACCAATGGCGCAGGAGCTGGGAAAGCGGAGGGAAGGCGCATACTGCCCTTTTTGAACAGTAGACACCTCACTCAATCGCGCTTTAAGGAACGTGGCAGTAAAATGGATAAATTTGTTTTTGAGAAAAGGAGATGGCACAGTGTCCTTCTCGCATATCTCTGGACACCTGAACCGCGCAGTAGGGAAGGGAAAATGGTGGCAGTGAAACCAGAAAGACAGAAAAAGATTCTGTAGTGGAGGTCTATGGAATAATTTCGTCCACTGGGGATCTTTCCCCTGCGCTGATATTGCACAGCACACGGGCATCTTTTGCGTTTCGTATCGATCGAAACGGGGCCCCAGCGGTCGGTTTCGAATCCGGGTACTTAGCTTCACTACACGAGCGCCTTAACCACTGAACCACCGCGACGGGTGGCAGCAGTGACAGATGTGCGCTGGATGCGTTGGTATTGACAACGTTTTGCCAGAAACGCAGCGCTCAAGCCATGGGCCTACTTGTTCATTGGGTTCATTGGGGTTGGCGGTGAGATCTCTTTACACTCTGATCATTTAATTAAAGCAAGTGCGCATAAGTGGCTCTCTAGGTCAGTGTACGCCTGACTAGCGCTTATAGGTACATGGGGTGATGGATAGAGATGCGGGCTGCAGGCATTGACAACGCTGCGCCTGAAACGGGGCGCTGAAGCCTTAGACCGTCGACGTTCATTGTTTTCATTGGCGTTAGAGTACAGAACGTTTTACACTCCCATCATTTTAAGGAAAGGAAGTACGCATAAGGAAAGGAAGGCTCCCTGAATCAAAGGACGCCTGAATCGCGCTTATAGGTACGCAGCGAGATAAAAAAAGAGATGTTGGCTGCATGCGTTAGCGCTGACAACAGTGACCAAACTCTCGCGATCAACCATTAACTGCCACCTGCCAGGGTGGAAGGGTGGATGGGAAATTTAATGTACGTATTAAGACAAACAGGAATTTCTTACATCTTACGGGGGAGACAACCCCGTTCCTCTCACTCGTGACGCCTCCCACGGCTGTGACAACCTCGAGAAATACTTGCACAGACATCGCCTTTAAGAGCCAGGCATGGGTGCAGAAAGTCGTGTATACATCCCTCTTTCTCCGAACACAAAGCTACCTTCATGTAAATCTAGGACTGTTAGTGGAGTGTTTCTTGGAGAAGGCATAGGTGTGAAAAATATGTTTTCTGCAATTGTATATACATGTCTTGCTATAATTGTTTCCCTCAATCTATCGAAAAGCTGAAACAGCGGATGAGCTGCGCTCGAATTTCGTTTTAGTATGTCATCGGCAATTTTTAAGTTTCTCTGTTCACCCTCTCAAAGGAAATGTTAATTAATGCAGCCACCGGCTCAGGTGAAGAAGATCAGGAGAAGATGGGGAACAGAACGACTGGTTTGAATGAGAGTAAGTGCTACGTGAATTTTTCACTGCTGGGTGGATATATATAAAGGGATCATATTTCCGGACACCACTCTAAAACTATTCTCAATAAGACGAATTCCATCTTTTAGTCTTGTGTTTTTAAGATATCTTGTTCACTTGTCTCTACCGCGTTTAAGGTCGAGCACAAGAAACACAAACCAGGTCGATAACAAAGGCCACCTTATATGGTGGTGGCGTGCCTAATATTTTTAAGTTGCTGTGTTCAACTTCTCAAAGGAAATGTTATTTGATGCAGCCACCGGCTATGGTGAAGAAGATCAAGAGAAGATGGAGAAAAGAACTACTGGTTTGAATGAAAGTAAGTGCTTCGTCAATTTTCCACTGCTGGGTGAAAATATAATGAGGGAGCATATTTGCTGACAGCACTCTCCAATTCTCCTAGAAAATGGGCAATCTATCTGTCAGTCTTGTGCATTTAGATATCTTGTTAACTTCTCTGCAAAACAGCGGATTGAAAACGTATGGAGACTTTACCCTGCTTGACCACCTTGAAATGAAGGGAATCGAAAGGCAACAAAAAAAAAATTTAAGTTTAAGAAGAAGTGGATCGATTTTGTGGAAGTTCCAGAGTGAATGTCTGAAACGCGAACAGCTTGAAACATACAAAAACTTGTCAGCTACTTTTGCTAATGTGTCATGGGGTGAAAGTTTCAAAATAATCAAAAAGTCTTCCATATGTCTGATGATGTTTGCAATGAAGGGTTGGGTTAGTTTAAGCTCGAGTACGCGCTATGGTTAGTGAAAGCTATTATCACAGCCATTGTTAGAGAAAGAGGAAGCTGGCAGGCCCAAGTCATCAACTTCCTTAAGGCCCATTTGGGACATCTAAACCTTGAGGATCCTTGTAAGAATGCTTTGACAGACTACTTGATTGCCGCGTTGAATTCTGGTGTCCCAGGTGCCAATAGTGCGTTGTGTGTTGATGTCGAAGAGTTGTTTTACTCGATCCTACACGAAGAACTTTTCAGCGCAGTTAGAGAATTGATTGACGCTGCCGGTATGGCTGGTTTCCAAAACACTTGTTGCTGCATTTTGCGGCATCACCGTTGTCTCTCGTAACCAGCAGAGGACACCTTAGTCGCGCTTTAAGCTGCAAGACGAATGTAACGGGAGCTTGGAAAGCAGAAAGATGGAACATAGCTGCCCTCTTTGAAGAGTGGACACCTCAGTCGTTCTTTACGCTACGCGGCGGTAGTGACAGGTGTACGCTGCATGCGTTGGCATTGGCAGCATTGTGCTGGAAACGTTGTGTGGCGCTGAAGCCATAGGCCGTCGGCGTCCATTGTGTTCACTGGCGTTAGCGTTGGCAACGTTTTACACTCCGATTATTTCATGGAAAGGAAGTGCGGATAACTTGCTTCCTGGGTCAGTGCACGCCTGAATCGCGCTTATAGGTATGTGTGGTGGTGAGAGAGAGATGTGGGGTGCATGCGTTAGCGCTGACAACAGTGAGCGAACTCTCGCGGTCAATGATTAACTGTCGCCTGCCAGAGTGGCAGGGCGGGTGTGCTTCCTACCCAGTGTCCAGCACGCACTTAAAATTACACACGCCAAGCTGCTTATAGTTGCCCGATACGCCTAGAAAGAATATGTATGATGATTAAGTCTTGTGTAATTGTACATACATGTCTTACTCGAATTCATTGCCTCTGTCTACCGAAAAGTTGAAACAGCTGATGAGCTGCGCTCAAACTTCTGATTTCGAGGTAACGTAATCGTCGGCAATCTTTTTGTCTTGATTCTACCTTTGTTTCCTTTCGCGAGAAATTATATGTGCAGAAAAAAGGAAAATGTATGGGTTCCTGTGCCGCGCCAGTGCTGTGAGAAGTATGTCTTGCTCATTTAGACCGCGTACTCGACCTTAAGCTAACCCAACGATTTATTGCAAAGATCATCAGATATGTGGACGACCTTTCAATTATTTGGAACTTTCTTTCCATGTCGCATTAGCAGAAGTAGCTGACAAGATTTTAGGCGAACTTTGAAGCTGTTCACGTTTTCTCAAATTCACTCTGGAACTTCCACAATATTGATCCATTCAGTTCTAAGATTCAGTTACAAGCGGTAAGGGCACGCCACCGCTTCGAGCAAGGTCACAAAGATTCCTATTTTGCTGCAGGTCAGTTGTCTTCAGAACGCCAAATGCTTTCGGTGTAATAATCCTTTCTTACTTGCGGTGTCGTGCCCCCTTTAGACCCTTGACAGCTGGTGGAATCTGTTTGGCCCAATGCTTTGTTCATTCTTTGTCAATGCACACCTGGTTTTGCTTTTTTCCTGCTTTGTCTGGTGACATTGAGTTGAACTCTGGACCACCAATCCTTGAATCCATATTTGAGGCCATTGCACGAATGGAGCTCTCACAAAACACTATGTTGTCTGAGCTTACGTTGATACGTTCTGCCCAAACAATGATGCCCTTGTGAGCCATCCTTTACTATACTAGAAAAACAAGTCGAAGCTTGCCAATCTAGATACCAACCAGTTTCTAACACTGCTATTATTATTTTATTTGAAAATACTGTTGGCCGTGAGGCCGTTACAGTGGTGGGGCGTGACACTTGGAAAGCAAAAAGGTTTCGACGATTATACAAAAATACAAAGTGAATCTTCATCTATACAATCATTTCTTACCGTGTAATGTTTCACGTTTTATACAGAAGCAGTGTTAATAAATATTAACTTGAAAAACAGTTATTTCACACAGAAAAGGAAAAAAATAACAACAAAAATTTCTACATTCCCGGCCTTCACCTTAGGTGAGTTGATTAGGCGTATGACACACAGACACAAAAAAAGAAGAAAAAAAAACTTTTTAGTGCGAAGTTGAGATAGCTTTTTCGAAAGTTGTTAATGTACTGGACTGTAAGAGAGATGCTGGTAAATTATTACATTCTGCTATCGTCTTCGGAAAATAAGAATTAGCATACACATTAATGCGTGGGTTCGGGGTTTGGTAACAGTATTCATTGCTTGCTCTGAGATGTGTAAGTTGTTTTGGGACCAAGTAATGGGAGCTATTGATATTGAAGGAATTTCTTGAGAGCTGAAATAAAAATTTTAGTCTGGTTACTCGGCGACGTTCGGCTAGAGGTGGTAAATGGAGAACACACAACATCTCTGTTACAGAATCAGTACGTGCATATCTGGACAGTATGAATCGAGCTGCTCTTCTTTGCACACTTTCAAGTTTTTTTTATCAAGCCACTTTCTACAGGATCCCATATAATGCAGGCATATTCTAATGTTGGTCGTACATAAGTTAAATAGGCAGCTAGCTTGGCAGACTGGGAGGCCAGTTTCAATCTTCGGCGCAAAAACCAGAGTTTCTTTTCAGCGGCTGAACAGATTTTTAGTACATGATTTTTCCAGCTTAGATCTCTGGAAATGAGGACTCCCAGGTATTTAAGTGTTTCCACTGTGGTAAGTGCGGTAGATCCTAGCGTATAACAGTACTCATGGACATGTTTTGTCCTGTTCGTGACGCGTAAAACTACTGTTTTCTCTTCGTTGATTTTCATTTTCCAGCATTGGCACCATTTTTCGACAGCTACGAGAGCATCATTAAGCACTTTTTGATTATCTGTATTATTTATACAACAGTAGAGCAGGCAGTCGTCAGCGAAAAGTCTCACTGTCACATCTTTATCAATATGGGAAGCAATGTCGTTAATACAGATTAATATAGATTAATATAGATAGATTGAAAAGCTGACCGCCGAAGTCAAGGTGCTCTCAGGGAAATACGACGATTTCGAAACTGTGCTCGTCGCCACAATCTGCTTTTTTTGGGAATCCTTGATTCCAGTGACGAAACGTGGGCGAGGTCGGAATGGGAAGTCGTGTCTTTCTGCCCTGAGCACCTCGATGTACCTATAGAGACTTCAGATATTGAGTGAGCTCACCGACCTGGCTGTTTCCGCGAAGATAGAAAACGACCCATTGTTTTTAATCTATCCAGCTTTAAAACCAAGCCAAACATTCCTTCCGCCGGCTCTAAGCTTAAGGAAACCACATTTTCAATTCCGGAAGATCATTCATCGCGTGTACCTACAGCTCGAGCAAAACTATGCTCGTATGGCCTTGATAGCAACTTACTTTTTAAGATACGCTTCAATAAGTGTGTCATGGGAAGGTACAGTGCAGTTGCGATGCCGAGTTCAAAACATAGCGTTCACTGAAAAATTCAAGGCCTCCTCAATCAACATCGCATCAGCCTGTACAACAACCCGTCCGTGTAGCTACGCACCACGAAATATCAGCTGTTCTCACATACATCTGTAGCTACTTACCCAAAAGGGAATGCTAAGAAGCCATCCTCGAAGATAACCTAACTGATATTGCTGTTTTTACAGAAACGTATGGCCAACCACTGATATCTCATCCGAAGAGCTCCTGAATAATGTGTCATTCACAATACATAGGCGTAACAAGGTGGGACGCAAAGGCGGTGGTATACTAGTTTGCGTTAATCGAGCCATGCCTTCGCTTCCTATGGATACTAAAAGCCATCATGAAATGCTCAGCCTAAACATATTGCTTCCTGAATGCTCTATCATACCCGTCGCTTGCTATCGAGCCCCTGATTCTGATCATTTCTTCGTCAAGGAACTTTACTGTTTACTTCTCGACTTAAACAGCCGCTTTCTCAGAACGAATGCCATACTTTGTGGCGATTTCAATTGCCCAGATACAGTTTAAGATAATTTAAACGCCACTTCTCGTCAATCTAAAGAATTCATTGAGCTTGCACTTTTGTTTAACCTCACCCAGATAGTTAACATGCCAAACTAGAACCAGCAACACGCTTGACCTGGTTTTAGTTTTTAATCCACAAATGATCCACTCAATGTTTTCTACAAACAGTCTCAGCGATCACAATCTAATGTTAAGCGCTCAACAAGTTGAGCGCTTCCGTAACACTGGATATATTCAGCATTTTTTTACTGGTTGCTGTGAAATGTTACTGCAAAACGTGATGGACTGTGAAAAGAAGGAACGCCCTATCAAGAAAGACCTTCTGCAGGCTATGCCTCAATTATTGCGTTTTGCATAACGTCAGCAAAATGGCCAGCCGCTGCGAGATCAAAGATCACCTTCTCGGCAAGTCTTAACCTTAGCAGAATGTGCCTGTTGAAGAATAAAGAAGGGGGGAGTAGGCGCCAGTGTTTGTAAGCTCGTTAAGAAGTTCACCCACTGTATTTCAAGGATTGCGCATACATTTCTGCGCATAAATAAATTTCCAGGGTTGCGCATAAATTAATGAAATGGCACGGCAGCATACGTGGCAGTAATGAATAACTCAGGGACCACTCACAGCATTGTAATATATTCTAAGGTAAGGGCGAGAGCAAGAAATGATTACTTGACAAACGATCTTAGAAGAAAACACTTTGTTGTTAAGGTCTAAATGAGAGGTCGAAAGGGGAATCATTTCACATTGTGAGAAACAACGAAAAATATGTCAGCACGCCTTCCATTCTGCTTATTTCGAAGGCGACCGTTTTTCTCGAAGACCATTTGTAAATTTTTTCGCAACTTTTCTTGCGCTGTTTTCGCAATTTCTGCCTTGACTCATTCAAGGGGTTTAGAGTGCAGTTTCTTTTGCTTGTTGTCATGCACTTTCACTCGCTCATTGTTGTTACCCTGCCTTCAAGAGTGTTTTTTGATTTTCCCATTAGTTTTCATTGTGTACTGACTCTCTTTCACCTCTGCTTTGCTTAATTGTTCTTTTAGATTCCACTGCCTGCATAGTTATTTCTCGTTTTATTTCCTCACCTTCGACTTTTCTCTTGTTAACTGTTGGTTTGCATTTTGCTGTTTATGTTGCCAAAGCGCGTTTTTTTTTGTTCTGTCACTTTTTGCCTTTTTTTTCAATTATCTGCTAAGGGACAATTTTCCGTCCTTACATATTGTTTTGGCAATGTTTACATGATTGCTGTGTGGAGTGATTTCCGATTTGCCTGTTGATTCACCTAGCCACAAGTATTGTTACCAGTTATATTGTAGATTTCTCTCCCCCGTGTTTACCTGTGCACGTGCGAGTGACAATGGTGGTCGTGCTTCTGGGTTTCTTCCATAAATAGCCTCTGCTTTCACTTACAGTTAGCAGTCTGCGCCCATGGTGTTGTATTCGCTTTTTTACCTCCGGTCCTCTTCGTGTTGCGCAGTTTGTTACCCTCCTTGAAAACGAGCGAATTAGTCTGGAAGAGGTCTCTACTAAAGCAGTTTCAGAAACATATGTGCGAAGCTTCTAAAACGAAACGTTACCTCGATGCAGCCACCGGACCGGGTGAAAAGGACCGCGAGAAGGCGGACAATAGTGAGTGTTTTAGCCTTCTTCATACTCTTGAGTGCGGACAAAATGCAAGAACCCTGTTTCTGATATAACTACCGATTTTTCTTTGATAATACGAAATAGATCTGTCACTGCCATTTATTCACCTATCGTTTTGCCTGCTCATGCCCCAATGTTATTCTAGAGCATTGGAAATGCAAACCCCCTTGATAAACAGTGCCGCTTGTTATATGGCAATGGTCTGGCTAGAAATATTTATATTTTTGTGTTGAGCTTCTCGAAGGGAGTGTTTTTCCGGTATAGCGACCAGCCCAGGTGTCAATCATGAGAAGCCGGGCAACGGAACGACAGATGTGGTTGAGAGTATGTCTTCGCTCCTTTTTCACATTGTTCTGGGCGAAAAAAAAAGGCCCATTTAGTTGCTGAAAGCACTGTCCTGTTCCTTTCGATAAAGGGAAATACTTATTTCGGTGCTATATATTAGCATATCACCTCAGCTACATTTTATTCGCAATCACAGGAAAGTAAACCCGTTATTTTAAAACGGCCGATGCGGATATGGCAATAAACTGGGTGATAATTTCCAAGTCTAGTGTCAAGCGTTTTAAAGGGAATGCTCTCTCGGTGCAGCTGCCGTCCCGGATGAAGACGACCACGAGAAAGCGGGGAGCGGGACGACAGCTGTGATGGATGGTAAGTGTTACATCCTGTTTCACATTGTGGAGCGCCAAGAAAAATGCGACATGTCTGTTTCTCACGGCACTATACAATGCTCCTAGATAGTGCGCAATATATTTTTCGTCACTTTCTATTCACCTGTGTAAATACGTATATTCGTAAGAGTCGCGACCACACGTTGTTCACAAGCGCAGGGCACGAAAGCCTGTTTCTTTAATAGGGCGACTGCAGATATTACAATGAACTTGGTGCCTACTTCCAAGTTTCTTGTCTTAAACTTGTTAAAGAAAACATTGCGCTTGTGCAGCCACCAGCCCAAGTGGAAAAGGTGCCGAGGAGCCGGGCAGTCGAACTCCGGCTGTGAATCACAGTAAGTGTTACATCCTTTTGCGCATTTCTTATTTCCAAAACAGCTCTGGATCGCTGTTGCTGATGCAACTGGCAATGTTTGTCACATAATGAGCAATACAACCTTTGGTGGTCTGTAAATACGTATATTGGTAACTACATTTGGTTCGCAAGCACTAGAAACCACATATCCGTTTCTTTAAAAAGGCGTCTGCTGATATATCAATGAGCTTGGTGGCTAAATGTAACACTCCTGTCCTAAAGCTTCCAGAATATAACATATTGGCGAAGCCATCAGCCTAACTACGAAAGACGACGGGAAGCCGGGCAGCCGGATGACGGCTGTCATTGACAGTGCTACATCATTGGCCGAATGTTTAAATGGCAACAAATTGGTTGATAGTGCGCACTACGTCTTTCGCCACGACAATTTCCCTGAATACCTGGCAGAACTTCAAGAGGCAACCATTTTAAACGTTCACAAGCGTGAAACGTTTACAAGCGCTGGGCGCTAAGAGCAGAACAGTTCCTCCACCAGCTTTTCTATATCGCAATGAGACTTTTCAGCCGAGTGAACCCCGAACAGCAGGTCAAGTAGCCTATGAGAGCGATAAAGAGCCCCTTTTTGCGGTCAAGGTATGAAACAACTCTATTTCTTAGTTCGCCGCCAGAGAATCGACAACCGAGAAGACCTTGGACTGGCTGCCACTATGACTAGCAAGTGCTACGCCTCTGAGGAAGCCATGTGAATACGGCAACTTTGAAAACCACGAACTTACGGGACATCATAATTCTTGAAATCATTCACGGAGAACTCAGTCTAATGCTTTCACTACTAGCCCAGCCTTTCGTTCCTGTATTAACGGATGTCGTTAGTTAACATGCGCTAGTTCTCCAGCAAACGACCACACGCTACCAGGCCCACGAGGCCCCCTCATGCTGCCGCAGTGCGCTATGCAACACCCGAAAGACGCCAACCAACCGTCCGATAAAACTCCCACCAACAAGCCACTCCAAGAAAAGCAAGCGTCTGGAGGACCCCTGAGCACGACCGGCCGCTTCGCTCTCATTTTTTGCTGAACATGCCCATTTCCTCCGCCACTGTCCCTATCGCAGAATTTGTGTCGGGGCTTCTTTTACAGCGCTGTATGAAGACAACCCGGCCAGCGACCACGCGATATCGAAGAGCACGTGTATTTGTTTTAGCATACGTCGAGCCTTTTATTTAGGTCGCCGTTACGAATATATACGCAGCTTTGCCCATCGCCCCCAAGGCCCTAATTCCCCTAGCTATATTATTCAAAAACTAAAGACAGCAACCTTTGGAAGCGAGGTTGCGTCGCGTCAATACGTCGAAGATCATCTAACGACGATGACGCTGCACAGTGCGGCGACAGACACAATGATAGATAACCGCAAGGCCCTAACGACACCGCTCACTACTACGAAGACGACGCGCCCCAGTCACGGCTCATGCAGCAGATCAAGAGGTGAGTCCGCATCGAGACCAATGTACGACGCGAGAAAATTAGCGAGCGACTGAAAATGTCAGACAGCTGAACGCGCTCAGTCATCCATTGACCGTTCGTGGTTCTGTGTACGAAGGTGAAGACTGCATGGAACCGCCCGTAAACACGCGCTGCTATAGGCCACACAATCGGTGTATTGTTCAAGAATGACAATCAACGGACGTGCGTACAGTGAGACTTTCTACCTCTTCAACTGTGTCATGGTTATAGGCGTAGAGTTCTTGGCACAACACCGAAGAATCATCAATCTCCTGTGCAAGGATAACACACTATCGACGGACGAGGCGCTGCCTTCCACTTCGACAATGGAGAACCACGCATAGCTCACTCTTCTGGAAGAACTGAGGATTCATCGACGTTCAAACATTCTGCTAGCGGGAGTTGATGGTAGTGCCGAAGACATTGGTGGCGCCGTCGAAGGTAATAATATTACTAGGTTTAGCTCAGCAGCTAGGCGCAACAGGCCGCATTCAGAAGGCACACCAAACAAAGTCACCCCAAGCACTAGCGGCAGCGTCCTCGTCGTCGAGAACTGCCCAGCATCAAAACAACGTCCTCTTCGCCTCGCGTCTATGCACCGTAATGTTACCCCCCTCCGCCTCGCGGAAGAAATTCTGGCTAACCTGGCCCAGGATACCCAGGGTTTTGTGAAGGGACAACCGGCAATGGCAAAGAATGGGAAAGTTATGGCTAACTTGGCCCATGACAGCCAGGATTTTAAGGCGGAAGCCTTTAATGCCTCATCGTTGTAAGCAGGAGCTGTCGACAGAAATGTCACGCTTTTCAATTGGTCGAAACGGTCGTGACGTCACAGTGCGCGAATTTCAAACGGGGCCAATTGTACTTTGGCTACTAACCATGCAACCAATTAAAGGGATGGTATAGTGATGCTCCAAGTAAGTTTTACTGAGTTTAGTTAATCGGTTACTTAAGCAATTAGTCCAATTAACCTTTCTAGTCAGACGAGATAAATAAATAAAACCGAGTACGAAATTGGCTGAGCTTGGGAATCGAACCCCGGTCTCCAGAGTGCGAGTCGAACACGCTACCACTCCGCCATGGTGGTGGTGGTGGTGGTGAAAACTTTAATTACTGAAATAGAGTTTGGGAGCCACAGAGTGGCCCCGCTACATGGTCGGCGTCCCTAGTCCGGGACACCGCATGACAATGCCCCGTCTCTAGCCCGTTTCACCAGAGACGTTTGGGACTCAAGCGAGGAGCAGTTGAGAAGGGCAGTCTCCCATGCCTCTCTGGAAGGGGTAGGGGAAGGGGGGAGGTGGGGATTTTGAGTACATGCCCACACCATGTGGAAGATATCACAGGTCTCCCCACAGTGTGGGCATCGCCAATCCGTGTTAGGATCGTAATGCTTTAAGATTGCAGGACAGAGTAGAGTACCTGTCTGCAGGCGCCTTAAAGTTCGCTCCTCCGTCTTACTCAGCCCCTTTGCAGGGGCCGGGAAAAGGCGGTGGATGTCGCTATAATGCGTTATAATTTCCTTGAATCGCAGCAGCGGCTGGTTAGTCTCCGAGCCAGAAGAGCTGGGATGAGGAGCCCGGTGAGTAAGCGCTCGGGCAGCCGCGTCAGCGGCCTCATTACCTCGTAAGCCCTGGTGGCCAGGAGCCCAAATGATTCTTTTGGGTGTTGGATCAGTGGCAGTCCGTCTTAGAATACAAGCAGCTAAGGGGGAGATCTCCCCTGCCAAGTAATGATCACATGCTTTTCGGGAGTCCGTAATGATGATTCTCGAATTGGCGTGGGCGGCAGCAAGCGCTATCGCTACTTCCTCGGCTCGCATTGAATTCGGGGCTCGAAAAGAGAGTCCATCAACGTGCATTTCCTGGTGAACGACAGCGGCCGTGTAAAATCCCGTGGGCGATGGGCCTGCTACGTCTACATAATATACACCAGGTCGGGAGCCGTGTTGTCTCTCAAGAGCCCGAGCCCGCGCTTGTCGCCTGTTTACGGGGGAGCGGGGAGACCCAGAGCATATGGCGCCACAGTACTGGGATACGCTCCGCCTTCTCTGGAGTGCAGTCGTGTTGGATGTGTAAGCGGTTTAGCAGGCGGCGCCCAGGGGCCGTCTGCATGAGCCGCGTGTTTTGGTTCACGAGGGGGGCCTCCCGCAGCTCCTGGTAGGAGTTTAGCACCCCCAATGCCTTGAGTTTGGCATTAGAGGTAGCCACCGGGAGATCCAGGGCTCGCTTAGTTGCCTTGCGGATGACGGCGTCTATTCGCGCCTCGTCTTGCTTAGTAGTGCGGACATATTGCACGGCGTAGAGGATCCGGCTAGTCACGAAGGCATAGACGAGCCGAAGCGCGTCCCTGCCCCGCAGACCGCCCCGCTTGTTGGAAACGCGGCGGATCATGCGCCCTACCTGTTCGCCTACTCTCTTGAGTTTCAGAATGGTGGAGTCCGGTCTGAGTCTGTGCTGAATGAAAAGGCCCAGAATACGGAGCTCCTCCACCTCTCTAATAGGACCTCCTGACAGAGAGATGTGAATTGCTGTCCTATCCTTTGGGTTCGCTCTGACATGCAAAAGCTCTGATTTCGCTGGAGCACATTGGAGCCCACAGTCAATAGCATACGCATCGACTATGGAAGCGGCCTGCTGAAGGCGGGCCTCCATGTCCCCAAGGCTCCCCTCAGTGGTCCAAATTGTAATGTCGTCTGCATATAACGCGTGTTGAATGCCTTCCACCCGGGCCAGTTGGCTTGGGAGGCGCATCATAGCTATGCTGAACAGCAGTGGTGATAACACCGCTCCCTGAGGGGTACCCCGTGTTCCCATCATGTAAGGGCCGTATTCCTCGCCTTCAATCCGAAGAAAGGCCTGGCGATTAGTCAAGAAATCTCTTACATACGCGTAGGCCCTAGCCCCACAATCGGTAGAACTCAAGTTGGCCAGGATGCTTCCGTGTTTAACATTGTCGAAAGCCCCTTTCAGATCAAGGGCGAGGATGGCTTTGTCATTGTGTTGCATTGTTGTGGGTCGTATTACATCCCTGTGCAGCTGGAGCAGGACATCCTGTGCAGACATGTGGGGGCGAAACCCGAACATGGTGACTGCAAAGAAGCCCTTACTCTCCAGGTATGGAGAGAGGCGATTCCGAACCATCGTCTCCATAAGCTTGCCCGCACATGAGGTCAGTGATATGGGCCTCAGGTTGTCCGTATTCACGGCCTTACCTGTTTTAGGGATAAACGTCACAAGTGACGTTTTCCACTCGGGAGGGAGTGGACGCCCGTCCCAGATCTGGTTGATGTATTCTAATAAATGGAGGTAGGCTGAGTCCGGTAGGTTCGCCAACAGGTTCACTGTTATGTGATCCCGTCCCGGAGCCGTACCCCGGCGCATTTTTGCTAAGGCCGCCTTAAGGTCGTGCAACTCAAAAGGGGCATCAAGTGTTTCATTAGGCCTGCCAGAGTACATGCACTCAGGCTCAGGCGGGTCCTCCGTACGACAAAGATATCTATCGCACAGAGTGTCCGAAAGTTGCGCCGTCGTACCTTGATACCTTTGCAGAGCCCGCCGGAGCTGCTTTTGCGTCTCCCCTCTCGTTTGAGAGGGGTCGATTAGACTGCGAAAGAGACGCCACGTCCCCTTCGAGCTCATCTGATGAGCTGCGGCGTCGCAGCGTGCTATCCAATTTGAATCTGAGAGTTCGGCAGCATACGCTGCAGCTTGCTCTGTGAGTTTGACTATGCGGTCGCGTAATTTGCGATTAGTTTTCTGCTTTTTCCACCGTTTAGTTAAGCTCCAGCGCGCCTCCCACAAATGCCAGCTCGATGGTTTGGAATGAACAAAGGTTCGTCTAGTGAATACGGTGTCTTCGTTCACTCTCATCTTCCTCCCTTCCCGTTACGGCGAGGTTTAGGTGTCCACCGAGATATGAGAGACAGATAGATTTCCTTTCCTCAAAAACCAATTTACCTACGAGCAAGGCGTATTTGACCGCGTTTCAGATTGGTCCTAATTCTCGTGACGTCACCGCGCGCGAATTTTGACGGGTGTCCACCGAAATATGTTAGCCAGTTACTGCGCAACTTCCCTTCCTAAAATACAATTTTCGACTAGGGTCTACTGAGACATGTGAGACAGTTACGCGTAATTTCCTTTCCTCAAATACAATTTTCATTTTCTTCATTACGGCCCCTCTTTCTTCTTTCACTCCCACTTCCTCCCTTCCTCTACGGTGTGGTTTAGGTGTCCACCGAGATGACAGAGGATTACTGCGCCATTTCCTTTCCTCAAAATGCGTTGCGTTCAAACGGCAAGGCATCGCGCCGAACACGTGGGGGCGTTCCGTGGACTCCCTGGCAGCGCTACAACACGCTGTCGCGTTCCACTCCTAAAGGCGAAGCTTAAGCGTCATTAATTAGCAGTTATATGTATTCAGGCACTAATCAGTAATTAATCATTAATTAGTGATTTGTCATCACTTAGTAATCAGTACTCAATTACATGTGACGCCACCGGTGCCACAGAAGTAGGCAAAGTGGTGTGGAAAACGCTTTCGCCTCTACGCACTTTAGACAGTCAAAGTGCCCCCTGACTTTTTGTGGTGGCACAAACGGCAATGGCAAATGTGGGAAAATTCTGACGGACCTCGCCCATAACAACCAGGATTTTCTGATGGCACAGTCAGTAGTGGGAAAACGATGGACAACCAGGGATTGGATGCGGTAGTGAGTGATTCAGCCAATATCAGATACTGAATGGGATTTCTGGGCCTACTTAGGGCCATGCATTGCCAACGGTACTCTAATATTGGCCAGCTGTCAAGTGCTACCTGGCATGCTTGCAATTGCTCTGCATGCGCATACCAAGAATCCGGATCGCTACAGACCATACCTCGCATTAAGAGACGGCCGCTGCGGCCCGGTGGGCCCCTGGGGAGTTGCAACTGATCTTTGAGCAGTGCAGGAAAGCCCGGCGCCCACAGCGCAATATTCCACCAAGTCCGCTGCGCATTGCAAAGTGGTCTCGACTTCTTGCCGAATGTGAAACAGAGGCTGACGTCATCTCGTAAAGGGTGTGAGAGAGATACGGAATTTAGACAAGCTGAAAGCCCAAGGGGATGAGTTACTCCGAAGAAGGAAAAGCGAGAAAGTGGAGCCCTGTGGGGTGCCGCGCCAGCCGAAAGAAAGATCTGAGCGGAATGAGCGAAATTGGAGCTCCGATATTCCATCGAAGAGAAAGGCTCGTATACATTCCTAATTGCGGTGGCTGGGGTCAGGAGTTGGGACAGTAGTTATATCAGCCGCACGCGAAACATTGTCAAAAGCCTTTTTTTTGAGGTCAAGAAAAAAAAAAACACGCTGCATCTACAGGCGGGGTTCAGGACCCCCCCGCAAAGTTGTAGCATAATGTCTTTAGTGGATCGATTAGGACGGAAACCTAGTATGTTTTTTTTTTTTGGGGGGGGGGTGTAAAGGAGGCTATCCTTCACTTAGTTTTGAAGGCGGTTGAGGACTCCATGTTCTTATAAGTTTTGCAAAGAAATTACATGAGGGCAACGGCATGGCGGTTCTGTATGAAGAGGGATTTGCCGTGTTTGCGGATGAGAGTCACTCGTGCATGCTTTTAAGCAGCGATGATTTCGCCTGCTTCCCAACATTCATTCCTGTAAGCTGTAAAGGCCCTTATGGACGAGGTGTCAAGGTTGCTGAGGGTCTCTTTCGAGTCTCCATTCGGGCCCGGAGCCGAGCTCGTTTAGAGCTGCTTGAGGACATACCGCACTTCATTCGTCAAAAACTCGGCATCCTGTGCGGGCTTGTTCTTTCACTCGTAAGGGGAAAATCATTCGGAGGAGGCTGTATAGAAGCGGCACGTGAATCTTTGTAGGAAGACGTGGTCTGTACAGAAATCGGTGGGTTGAATGATATGTTATCCCGCTTTGGCGGCCACACTGTTTTCTAGGTGGAGGAGGTACCGTATAAGGTATCAGCTACTAGAGCAGAAAGTTTGGAAGTTGGTTGATAAGCATACTGAAAGAATTGCGCAAAAAATCTGCACAATTTTTTTCAGTATGCGTATCAGCTACGAGCCGAACCTGGATGCCTTCGCAGGCCCTAGTCCGCTGCTGGCTGGCCTAAGTAAGGGTGTGGCCCTCAATGTTCTTCTCATAACGAGCTGTGCGTATCCTGAGGGTGCGATTGTGCTTTAGCTTTTTCTACACGAGTCTGTATGCTCAAATGTGCCTGCCATCGATGAAAGGAGCGAATTTCTGCGGATGAGGTCTCCCCGAATGTTGTTCTGCGGTGAAGGGGGACACGTTAGGCCTCGAAAGAAGATAGGCATTCGTCCGGTTTGTCAATGCTTGTCAGATGCACTGGGCGCGAGGGGGCGCAGTTTCTTGTTCCCAGTAAAGACGGTAGTAACAAAAATATTCAAGCGTCGTGAAAGATCGGCTTTCACGCCGCTCTCTTCTTTCACGGATCACTCGCGTGGTTGCTGCCTGTATAACCAATTTGTTACAGTCGTTTTTTGCGCCGATGGCTGAAAATAACACGCGCTGTTTAGAGTTCAGTGCTCCAATCACAGAGCTGCAGGACATGACGCCTTCGCTGACTTTTCAGTCGGACAGTGCTGCAGATTTGGAGCGATAAAATATCTTAGGCTTCAGGAAAGCATTTCGGCTCTGATTGTTGGTACGGGTCGATAGGACGGAAATGCTGTGATGTCACCGCGCGGCTATGCTATAAAAAAACTGTGACGCTCAGAGAATATTTTTGTTGTCGCACAGACTCGCCAGTTTCTCGCTTTCACACGCTGGACAGCTCCATAAACTTCTGACTTATTTTCGTTGTTATTTTATGCTGTTTTACAGGCAGATAACAGTTGGAGCGATTGGTTTGTTTCTAAACATGACTTTTACTACTAAAGGTATAAATAGGATACAATATCGCTCCTATTAGAAATTTTTCATAGGTAAATAATACAAATGGTAGCATTTTTGGGGGTTTTACTCCTATCGGCGAATGCTATACGGATGTGGCGAGGCCATATACTTTGCCCGCTTCGTCTCTACCAAAAGCAGAATCCCAATCTGCTAGGCCACTACTCTAAAGCTGTATAGTCACTCAGACCTCTCACCTTAGGTAGGTTTGCTCTCGTGTCTGCCATGGTAACTTATTCTGTAGTCCATTGCACTGCCTAATCAAAAGGTCGCTAGATCGAAGCTCAGCCGGGCCGCTCAGTATGGCTACGGGCTCGCTACGGGCCACTACGGGTTCGCTCGCACATCATATACTGCTTTGCCACGTTGTATCCAGCACGCCACCCCACACCACATTATACCTCACCATACCTTACACCCGCTGCAGTGGCTGAGTGGTTGTCGCACTCGACTGCTGACCGTCAAGACAAGGGAGCGATCCCGGCCGCGGCAGTCGCATTTCGCCGGAGGCAAAATTCTAGAAGCCTGTGCACTTTACGATATCAGTGCACGTTAAAGAACCCCTGTTAGTCGAAATTTCCGCAGTCCTTCACTACGGCGTCCTCATAGCTTGAGTCACTTTGGGATCTTAAACTCTCATAAACTATACCATATCATAATACACCATACACATCACACATAGGATAGTATGCCATACTAGAATTGTTCATGTGCGAGAGAGCATTTAGTTTTAAATCACTTTTTACTTCCTTTTAATTCGTCAATTGGATTCCCAACACAGAGTGAAAGGTTCAAAGGGTATTTTGAAACGAGTTATTTCTCGGATGGCGTGAGAACGCAACTTAGTTCCTACTACTAGCACCGACCTTCGTCATAAGAAAGGAGCCGTATAAAGAAAAAGTGAATACTACCTGGCAATTTTGCGCTTAGAGGGGTCGACATTGAAAACGGCTGTCGACGTTGCAAGCAATAATTTAACAGATGTTAAGCAATTCTGTAGTTCAGAACAAAGTTTTCTGCTGTGTGATCGCGCCCGCTGCTTCTCTGTCAACATTTTGGCTGTATCACTTTAGGAATCGGACTTCAGTATCATAACGCGGTTCTGTCTACGTTTTTTGCGTTCTCACCGGCCCGACAGAGATCTGCCGCAGCCTGATGATATAGTGTCAGATTCCATGGCTGCTGTCATAACACGATTGCCAGTCGAGGTTGCATAGTGTAGGGTTTTAAATTGGGGAGATAAACGCATATCCCCTGTTTAACAGTGGATGACACAGTTGAAAACCGCGCGGACCCCACCCCGTGGTCGCGAGCGCTACCGAGCGCACGGCGACCACGGCGGGCCTTGCTCTACGGGAACAAAGGAACGACCCACTGGCTGACACAAACAAGGCATTTATTGCTATAACAACAATAACGCCAGCTAGCAACAAAATGCACTGAGGAATCGAGGATGTCCGACTCACCAGCACGGTTACGAGCGAACGTTCGCCCACGCTAGGGCAAAGGGCAAGCTCCGAGGCCGGATGGGACGGGGTGGCGGGAGCATGTTCGGATCACGAGGCGCCCACGGCGAAGAGCGGAGCGGCGCGCGAAACGTCCGCGTGCTTCCGCGGTCCCGAGAAGAAGAGAGCCTTCACTCCCCCACTCGCGCGCAACAAAGCGCCATACGTGGCGCTGGTGGCGCTGGCGCGAGTTAGTTAAAATAACAAAACTGAGAAGAGTGCCTTGCGGGGAAGCTAACCACAGTTGTGGTGCATTGCGGGAAAGCGAACCACAGGGGACGAACGAGTGCGTCCCCACATCCCGCCAACCTTAAATAGACCCCCGCGCCTGCAATTTACTACATGCTATGGAGGAGTCTCCTGGTCTTCATGCACCTGAGGTAGGTCTTGCAGCGGAGGTCACGCCGACAGCGTGCACGCAGTCTTCCGCGATATTCCGAAGGCGGCGCGAAGGTCTCCGCTGGGACGGCTCGCATGGCCCGCGGACTACGTGTCCGCAGGCCCGCGAAGAGGAGGGCCGGTTGGAAACTACAGGCCAGGATCCTGCAGTAGTCGCCCGGGGTAACAGAAGCTGGAGGTGGCTACTGTCTGCTCTCGCCACGGCTGCCCTCAGACTGCCCTCCTCAACTGCTCCTCGCTTGAGTCCCAAAGGGCTCTAGTGAAACGGGCGAGAGACTGGGCATTGTCATGCGGTGTCCCGGACTAGGGACGCCGACTATGTAGCATGGCCACTCTGTGGCTCCCAAACTCTATTTCAACAATTAGAAGTTTTCACCACCACCATCCCGGATGGATGCGGCGAACAGGATTCAGGCCGCTCCGTCGCAGCAGGCGGCAGCGAGACGATGTGCACAGGACAACAATCCGGAGTGGCTCCACTGGATCTGCAAGATTTCCGAAACGCACTCCGTATGCCTTTCACGTAGGTCACGGGAGGGGAAACGGCGTCCACAAGGGCCTCGTGGCTCAATGCTCAACTCGCTTGCAAAACGTGTCGGGTGGCTGTGCAGCGCAAAGTTCGAGTGAACAAAGCCCTTTCTTGAGTTGAACGAGATGGCTCAATTCATGCGAGGTAAAAAAACGGGAGTGGCAGCAAAGTGCGCCCCCTCTCAACACCGCGGTCCGGTGGTCGTGTCTCTTTTGACGTGGTGCACGCAGCTCTGAAAAGACCTAGGCCTCGCTACCATTCAGACAATGACTCCAAACCAAAGAAAGACCCGAAAGGGGTTTCGTGCACGCAGCCGCGAGGAGACATCAGCTCTGTGGGGTGGCCCTACCCCGCTCACTGCACGAAGCAGCTTCTGAGCGGTCGGAGCCCACCGTATCAGACGGTGCCGGAGCCGCGACTCCAGAGTCGAAAAAAAGCCAGCGAGAAAATATATACAGAAAACTCGGACCACCCACGCGGATTCCGTACTAACTCGCTTCGGGGCTCGGCAACTCCGCGGGCGCTAGGCCTCGCGCTCCCTCGATGCGGACCAAGTGGTTCTTGAAGAAACTCCAGGAAGAAAACCTTGGCAAAAAAGACATGCTGCGCATGTCGAAAAGTTCAAACATGCTGCAGCGCAGTACATCTCGCACTCAAGAAGCATGCCGCAGGTCCTAGCGATCAAAATTTACACTAGGCCTAGCACTTGTCAAGTCCGGACAACGAGCGTTCCTCGAACTGAACAGACAGTCGTCCAAAGTTCCAAGAGCAGGCCCCACGTTGGGCTGCCAGATATGGGGTGTGAAATGGGGAGATAAACGCGTATCCCCCGTTTAACCGCGGCTGACACATTTCAAAACCGCGCGGACCCCACCCCGTGGTCGCGAGAGCTACCGAGCGCACGGCGACCACGGCGGGCCTTGCTCGGTGGGAACAAAGGAACGACACACTGGCTGACACAAACAAGGCATTTATTGCTATAACAACAATAACGCCAGCTAGCAACAAAATACACTGAGGAATCGAGGATGTCCGACTCACCAGCACGGTTACGAGCGAACGTTCGCCCACTCTAGGGCAAAGAGGAAGCTCCGAGGCCGGATGAGATGGGGTGGCGGGAGCATATTCCGACCACGAGGCGCCCGCGGCGAAGAGCAGAGCGGCGAGCGAAGCGTCCGCGTGTTTCCCTGGTCCCGAGAAGAGAGCCGTCCCTCCCCCGCGCGCGCGCAGCAAAACGCCATCCGTGGCGCTGGTGTCGTGACGCGAGCGCCTCCCCTGTTTGTTAAGGGTGCCTTGCGGGAAAGCTGACCACAGTTGTGGTGCATTGCGAAAAAGCAAACCACAAGGAACGAATGAGTGCGTCCCCACAATAGTTACTTTTGCATCACAGACGAGGAAACGCCGCTCGCCATGCTTTTGTTCATACTGCCTGATAACGATTGGAGAGCAATATAAAAGAGTCTATAGCAACGACAAAAAGTCTAGAGTCAACGAAAACGAACTATATTTTATTGATATATACCGCAAGATGTGTTCATTGCAACTTCTTTGTAGTATCAGATTGAATGATCAGTCCCAGCTCAGGGTGATGTCAATATTTTAATTTAGGTTCTTCTGGCACGGTAACCACTGGATCTACTTCGCTGAAGACACCTGAAATGGTTACTATGACTGGATACAGTGAGTAATGTGCTTTGATCTTAGCGATAATTTACGATTGCTTTCTTACTTAACCTGGGCAGTGCTAACTTCTTTGCCTCCTAAGTGGTGATAATCATCGACTGCATGCAGTAATTTTTTATGATTACTTCTTACCCCTGTTTGTTCAGTAATGTCTCAAATTGGCAACTTTATATGGGGCAGCGCCTTCGAAGGCGCACGCTGCATGCCAAATGTTAACCGTGAAGTAGTATACTGTTGCAGCGAATCGCATAAGTGCAGAATACTCAGGGATATAACACCCAAATTTATGCCCCCCCCCTCCCCCCAAGGTATGTCAGCTGTGCTTGAGCGCGCAGTAGACACGTGGTTATTAGTTCATGCAAATAATGAAATTGAATTCTAAATCACTGAGAAGAAAGAGGGCGCGCACAATCACACTTTGGCCAATCGTAGTTTTTTTTGTTTGCGTTACTGACTCGTACGCAGTGATTAATGAGTCACGCTTTCGTATGATGTCACAGCCATCACGCAATAAAAAAAAGAATGGTGAGGCATGCAGCATCCCCACTATTAGCGCAAGCCTGAACTACTTCATAGATTAGATGTTACTAATTGGTCCCTGGTCATCAGGAATTGCATACAAATAATGAAGTGGCTAATTTTTTCTCACACCCTACATAATGTCTTCGCGTGATGCTGTTGCACTGTGAATACAGGACGGTAACCAGAAATGTGTGGCCGGAGGCGAGGAAAACTACAGAAGTGTTGGTACTACATCAAAAAGACGAAAGAGCTTCTGGAACAACGCTATAAGAAAAATGTACGCTGTAATATGAACATAGTTGCTTCTCCCGATGAAGGCATTGCGTTTGTACGCAAGGAAAGCTATTGCTGTTCGCGAGTGTTATTCAACACGGTAGTGTCAGCAGAAGTAAAAATCAGAATTTTTCAAAGAAGAGAATATCTCTAAAACTTTTCCAACGACCTCAATCGAAAGCATACATGCAATTATTCTTATAGCTCATTTATTTATTTGCACTTCTGTGGATGCGAACGAGTAATTATTCTCATATTATTTATTTATTTAAAACAAATTCCTGCAGCGCCCGCTCAGTCTTTTCGGATGGAGGTTACTTACAAAGACGTAAAAAGAAGAGCGCAAACAAAAGTGTCGAATCATCTGTAAATCGAAAATACAATAATTCTTATCATAAATAAAAGCCGAAGGCACGACATTCAACCGCAAGCAAAATATTCAATAATAAAAGCTGTTGCAGAAGCCAAAAAGCAAGACAGAGGAAGTAAAAACTAAATCTTTGCCACGTGACGCTCTCGATGGCGGATGAAAAATTGGGACAAGATTCGATTTCATCTGGGCGCTAAGTCCACTCGTCTATTGTTCTTGAAAAAATGAAAAGTTAAGCACATTTATGAGACCTCGGTAAGGCCTAACATTTTTTGGTATTGTCAGACCTTTCGGACCGTCAATGAGGTTCTTTTAGCTACTTTATTTTCGGTTGCTGTGCTGCCGCTGTTGGCATCCATATTTTACCTTCAGCGTGAAGGCAGTAACTTCCACTATAGACATTCTCATACTGTCGAAACTCTTATAATGTAGTCGTAGACACCTGAGGCGAGTCTTGCAGCCTTTTCTGAAGACGTTCTGGCTTATCCTCAAGAATATTTATGAGCAGGTCCCATGCTACGCACGTGTAGTCTCGCACTGGCCTAATATCAGCAGGGAAAAATGTTTCCTCCACAGCTCTGGCTACAATATTTCTATGAAAAAAAAATGTAAAAGGCGACATGCCTTAGCTGTTGTTAACTCAACTGTGGGCGCCTTAATTGTCCAATGGCTTATGAATACGGACCCACGGCCCCCAGGTAGCTGATATCGTCAACTCGCTGTACTGTTACATAATTTAAGAAGTTCCAAGTATAAGAGTCTGTGGATTGGAGATTAATCATTGTACATGCTATTTCTCGCAGTCGCTGATATTCCTGAGATGAAAACGAATTCCTGTTCAACATAAAAGCATCGTGCGCTTTTTTATACTCGTGAAGAACTTCTAGGAAAACTGCGTACTTTCAAAGAACTGAAGCATTTTGTCTTTCATTTGTCAGTGAACTCTCTATGAAGAGAGTTTAACAAATGAAATTTTGAAAATGTTGTTTACAACTGAAAATTTTTGGCTAACTATAACGAAACTGCCAAATTGAATGAATTGACGCTTGTCACTGCAAAACAAGCTGTATGTCGTGCAACGAATGGTAGTTCTAATTTTTACGGGTTGACTGCGGTAGTCTCTAAGCGTGAAATGAAGCAGCCTACGGGAGTTCGGGAGCTCTGCTCACAACAAGCTTGCCTTAACATTAAAAAACAACATTGAGCTATTCTGAGTTTACTGAGTTCTGAGCTGCGTTGAAACGGTGTACATTTGAAACGCTGAATTCGCTCTGCTGCTTTTCCGCGTCGTTCAAAGGAGCTGTTCGGCATTTCTCGCACTAATATACTTTCTTGTGGTTCACTTGTGTTCCAGCTCCTAGAACTCGTGGCAAACCTGGAACAGAACGTGAGTCTACCTGTTTACATTACGATCAAAAATCCTGCAGATAATAAAATGTAACTGCTAATATGTTAGCTATAAATGACTTTTTGGAGGCTGCTTTTAGAGTCAGAGTGAGATCATCGGCCGCGATATAATGGAGAGTTTGTGTTACGCCCCCTCTTACAGGTCGTGCCTTGTCACCATAAGTTCAGAGTTGCATGCTGAAGTTCTCAGCGGTCCTGATCTAAAGCTGTGCCTGCAGTACTAGTTAGCTTAATGAGAAACTGACTGCGATTGTATTCCAAGCCTACATGTAGCCCCAACAGAATTTACAGCGTGAGAATAAACTTGCGGTCCACAGCCTTAAGTTGCAATGGAGCGTATGCCTTGGAACAGGAACTTAACATTTTGCCTGCGCGCCTATTTTCATGATGAGCCAGCAAGGCAAATTTCCTCAGAGTTACTCGAATGATTACAGTGCACGAAAATATCCTGGTATCTGCGGTAAGAAAAAAAGTCAAAACTTGTATCAGGTCAATCATTGTTTGAGGCAATTTAATGGAAGTAATACATAGCCTTGCGGCCGCGCGTGCAATCGTGGTATATATCGAGACTTAATTTGACAGTCAGCTTTATTGGCTTACGCGTAGACAAATAACGAAATTTGAAGAACGCATGAGGCATATATTGAGCTGAGCAGCAGTTTTGCATCGAGCAAAAAATATTTGACTGTTTTGCCCATAGAAGTACTACAATTAGCTGTGCTTTCCTGCTATGATTGGCTCTTAATTTTTATATAGAACCGCGACATCAATGAAATAGTTAAAAAGTAGCATTGAATCACACTAATGTACTAATTTCAAACTTTTTTAAGCAAAGCATTTCGTATCACTATTTTTGCATGAGGGGCTAACACAGCTGCATGTCATCCCTTTAGAAAGTAACCGACAGACAGCCCAGCCTTTGGCTCTGAACATTGAGCGTAGTCTTCTAAAAGGGGAGTGGAATGATAAAAATACCGCTTGCGCCAATCGGAACTCAGGCAAATAAGAAATATGTGCCTTCCGTAACACTTTACGTTCAGCCAAATGACGTTGTACTTTCCTTTCAGCTCCAGTCGGCCCAATCACCGAAAGTAAGCCAGTTTTATTCGACTTTTCTTACTTTATTTTTAACTATACTTGAGAGTTTTAAATTTAGTGAATCGGCTTTCTCTCTGTACATTGTGTCTCTATATAGCTCTGTACACTTCCGTATGGAGAAATTCCACATTGACTGATTTGCGTTGCGAAAGCAGTGGTAGTAGAAATTAATCTGAAATCCTGTTGCATTTCCTTCGTTATGTACCTCCGAAACGAGGCAAAAACCTTAACCCACGTACACATAAGGAAATACTAATTTCATATTTTTGTTTTTATGATAATAAAGAAAATGTTACTTAATGTTGCATACTTCCTCTTGAGAACGGCACCGCAGACCTATGATTCCCAACTATAGCTACCCCTTGTTCCATTGCCATCTGGGTTTACTAGTATCGTTTTATATGCCAGAATTGCACACCTTTGTGTGCGAGAATATAACCAGTGGAAACAACACAGACACCGTAAAGACACACAGGACGACGTTGGACGTTCAGCGTGCTTTTTTTCCATTGAATATCTCGTATACAGGCATCGCGGCTATATTTAGCCAGAGTTGTGTTGATGGCTATTCTATGGAGCAAGTCACACTATTTTTATTTTGTGCGTAATTGCATAATTAGTCGTGATTAGTTAACCAACTGAGCAATCAAAGAAGATAGGCAAAAATTCCAATGAGATAGTTGTAGTACGGTCCGCAAACCGTCAAAATGTCAAAAAAATAACGACAGATGGTATGCACTGGCTACACCGCGCTGCAACAAAAATACGCCACCGCTTTAACAGCTCAGACATCTAATTGTTTTTTAAAAAAAGCATTCACTGAGAAGTCACTAACCAATGTGTTTAGTTTTTGGATGGTCTGGAGTGCCTGTCAACTACGGAGTGCGCTCGTACTTTTTCAAGTTTTCATTGCTAAACGCCATATGGGGAATTCACTGCAATAAGCTCTCATGGCAGTACAGTGCTTACTCGTCCGTGTCGTTCCCACTGGTTTTATTCTTCCAAATATGCACTAACTAGCTCAGCTCTCCTCTCTACTGAATAATGCATTTTCTTGATACACCTCGACATATACCAACCTCATCGAGCAAACACTGAAGGAATCGTTTGGTGTACGTTATGATACGAACACTATGCCGCTATAGTTTAATCAAAATGTGGAAAATGGCTGTGGCGATAACACGCCCTTATTTGTGCGGCAGTATTGCGCTGGCTACTGCACCAGCATGGTCTAAATTTGGCCTTCTTTCGCGTCGTGAGAGTTCCGCCGCTGTCGCCAGGGCACTACCAAACATGGTAGCATTGCTAATCAGTGAAGCTAAGAACAACACAGAATCAACATTACTGATTGCAATAGCTGAGCTCAGAGAAAGGACAAAAAATATTGCGAACTACTGACGCAAGGATACTGGCCGCTGCTATCGGTTGCTTCTTTTATGTTGGTTGACGCAGTTTTTTATATTGTTGCCGAGCACGAGCGGTCAAGCATAACCTGTGTGACTTTCTTTGTTTTTGCATTCACACACCGAATAGTTTGGCAAGATTATAGGCATTCCCCGCAAGCTAGCTTGTATTTACAACTGGTATTATTGCAAGCCTGTACGAATGCATAGCGAAAGTCTAGCCACCGCCTATTGGTAAATTTCTTTTCAATTTTTTTGACTGAATAAATACTATTGCTAGAACCAAAAATCTTCTTTCATTTGACTTGTTCACTTCCCTGCACCTGAACACAGGGTGATAGTACTGGTTCCTCTCCTTTCGTGGTATGAAAAGAACATCTTGAAAAAAGTTTGGCGATTTCAACAACTGTAGGCAGTGCGCTCAAAGCTTGTATATAAAAGTGATTGCCTTTCCAGGTAAAGTGCAACAAAAAAATTGCTCTCTTCACAGTAAAGTTTGAACAATATAGAAAGCAGTGCCGTTTGTTTTGGAATACCTTGTCAGATTTTCACTGGTTTTAGATTAAGACACTCGCGTTGGATGGACAGCATGACTCCGGTCATCTCTCGATCACTTGAAACGCACCGGCTTTCAACAACCGCAGTCATACTAAACATGCTTTCTCGCAATTTATGAAGGCGGGGGGTTGTTTATATTCACCGCAATTTTCTACCAACTGATTGACAGTTTGAATATCGCACATTATCGAGTAGGCTTTACGAAAGCTCGCCGGGGCGTACGCTGATTGAATCCTTAAAGCAAGCTTGCCAGTTCCTCACACATATCTGCGGCGCGAACACTCACAGACGCGGACAAGCGTTTGTCCGGGTCTGTGGCTGTTTTTTCCCGATGTGTTTGTGGTTTTCCAGCTGCAGTTGTCTTAAGACTGGGGGTTTGAAGGCCTGTGGCTGTTTCTTCCTGACGTGTTTGTGGTTTTCGAGCTGCAGTTATCTCTTAACAATGAGTGATTGAAGTACTAGGTGTTTCTGATTCTATTAGAAATTGCGTTAGTCCATACCTGCTATGCAACAAACTGTAAGCTGACCGGTCTGCAGTTTTTCAAGTCTTTAACGTTATATCTGCAGCACTTTTTTTATGGAATAAAGGCATATTAGCGTGAGTTGAGTCTCCCCTTCACGTGAGGACGTAAGGAAACACTTGTTGATGATGAAATCGGGTTTCATGATGGATCTATAGTTCGGACTCCCAAACATTCACATTACTCGATGGCAGGAAAAGAAGGTCAACTTTTTATTTACACATAAACACACAAGAAGAAACGAGTAAGCAGAAAATTATTTACTGCATGACTGAACCGTTGATTAGACGAAATCAGCCGCGCTTAACCCAGAGGGCTTAGATTTAAGCCCTCTGTATCTGCCCTTCGCGGGGACAGCAACCAATAATAAATCAGGCGACACTTCTCAACAATCGATGGTTAGGGAAAATAAAATAGTTTTCGTCAGCTAATCAAGGACTGGAAAAATGAGGGGTTCCGAACACACATAGAAACAGCGCTGCATTCACTGCATTCCGAACCTTTGCCCTCCTCTACGTTTCTTTTCCGCACACGTGCACACGTGCACACGGGACACACGTATGCCTCGGGAACAATCACTTAAGGTCCATTACAAATAAAATAGAAAGCTGTCTGGAATGGTGTTTTCTTACCACGAGGGCGCTGCCGTCGGTGCTTTCAGGGAAGCCGCCAAGCCGAACACCCATGATCTGCATATTCGGCGACGAGCTGAAGTCGTGGATGAACTTTCCTCCCGACGGACTGTGCGATTACATCTTCTTCGACGCAATGGAGAAAGAGGGGGGCAACAAGCTGGCCGGTCCATACCAGGAGGATTTCCAGCACTTCCTTCATACGGCTGCACTGTACACGGCGAGCGAGTTCGGCGTGGGCTTCGAATATATGTAAGCGCTGCACTGTTTATTTTTTTCATCTATCAAAGGAAATTAATCATTGAGCGGGGCATATACGTAACGCTGTCTTGTGAGGAGCGCATAAAGTACACGTCCCTTTAATGCCTAGCTATGATCGAATAACAAGTCGATATATTCGACGAAAAATAGATGCAATAAGTCCGCTCGCAGTCACTTCAGGCATAAAAAAAGTAGGCTTAAGGTTGGCGATAATGCCTTCGTAAGCTCAATTTCGTGATATTGCCTTGATAACTGGTTTACAGAATGAAATCCTACGTAAACTAATATTTCCTGATAACCTTTCCTTGCTAAGTAAACATGAAATATAGTGCATAGTTCAGTTTCGTCAAGAAGGGGAACAAATATTCGTCATGGAAACATAACTTAAGTTCCGCAGCCAGGGATGTGTGTGTAGATACTTACACATACTTGAACGCTAGCTACCTAGATACTTAGGGACCGCACACTAGGGAATGAAAAGAGGTTCTCGTTATGACATACTTGCCCGTGACTGAAGCGAACTGTCACCGATGACAAGGAGCATGGGCGATGTTTTTAAGGCGAAAGCCTTTAATGCCTCATACTGTCGTTAGCAGCCGTGTCGACAGCCGTATCGGCAGATGTCTCGGCAGATGTGTCCGTGTTTTGACGGCTGTCCAACGAGATATGCGATTGTGGGTTTTTTTGCGCAAAAGACACGACACAAAGGAACGAGGTAGACAGGACAACCGCTTACTAACAACTCCTGTCTTACTAACAAGCTTGTCCTGTCTACCTCGTTCCTTTGTGTCGTGTCTTTTGCGCAAAAAACCCACAATGCTTAGGCACCAACTAGCCTGCAAAAACATACTCGCGAGATATGCGAGGCAGTTACTGCGTAATTTCCTTTCCCAAATACAATTTTTAGTTTCTTCATTACGGCTCCTCTTTCTACTTTCACTCCCAGTTTCTCCCTTTCTGCACGGTGCGGTTGAGATGTTCAATGAGATGAAAGAGAATTATCGCGCCATTTCCTTTCCTCAAAAAGCGTTGCGTTCAAAGGACAAGGCAACGCGCCGAACGGGTGGTGGCGTTCCGTGGACTGCCTGGCAACGCTACCACAGGCTGTCGCGTTCCACTCCTAAAGGCAAAGCTTCAGCGTCATTAATTAGCAGTTAATTAGTATTTAGTAATTAATCAGTAATTAACCACTAGTTATTAATTTGTGATTACCTCGCCATCAGTTATGTGTGAAGTTATCCAGTGCTGACGTCACCAGTGCCCCATAGGCAAAGTGGTGCAGAAAACGCTTTCGCTTCTATGCACTTTAGACAGTCGGAGTTCCCCCTGAATTTTTTTTCATTGCTTTCACCAATTGGAGTTTTGATCGAAGGGATGTACTACCTCTGCCCCTATGGACGACGGTGGCGCTGGTGAACACTATTCAAAGTTCGGTTTCACTACACATAAATCGTCCCAAAAGCACAAGATTGAACACCCGTCACCGTAGCTTAGTTAATAGAGCACCGGACGTGAAACGGAGGCTGTGCATTCGGGCCCCACCGGTGGTACGTGGCTTTTTTCCTTTCTGTTTCAATTAATTCCCCTTTCACTAACACCACAAATTAAGAAAAAACATCCCCTATGCTCCTGGGTTTTTGTGACTTTTCGTTTCGGCCATGTGTGTCATAACGAACACGTCTTTTCATTCCTTTCTCTGCTGAATATTTTAAAGGGGCCGCGAATCTAGTAGTCGTGATAGTATATCTAGCATAAGAGGATTTCCGCACAGATTCCGTCATCACCATTCATCACGGTCCTACATGTCACTCGCGGTAATACAGGATTTACTACGTCCGCCGCTATGGACGAGGGTGGCGCTGGTGAACACTCTCAAGGTTAAGTTACATTACACATAAACGCCCACGAAAGCAAATGATCGGACAGCCGTCGCCGTAGCTCTTTTGGCGGAGCACAGGGCGCAAAAATTCTGATGTCGTGGGCTCGGATCCCATCGGTGACATGTGATTTCTTTCTGCTGTTAATATTGTCTCATTGTTGAAAACCATAAATTAAAAATAAGTCCGCTATGCTCCTTGGTTTCACTGACTGTTGGTTTCCGTTATGTAGACACCTAGTTTTATATAGTGTATAGTTAGTATTAGGATGTAGCTTATTTACTTTTTATTTTACCCTGAGGGCCTTGCAGGCATTACAGAGGGAGTGGGCAGAAAAATTTAGAACGAGAAATGGAGATAAAAACGGGTACGTAAAAGATTGCTCCTGTTAGATAAGACAATGTTAGCTAAGACAATACATACACATGTGCAGAACAAAATTGTTAGAGTTTGTACAACACCATCCACAGGCTTCCGAATTTTTTTTATTTCTATATAGATACAATTTCATTAGGAAGACCGCTCCATAGCTTAGAAGTACGGGGTACACATGAGCGTAAGATAGAAAGTGCTCTGCAAAAGAGGCTGACTACTTTTTAGGGATGATCAATGCGGCGTGATAAGTGATAGGGTCTATGAAATAAATTACTCTGTAGGCTAGAGTGATACTATTGCTTGAGAAATTGGGTTAGCCGACAAAACGTTTGTCTCCAAGCCAATGACTGAAGACCAAGGTTGGCTTTCACTTCCGTTATACTAGCTCCTCGGGTATAGTTAGAAAGAATGAAACGAGCGGAGTTAGTTTGAACACGTTCAAGCGAAGTAATTAAGCAGTCATGGCTAGGATCCCAAACTGCTGTTAAATATTCTAGCCTCGGACTTATGAATGTTGTCTAAAGAACTGATTTTAAAGAAGATGGTGCGCGAGAAAAATGACATCGCTAATAACCTATAGTTTTGTTAGCGTTAATGATTATGTAGTCTATAACCTCCAAGTTAGGTTAGATGTATTGTGAATGCCTATGTAAGAATGTCATTCAGATAGAATGTCATTCAGCAATGTCATTCAGATAGAATACGGGAGACAGAGTAGCAGTACGGGATACACGCAAGGCTTTCCATTTGTTAAAGTTTAGTTCCATCAGCCACTTATTCCACCAATTAAATATAGCCGTAAGGTCGCACTGTAGGTTGTTAATATCATTATCGGTTTTAATCTCGCAAAAAATCAGTCATCGGCGAATAAATGTATGTTAGTTGATACATGATGAAGATCATTGATATGAATTAGGAACACTAATGGTCCGAGAACAGAACCCTGTGAAACAACAGAGAGTACATTAAGAAAAAGTGAGTTGGAACCATTAGCAGCGACAAATTTGGAGCAATTAATCAGGAGTTATTCAATCCATTTTAACAAGTTTATGTCAATAATTAGATGACGTTATTCTTGAACAAACAAATAATGGCAAACTTTATCAAATGCTTTTGAGGAGTCTCAAAAAATGCAATGAGCGACTGATGATTTGTCAAGTATACGGTCCAAGCTATTTGTGAAAGAAATTAGTTGAATGCCACATGCATATGATTTTAGAAAACCATGTTGTAGATACGAGAAAAACCAATTGCTTTCGAGAAAGTTCCCGAGTGTAGTGAATATGGTTTGCTTGACCAGTTTGCAAGATGTGCTAGTGTTAGATATGCGGCGATAACTAGCAGCGGAAGTCTTGCTCCCAGATTTATGAATTGGAACGATCTTCCCAATGTTCTATTGTTCAGGTAGTGTGCCTGTGTCTTGTGACTGTTGAAATATATGAGTTAAAATAATTGAGCTATAGACACAAGTATTTTTAAGAATTTAGCATTAACGAGACCGTATCCTGGACTGGAATGATCTCTCAGATTATTAATTAGCCGAGCAACACCAGCTGGGTCAGCAGTCGAGGGGGAGGGGGCATCACCAAGTAATCATGATTATGTATATCTGAAAGACGGGTGCGGCAGTGGGTTGAAAACTTATCAACAAAAGTATCGTTTATTACAGTAGCACAGGTATTATTATCAATTGGATCAGCACGCGAGTTTATCAAAGTGATAGGATTTCTGGCTTTGGGAATAATGGAGAGAGTATAGAGTATATATACACCTAAATTACGCGGGGATTTTTGATCTAATTCTGGAAAAATAAATCACCAGAACGATAAAATTGTGTTGCACTGCATTTGACAAGCCGTTTCAAGGCACGAAAAGCAACTGTTAAAGTCTGTATCAGTGTATCCGGCCAAAACTTATCTAAACGTGCAGACATTCAGTCCATCCATAAAATTTTTATCTAAATTGCGGAAACCGAAGCTAGCTGAGGACGAAAATGTCAAAGCGAGAGAAAGCGTTTACTGAAGCTAGCTTCTATGACAGGGCATTGTGTCAGAACCACTCAGACCACTCTGATAGGAAACGAGACTTTTATAACCTAGGACAAATCAAAAAGGATGTCCAGGTGTCGCCAGCACCAGCATATTTGCATATAAAATGTATTTGTCGACACCAATTTTTGGAGTGTTCCTGGTAGATGAATGGTTATGGTGCTCGGTGGCTGAGACGAAAGACGCAGATTCGATCTTGGTCGCGGCCATGACGTTTCAAGGGAAACAAAATGCTAGAGGCACGTATCTGTGCGACGTTATAGCAGGTTAAAAGCCTCACTTGGTCGAAATTATCTAGAGCACCCCGTTAAAGTGGCTTTCATAACATGAATCGCTTTGGGACTTTAAACCTCATAATGCAAACCGACCAATTTTTCCACGTAGATCCCTGAGGCTCCGCTCCACCATCATTTCATTCAAAACAGTTGTTGCCGCCCCTAGTGATAGGACGCTGCTGCTGAGAATCGAGTGCGGCGAATGTGGTGCGCACATGTTGGAGGTTCTCTGAGACCGTGAATGGCAGTTCACCGAATATCTCTCACGACAAAGGCATATAATAGCTACGTCCTACGGGTACTCACCTACGGCGCAGAAACGTGGAGGCTAACAACGACGGTTAAACTTAATTAAAGGACAACGCAGGGAAGTACGGAAAGAAAAGGATAGGTGTACCATTCAGAGACAGGAAGAGGCCAGAGTGAATCAGGGATCAAACACGGGTCTCATTGGTGCTTAAGGTTAACACACTGGATTTCAAGTGAGAGAAAACATAGCAGGAGGGGGCAGAAAGTTAGGTGGGTGGATGAGATTAGGAAGTTTCCTGGGATTGGGTGGTTGCGGCTGGCACAGAACTGGGTTAACTGGAGAGATAGGGAACTGGCATTGGACCTGCAGACGGCGTAATCAGGCTGATGATGATGATGATGATGATGGGATTCTCAAATGCAATTTTTTCGCCAAAAAAATTGCTTCCACTGCTTGCGGTTTTCAGTAAAGTCAACCGTTTCTATTAGGCATAAAACAGCATTTTATTTCTTGGTAGCTTTTTCATAGCGGGAAGCATATTTTTCACGGGCGATGGAAATCAGACTTTTGTCTGTGTACATAAAAACACGCACATTATGCTCTCAACATTTGTCATCTTTGTTGTTTTTTTTTATAAAATACAATGCACCGATATTATCATCTGCTGTGCCGACCAATTGCCCCGATATCAGCGACAGCGCGTGGTCTATCGAAGTAATCGCGAAAATAAAAATTTGATACTTATATAAAATTTAGAGGCTTTGTCTATTATGGAACATAAAATATTTCTGGTGAAAAGAGGACATTGCTGACAACTGCCAGATGTTAATACGTGGAAAGCTATAATTAGCATTTCTTCTCTGAAGGATACATATCACGTTTTCAAATTCCCGGTCGAAAAAAAATCGGACAGAAGATGCACATCCTGATCAAAATTGTTTCTAAATTATTTACTGAAAACAAAAAGGTTTCACTGAAACACTAACAACATCCCTCAGTAAAGAGGCTTCTCTATAGAGTAATGTTGTTTGGTACAGCCGTGCTAGTTTTCATTCTGGCTTTGGTACGTGAAGGAAGAATGTTTTATTTTAGTATCTTTTGATCAGCAAGAGAATGTGTACGTAAAATGGCTGTGATCAATTTACTCAAGCGACATTTTACCCAAATGTTAACATTCGAATCCTAAGAATACATCATACCTTCCGCTCAATTGGAAAAGAAAATAATAACCATTTCAACGTGTCTGGCGGATTATCCATAGGTCACAATGTATTGGAGTTACCCTAATGATTATTTATTGTTCGGATTCATGTGGTTTAACGTCCCAAAGCAACTCAGGCAATGAGGGACGCCGTAGTCAAGGGCTCCGGACATTTGGACCACCTGTGTTTCTTTAACGTGGACTACCATCACACAGTACAAAGGCCACTAGAATTTCGCTTCCATATCAATTCGGCCACCACAGCCGGGATCGAACCCGCGTCTTTCTAATCAGCAGCCGAGAGCCGCAGCCACTGAGCCACCCCGGCGGTCCCAATAATTATCATCCCACTGCTGATACCCTCACGTCTCAAGGTCTCGCGACGTGCTGATAAAGCTATGGTGCACGTTTCAGGAGTTGGCCAGCTTTGTACGACCTCGTGAACGAACCTGACACAGAGGCCAAATTGCACCGCCTCTGGGCTCAGAAAATGGTGCATTTCGGCTTCTTAAACACCCACCTGTACAACTTCGGTGGACGCGATTTGAGGGGCCTCCTGGCGGTTCTCAAGGTAAGCAAAGCAGGACATTAACTTCACACTTTCTCTCTTTAAATGAGGAATGTTTGCGATACAATAGGTGTTCTATTAGAAGTAGCATGCAGCAGAGGAGGAAGTTCATTCTTGGCTGCTTTCAATGTGCTGGTACTACAAGACGAAACATTTACTAGTTTCTGGGCTCTCACGAACGCATAAATGGGAAACACTGCAGTTTATTTTATTGCAAGTATTTCTTGCCCTCAAGGAAGTCACTGCATCTTTTGAAGAAACCACAGCTTCGGAATTGTTTTGCATTGCATTCGGAGGAAAAAGGTTCTCTTCGGAACAAGCTTTCTGCGTTTTCATTCCGCTGTGGCACTGGCCTTACAACGAGCTGATAAATGGTGAAAAATGAGCACAAACCACTCTGGGCTTCCTTTGCAGCAAAAATATACTCAACCAAAATTTCAGTGTTGGTGCCCGTAAGTATACGTGGAAAAACTGAAGAGGCTGAGACAAAACTTTTTCAATAAGAAATTTCAATTCTTTTGAGTATTCCTAGCCGGCAACCATTGCCATCATCCGGTTCGGTATCCATGTCATAACATCGAGAAAACTTGCAGGACATACTTTCCCACAGGTCTATTAAGGCAGAAATGCGCAGAATAAAACACATATGCAATAAAATCTAGCAGCATTTGACGCTTTCAATAAACCGCCATCAAGGTACCGTAGCTTACTCTTTCTTGTATAAGGAAATGCAGCTTTCAACTGGAAGCATATGCAGGCGATTCAGAGTTTGTAGTGAATATGGAGAGGGACGGTGATGTTACTCGAGTGCTGGCTACGAAGGTACCTTCTCATGAATACACCAATTCGCAGTCGGAATGACAGTCTTTTATACCTAAAAGCTGCGGCGTTCGGCAGCCGGCCGGTGCGAAAGTTGGCGAGGTCAGTTGGGCAGTCGGCTGCTCCACATGTGTCATGTAAGCTCACGTTATCCACCCACTTCTGGGGCCATTTTCTTGGTGCAAAGGCTCGATACATCCATCGCTCTCATTTCATAGCTCAGGAGGATTGAAGGGGAGCGAGAAAAAACGGCACACTGAAATAGCTTCTGATGTTTCTCTGGATAAGAAATGGCTTGGTTAGGTTGGTTCAGGGGGTTTAGCCTCCCAAAGCGACTCAGGCTATAAGGGACACCGTCGGGAAGAGCTCCTGAAATTTCGACCGCCTGGGGTTCTCATAGCGCGCACTGAAATCGCACAGTATACGGGCCTGTGGAATTTTGCCTCCTTCGAAATTCGACCGCCGTGGCCGGGATCGAACACACGTTTTTCAGGACAAGGACAGAGATAAGATGTCTTGGGAGTGAAGCCGGAATTCATACAAGCATTAAAGATTCAGTGCATGATGCGTCTCCGCATGCATGCCTGACTGGTGCGGCTCTAAGCTGTCCAGAGTGGCCTACTCCAAGAAGATTGCCGCCAAAGGCAATTTGATGAGGTTGACATGCAGTTGGGGCACAACGAACCAAGATAAGGCAGATTACCTATGTGGAAATTTTATCTAGTTAAATTATATTCAGCCGGTTTATGGAGCAGTTTACACTTGATTTCAACAGGAACCAACTGGGAAATATCTGGACGAAACTATTGGTTAATTCGTATGCTTTCAAAAACGTGGCACCATCTGGTCAACTACCATTTTAACAGGCAATGTTTACAAGCCGAAACGATAAAAGGGCAGAAAATACAGCGAATCTGGAGGCAAAAACATGGTGCATATCATGGCCATTATCTTCAAAACAGTGAATTTTTAGGCACCAACATCGAAAGTAGGCATATATAAGTGCTGACGGCCAATATGAAATTTTTTAGGCGCTAGAAAGCTGCATTAAACATATCATTAACGCCTAATTCGAGCAGATATGCTAGAACGGTGTGCCTATGGCGCGTAGGCGTTTTCCCAAAATCTGGTCGCTAATTATACCACAACCAATAATATATATATATATATATATATATATATATATATATATATATATATATATATATATATATATATATATATATATATATATATATATAATGATATGTATATATAATGATATGCGTTAATGATATGTTTAATGCAGCTTTTCTAGCGCCTAAAAAATTTCATATTGGCCGTCAGCACTTATATATGCCTACTATATATATATATTGTTACGGGGAAATACTATTTACATTTATTTACAAGCCGTAGGTGAATAAGTCCTAGCCGGGAGCACCAGCGCGAACAGGAAGCACCATCAACCTCTTCTTCTTCGTTCGTCCCTTTCACGCGGGAGTCCACTTCGTCTTCCACTTCCACTGCGTCGTAACATGACCCCCGGCGGCACAAGCGCCGTCCCGGTGCTAGGCCGATGAGAGAGGAGCTGCGTGATAGGGCTTGAGGCGCGTAACGTGAACAATATCGGTGGATGGTCGACATGATGAGGACGCAAGTGTATGAGGTGCAACTTCATACGTGACGTCGGTGACCTGACGCACAACGCGATAAGGACCATGGTAGGGGGACAAAAGTTTCTCAGAAAGACCGACGCGGCGGGGAGGGGACCACAGAAGAACGAGCGACCCCGGCTCGTAAGTGACATGGCGATGGTGATGATCATACAGAGACTTCTGTGCTTGCTGGGACGCTTGTAGCCGAGTACGGGCGATTTGGCGAGCGTCTGCAGCTTGAGCAATGGCGTCACGGGCATAGGCGGTGACTGGACGGTCAGCAGATGGGACGAGTGTATCCAAAGGCAGGACGGCGTGTCTCCCGTACAAGAGATAAAAAGGAGAGTAACCAGTTGTGTCATGCCGCGAGGTGTTGTAAGCGAACGTGACGTAGGGCAAGGCGAGATCCCAGTCTTTGTGGTCGGGGGAGACGTACATAGACAACATGTCTGTCAATGTTCGGTTCAAACGCTCGGTTAGCCCGTTGGTCTGCGGGTGGTATGCTGTGGCAATCTTATGCTTGGTAGAACATGAACGCAGGATGTCGTCAACAACTCTGGACAGGAAATAGCGTCCGCGGTCTGTGAGTAACTGACGAGGGGCACCATGTTGCAGAATGAGATTGTGCAAAAGAAAGTCTGCCACATCGGTCGCGCAGCTCGTAGGCAATGCACGGGTGATCGCATACCGAGTCGCATAGTCTGTGGCTACCGCGATCCACCTATTTCCGGAGTCCGAGGTCGGGAATGGCCCAAGGAGGTCGAGCCCTACACGGTGGAACGGTTCCACAGGCACGTCTATAGGATGCAGAAGACCAGGAGGTGGTACCGAAGGCTTCTTCCTGCGCTGACAGAGGTCGCAAGTGGTGACGTAATGCCGGACTGTACGGTATAATCCAGGCCAAAAGAAACGGCGCCGTATCCGGTCGTAAGTTCGTGCCACACCAAGGTGGCCAGCGGCAGGCAGGTCATGGAGTTCTGCAATTATAGAAGACCGCAGCTGCTGGGGAATGACTAGAAGGAGGGAGGGCCCGTCAGGACGGAAGTTGCGGCGATAGAGGATGTCATTTTCGGTAACGAAGAGCTGCAGGGACCGCTTCGAGCTTCCAGAGCTGAGGCCCTCGATGATGGTTTGCAAATATGGGTCTTTGCGCTGCTCCTCGGCGATGTTGTGTAGATCAGAAATGCCAAACAGGGAAGGGATATCGTCAGTGTCACTGAGAGCAGGTGGCTCGACAGGGTACCGAGACAGGCAATCAGCGTCTTGGTGGAGACGTCCAGACTTGTACACGACAGTGTACGAATACTCCTGAAGCCGTAGCGCCCAGCGGCCAAGACGCCCGGAAGGGTCTTTCAGCGAGGACAGCCAGCAAAGGGCATGGTGATCCGTGACAACAGAAAAAGCACGCCCGAACAAGTATGGCCGGAATTTAGCTACAGCCCAAACCAGGGCGAGGCACTCACGTTCGGTGATGGAGTAATTTCGCTCAGCAGGTGACAGCAGGCGGCTAGCATACGCAACCACGCGGTGTGGGCCCCGGGAGCGTTGAGCCAGCACGGCTCCGATCCCGTAGCCACAGGCGTCCGTGCGGAGTTCAGTTGAGGCCGCAGGATCGAAATGTGCCAGAATCGGGGATGATGTCAGCAGGCGGACAAGCGTGGAAAACGCACGTTGTTGATCAGTGCCCCAGGTAAAGTCTGTGTCGGTCTTCAGGAGGTCAGTGAGGGGACGAGCGATAAGAGCAAAATCTTGAATAAAACGGCGGAAGTAGGAACACAGCCCAAGAAAACTGCGCACGTCTTTCTGGGAATGTGGACGAGGGAAGTGTTGCACCGCTGCAATTTTAGCTGGATCAGGACGTACACCGGAGGCGTCGACGAGATGTCCAAGAATGGTGAGTTGGCGGTGGCCGAATCGGCATTTGGACGAGTTGAGCTGTAGCCCAGCCGTACGAAAGACAGTCAGGATACTCCTGAGACGCTCAAGGTGCGAGGCAAATGTGGGCGAGAAGACAACAACATCGTCAAGGTAGCACATACACGTTGTCCACTTAAATCCGCGAAGTAGTGAGTCCATCATCCGTTCGAAAGTAGCTGGCGCATTACAAAGTCCGAACGGCATGACTTTGAACTGGTATAAACCATCAGGCGTGATAAAAGCTGTTTTTTCGCGGTCCTGCTCGTCAACGGTGATTTGCCAATAACCGGAACGAAGATCAATGGAAGAAAAGTATTGAGATCCGTGGAGGCAGTCGAGAGCGTCATCGATCCTAGGGAGCGGGTATACGTCTCTTCTTGTGATGCGGTTCAGGTGGCGATAGTCGACGCAGAAACGCCAACTGCCGTCTTTCTTTTTAACAAGGACGACTGGAGAGGCCCAAGGACTGGACGACGGTTCGATGATGTCCTTAGTGAGCATCTTTTCGACTTCCTGTTGTATCACTTGGCGTTCGGAACTGGACACCCTATAAGGCCGGCGGTGCAGAGGAGCGGCGTCACCAGTGTTGATACGATGCTTCACAATAGTCGTACGAGCCAAAGGGCGGTCATTGAAATCAAATATGTCCTGAAAAGATGCCAGAAGATGGGTAAGCGCCTCTGCTTGGTCAGAAGAGAGATCGGAAGCGATCATATTGGCGAAGTGGTCAGGTCTCGAAAGAGCTGTGACATGATCGTCCAGAGAGGACGATACACAGTTTGTGACTGCGGAGATCACGTAGTCGTCGGTAGGGGACACCGTGGCGAGGCACATGCCTTGAGGAAGCGTCTGGACGTGCGTGCTGAAGTTGAGAACAGGTAGACATGCGCTGTTTGCCGAGACTGTAACAACTGTATGGGCAAGGGCAACATTCTTCGTGACGGGCAAATCAAGGACAGGAGTGATGATATACTGGCCGGTAGGAAGAGGTGGAATAGATTTAAACAATACGTAAGTTGCGGCTTCAGGTGGCAACCGGATGAACTCGGCAGTACAGAGACGGTGCACAACTGGGGCAGGTGGGTCAGAGAGGAACGGCAGGTCCAACTCAACCACACTTGTAGCACAGTCAATAAGGGCTGCGTGCTCACCAAGGAAATCAAGGCCGAGTATGATGTCATGAGGGCACTGATTCAGAACGGTAAAGAGCACGGTGGTTTGTCGGTCAGAAATCGTCACACGAGCAGCACACAGGCCGAGGACTGGGGACGTTGTACCATCGGCAACTCGAACAACGGCTGTAGGAGCAGGCGTCAGTACTTTGCGAAGGCGGCGTCGTAGGTCGGAACTCATCACAGAAATGTGGGCGCCCGTGTCAACCAGAGCAGAGACGGCAACGCCATCGACTTGTATGGTCAGTAAATTGCGCGGGGCACTAAGAACTAAACGAGGATTTTGGGCCCGGGTCGTCACTGCAGCATCACCTCTAGACGCTGCAGAAACTAGTTTTCCGCCTGTGATCGTCCGTAGGGGCCAGGAGAGGAAGCGCGCGGTCGTTGCGGCGAACGGGACTGGCGGCGCTGTGGGGACGGTGAGCGGCTGAAGCGGGCCGGCGAGACGTCGGTGGTGGGGCTTGATGGGTTCAAGGGTCGCGAGAAAGAGCTTGAGTCTGGAGCGTCGGGGCGATAATGTGGGGCCGAGTAACGGGTCCGCTGGGAGGAATACCATCGACTACGGCAATGACGGGCGATGTGGCCGACACGGGAACAGTTGAAACAGATGGGCCTGTCGTCAGGTGTACGCCACTCGGAGGGGTTGCGCGGTCGAGGAGCGGTGTAAACAGGCCGGACAGGGTAGAGAGGAGGGACTTCAGGTACTTGGGAGGGATGAAGAGCGGCGACAGAGTTTAAACCTAAGTTAGCTATTTCCTGTCGCACGACGGCTTGAATAAGTGGAAGGGACAGGGGCTGGTTGGCTACGGGTGTTGCTAAGGAAGCCGGAGCAATGGCTTCAAGCTCACGGCGTACAATACGGGTCACGTTCTCAGGTGAGGTCGGCTGGTTCCGAGAACAAAGATCTTGGCACGACGAAGACGCAGCCGTGTTGGGCAGGCGTGCGATATGCTGGGCTATCCGGCGGCTTTTGGCGTCCTCGAAGCGGCGGCATTCCTTTATGATGTCTGCAATCTTGTCAAAGTTTTTGTAAACGAGCAGATTGAATGCGTCGTCTGCGATGCCCTTGAGCACATGGCCCACTTTGTCAGCCTCGCTCATCTCTGTATCCACGGTGTAGCAAAGAGCCAACACATCCTGAATATAAGAGACGTAGGACTCCGTGGATGACTGGGCGCGACTTGCGAGATCTCGTTTTGCGGCAAGCTGCCGGCCGAGTGGTCTGCCGAAAAGGTCGATAAGTTTCTGCTTACAGTCATCCCAACTGGTCAACGTCTCTTCGTTGGTATCGTACCACTTGAGCGCCGTGCCCTTAAGGTAAAAAACGATGTTCGCAAGCATGAAAGTTTGGTCCCACCGGTTGTTAGCGCTGCACCGTTCATACTTGCGAAGCCAAGTCTCGACGTCAGCGTCGTCGTCCCCAGAGAAGGGTCCAGGATCACGAGGGTGAGTGAGGACGACGGAGGACACCGATGCTGCCGAATCTGGAGGAGTTCTTTCCGTCATTGTCGGCCGTGGAAGGTAGCGGCGGCGTGAAAGGTAGGTCGGGGGTGGAAGGTAGCGTCCGCTGCGTAGTTCCGTCTTGTCGCACCTCCACCAAAGATGTTACGGGGAAATACTATTTACATTTATTTACAAGCCATAGGTGAATAAGTCCTAGCCGGGAGCACCAGCGCGAACAGGAAGCACCATCAACCTCTTCTTCTTCGTTCGTCCCTTTCACGCGGGAGTCCACTTCGTCTTCCACTTCCACTGCGTCGTAACAATATATATATATATCTCGAAAGGTACAGAACTTACTCACAATAACGACCATCACACCGCAGACACCCATTCAATCTAACCGGTTTACAGCATACATCACAATGACACGTTGAATTGGTTATTTCTTTTTGCATTAGCGACTGGAATTGTTTGGATCGCACCACTACTACCAGTCAATCCCTATCTTTTTTCGCGTCGCAGACGGAGCCTTTGATCGGCTCGCAGCGTGATGGATGCACTGCTAACTCTTCATAAGATAATTTTCACAACTTTGTCATGCATGCTGTAATGGGTGCATTGTGAAGTTGGTACTTCCACTGTAGAGACCAACTTGCCTCTCTTTTCCTATCTGCGCTTCTTGATCATGTGTTCTGCTCATGGAGAGCATGTATTTGTTTTATTTTTCTCTGTTGAGAATGGACTAAATGCTCTTCCTATGGTCTTGTAGTAAGACAAGCACTATTATAAATAAATAAACAAGTAATAGCTTATTTAGCCAGCACGCAAGAAATCGAGACCTTGCAAGATACCAACGCTGTCGGCTCTTTTAACCACCTCTTTTGTCACGCAGAAAGTGTCCTCCATGATGGAGATCAAGAGGACTGCGACGCAGCCATGCCACATGGTGCTGGCAACTTCTTTTCCTGAAAGCGGGTGGATGGCCCACACTCTACGGGGCTTCAGGTAACAGTACTTTTAATTGGTTCCAGCCTGTGCGTGGGCGTTTAGCAAAATGAAGTAGGGGCAGGCGTGCCTCCAGCTATATTTATTTATTTTTGGCTTCTCCCTTTCAAAGACGGACTCCCAAATGAGCAACATGTTTCGTCCTTCTCTTGTGTCTCGTCTTTGATTGCGCTGTTTTTCCAATTCGTAAAACATAAGGAACACATCCGACCAAACCTGAATGTTAATGTAGCTGTTACCATAAACATGGTGTTTGGACGGCTTAAACGGTGCTTCGCAAATAAACGCAGATGCACTTATCTTTTTCTCAAAACACTTGCAGATGTCGCGTTGAATTGTTTATTGGGGCCTTGCTCGCATAGCAGAGAAAAACATAAGTAATTACCACCTGGAAAAGCGTACCACTGCTCTACTTGTCAGTGACTGTAACCTGGAAGGATTGACAATGAGATATATTGCCACAAGGAACAGCTACGCCGAGAACTGTGCCTTGTGTTGTTTCTCTTCAAGATATATACTCTATATGATTGCGCTGCGCCTGGAAACTTGTTTGTCTTTTTTAACCCGCTTTGAGTTTGTATAAAAGAAGCACCCATTGTGAATTACCTAAAATATATGAAACTGTGGAAGAAGATGGAAGAACTGTGGAAGAAGAAGATATAGAAACTGTGGAAGGAGATGGAATGGTGAGGACAGGACCAACAGCGGAATGACACACTGTGGAAGCACGCTATTTACGGTCGCCACTATTGGCCCTAAGACAGCAAAAACAACGCAGCGAAGGTTCGGGCGCCGCTTCCTCTTGGCAAATTTGATATAAAAATATAAAAATAGCCAAAGGTGTGTTTCTGAATAGTTCTGAACAGCACAAAACCTCCGCGTGGGGTTCCAATCTTTAGTTTTTAGTGCTGTCGCGTTTAACATGCACAGTGCATAGTGTAAAGAAGAAAACTCATATTCGCGACAAATACTAACATGTGCATGTGCTTCAGCAGCATTGCTACCAGCGCTTGAGTCTAAATTTGGTCCATCTGGCTGATATCGGGCTCCCTTGAACGCTTCTCCCGGCCTCACGGGTCATTTAAACAAAAGCCTGTGTTATATTTGGTGGACGTGCGTAGTGTCAGCCCTGTGACGCTAGCCGTACTCTCCCGATATTTGCGATGCGTGAGGACGTTCAACATCAAGGCATGTCTGGAGAACGCTATTACCTTTGCCGGCTCCCTACTTCAGCTGGTCTGCCGCCGCGGTGGGTCAGTGGTTATGGCGTTCGGCTGCTGACCCGAAAGACGCGGGTTCGATCCCGGCCGCGGCGGTTGAATTTCTTTGGAGGAGAAATTCTAGAGGCCCGTGTTCTGTGCGATGTCAGTGCACGTTAAAGAACCCCAGGTGGTCGAAATTTCCGGAGCCCTCCACTACGGCGTCTCTCATAGCCTTAGTCGCTTTGGGACGTTAAACCCCATAAACTAAACTAAACTAAACTTCAGCTGGTCTCGGCCATCTTCGGCGGGTCCGATTAGCATGGTGTCGAAGATGGCTGACATCTTACGATCGACTGATAGTCTACAACAAATGGCACTATGAGAGGAAACTCAATGACGGCCTTTTTTTTATCTCACCCGCATAGCTATCCTGTGGTGTCGGAACCACGAGGTCGACATCTGAACGTGGTCTGCCTTGAAGACGAACTTCTCACGTGCGTTTGGTCGTCAGGCTAGACGCTAAAACCGCTACAAACAACGCTTGTGCGAACGGTCGCACCACGTCTGCGAAAGCTTTAGAAGCTCAATCGAAGATATCCTCGACTTATGCAAATGTGGAAATCGTCTAATTTCAGAAGCTGAGAACACCAAACACAGGAAAACGCCTTTCTGATGGAGTAAGCGCGCGACCTCCGTACCGTTTCGGAGATCTTCACACTCTTCCGGAGCTTCGAGGAGCCGCGGAAGCATACGATCCTGATTCGTCAGCACCCCAGGCAGGTTGAGTCGCTTGCTGGGCTGGCACCTGCAATCGACACAACGTCACTGCTACAGCTGATCAAAGACTGTTCTAGAAGAAGTGGCGCGTCAGCTTTACCCTTAGCAAGTACTCAAGAGCCACCACCATATTTGGTTCCAGCTCTCCAGCATTCCTTTCAAGAGCATTCCTTTGCCGGGGCTCATCCACCGGCCCATCGGCCACCATCTCTCACCGCTCCGCCGAGCTAAGCTGATGCCATCGCCCATCCGCCACCACATGCCGACGTTCCGCTTAGATACGCCGACGCTGCCGACATATCATTCGCCTGCAGTACCTGTGCGATTGCTGGAACATTATCTTCAAAAGGCTCCACGAGTCACCAGTCCCTAGCGCGCCACTGGCAAATGGTCGATTTCCTTCACTACCGGATTGCCTGGTCATGTGAAACGGCATTGCCATCGTCGTCTCAAGTTTCAGCACCAACTCCTCACCCACACGGGTACTGTTCTTCCATGAGCCACTTTTCCGCACCTGCAAGGCTGCCACCAAGTCCTTTTTCCCTGGCCGCTCAGCCCTCTCTAGAGTCGTTCTCCTTCGCCGCGCCGCCGCTCCATCTCCTGTGTGACGTCGCCACAATGCTACCCAAAGGAAAAATTAGGAACCGTAACTCGTGCAGCAAGAACTACTGTGCCCTTGTCGAACCTTCGAAATTCTTATTTATCACCTGTTCATGTTATCGAAGTTTCTCTCGAGAACGTTTCTGTCATGGCACTTGTCGAACACTGGTACTGCGACTTCTGTAATGGAAGAAAAGGTTCTCTGCTCCTGAAAGAAAGTAGTGGCACAAATTGCTGGAGCCTCGCTGAGTACGGACAGCCTGAAGCACATCAAGCCGTCTCTGGTCGTGATTCAGGACTTCTTGTTACGGTAGAGTTCGCCGTGCTGCATTCCTGTTGTAATGCAATTGTTCTAGTCCTGAATTATGTGTGGCGTAAAGAAGCTGACACCGACTGTGATCGAACTTAAGTCGCGTTCTCTATTCTGCACAATTGCCGGTTGCTCCTCCTGTTCTCTGTGTTAAAACCCTTTCCGCCGAAGACATAAACGTTCCTCCATGCTCTTCCGTCCTTGTGCACCTCTCCTGTGTGTCTCTTCCGGATGGCACTGCCCTTCTGGACTCCAGCCCACACTTCTATGCACAGCAAGTGTTTCCCTCTGCCATTATCAGTACTCACTGTCTCCGCCGGCCTATCAGCACGGATGGTCCCTAGCCCACATTTCTCCCCTACCGCTTTGGACCTCCCCGAATGTCTCCGCAGTGTCTAAAACCATCGTTTCTGGGCTCATTGCTGAGGACACTGACGATACACCACACCTCCTCATGATCATGCTCAGCCCACCTTCTTCTGCGCTCGAGTCCTTCCACCAAAGTGTTCGTTCGCTCAATCGACAGCGATCTTCCTCCGCCGCAACGGACGCAGCTTCTTACCCTCCTTCTGACCCTCTCACCCTCCTCAACTTTCAACTTTCACAAAAAAATTAGGAGGGCACTTTGTTGACCTAAAGTGCAGTGAGGCGAAAGCCAAAAGCGCGGCGTTGCTGCTTGTGTCACTGATGCGTGGTTAAGATGTTAAGCTTCGGCTCTAAGAGTGGAACGCGACAGTGTTTTGCAATGATGCCAGGGAATCCACAGAACGCCATCGCCCGTTCGGTTCTATGCCTTGCTCGTCGGTAAATTGGTTTTTGAGGAAAGCAAATGTATCTGTCTCGCATATCTCAGTGGACACCGGAACCTCCCCGTAAGGAAAGGGAGGAAGATGGGAGTGAACGAAGACACCGTATTCACTAGACGCGCCTTTGTTATTACAAACCACCGAGCTGGCATGGCGGAGTGGTTAAGTCCGAAGACCCTGGTTCGATTCTCCAACTCGCCCAATTAACTACTCGGTTTATTAATTTATCTGGCCTGATTAGAAAGGTTAAATAGGGTAATTGGTTAATTAATCAATTAACTAAACTCAGTTCCACTTACTTGTAGCACCACTATACCATCTCTTTGAATGGTTGCATGGTTACTAGCCAAAGTAAAATTGGCCCCGTTCGAAATTCGCCCATTGTGACGTCACGACCATTTCCGCAAATCGAAAAGCCTGACATTTCTGTCGACAACTCCTGCTTACAACGATGAGGCATTAAAGGCTTCCGCCTTAAAATTTCCTTGGCCGAAACGTAAACTCTCACCATCACATTGAAACTGCTGCCAGGCACCTCTGTGGCTGTGCCCTTGTGTGCCCTTTCTACATCAAGAACAAAATAGTTCTCGCCGTTGCTTTCGAAGTACGAAAAATGTACGGTGGCCGTACAAAAGCGGCCAGGTTTACAAACGAGAATGTTCTCCAGCCTGTATGCGATAATGCTCATTCTAAAAAAGGGAAAGCATGCGCCTTAATTAATTAGAAGGGAGGGATGTAAAAAATTCTCCTGGGGTTTATTATTGCGCTAGTGGGACTTCAGGCACAGTTGGGGCGGTGCTTACCAGATTTGAAAATTGCCTATAGGCTTTTTATAGACTTTATACCACATTGCCTTCCCAATGATATTTCCTTTTTTCTGTTCAAATTCTATAGACGGTCTATGCACAGAAGTCTACAGAAATTGAATGGCGATAAATTTGCAGATTGTCGAAAGATGGTTCGTGCTTTAGGTGGGTTTAACGTCTCAAAGCGACTCAGGCTATGTGGGAAGCCGTAGTGAAGGGCTCCAGAAATTCTGATCATCTGGGGTTCTTTAACGTACACTGACATCGCACAGTACACGGGCCTGTATTATTTCGCTTCCATCGATATTCAACCGCCGCGGCCGGGATCGAACCCACGTTTTTTGGCTTAGCAGCCGAGTGCCATACCCGCTGAGCCATCGCGGCGGCTAGATGGTCGAAAGAGTGTGTTTTAGGATTTTTATTGCCTACAGACGAGTTAATGGGATTTTGCTACAGACTCTCTATAGACTTTAATCCCAACAGTCTATCAATAGTTTGTACAGTAGCGTGGCTTTTTGGGCTTGTTGGTACATAGTTCCAATACACTGTAGCGCAGCAAAAGACGAGGGCACAAGAGACGAGAGACGAACACCACGAGCGCTAACTTCCAACAAATTTTATTCTCCTGAAGCATCACATTTATAAGCCAGAAAACTGTAATCACACGTACTCAAAAAGCAGTAATCAAAAAACTTACAACGTTGTGCAAACTGGGAAAAACCAACACCAACAAAGCGCGCGGATGCGCATCTAGGCACCAGAAGCTCACGTGCGATGAAGGTGTTGTGTATCAAATTCCCTTGTCATGCGGGAAACACTATATCGGCCAGACGGGGAGATGTCTGAACGAGCGCCTAATGGAATACGCTCGCAACGTCAGAAACGGGCAAGGCGGATCGCTGGTTGACCACATTCTCGCATGCAAGTCAAAAACCTGTAAGCCTTTCTTCGATAAAAGTCTGGTAATAGGAAAAAGCAGAGAAAAGGTAACGCGCGAATTCATTGAAGCCGAAAAGATAAATAGGTCAGGATGCTCTTGTGTAAGCACAACTTCCATTCTCCTCTCAGATAAAGAGCTCGTTTTTCTAAGGAATTGATGCTTTTCGCACGTCTGGCGTATAAATGTGATGCTTCAGGAGAATAAAATTTGTTGGATGTTAGCGCTCGTGGTGTTCGTCTCTCGTCTCTTGTGTTCTCGTCTTTTGCTGCGCTACAGTGTATTGGAATAGTTTGTAGCCAGTTGAGAAAATATTGCAAGAGAAAGGCCAACGCCAATTGCACTGTTTACTACTGTGTGTGCTTCTTTTATGCGCTGGGTCCAACCTGTGAAAAGCATTTTAGCCAATGGGCATGCAATTTGTCATGATGTCGCGTGTTAAGTCCCTTCGTGTACACCAATCAGAGTGTACCATTTCTCTGGGCGAATTGTTTAAGCGGCATCAATGTGGGCGATGCAAGAAACATGGTCTCAAGTAGTGCGCTATAAAAAATCGTTTTGGCCTGCTCTTCCATTTTACGCTGTATTTCAGGGAAATATTCTTGCCCGACATCATCGTCTCAATGGGGACGCTATTCGCGGATGACAGTGTCGCCGAGTACTGCCTCACTCTGCCACCGAACTTCCTCTTTGTGCCACCCTCTCCCGCTTACTTCTTCAGTATGGTGAGTGGTTTATCGTAATCGAATGAAGAGTGGAACACGCTTGTCTTGCTACAGGGAATGGTACCGTCATCAGGGCTTCCGCATGATGTATAGTAAGGTTTGGTGCCGGTACAAAGCATCCATAAATAGCAGCGAAGTCGTTTGAAATACTTTAGTGCGACTTGTGCAAGCGCAGGTGAAACAACATTGTTGGGGAGCCCTCGACCAAACTGCCCTACCTTATACCTCATAATCCATAGAAAAATTAAGAAAAATAATTATCACCGACACCTCTGACGCTAATCCTTTCAGTCGCTGCATATACATTTGAGCGTGTTCCCTGAAAAATCTCAAATCCTTCTATGCAATGCTCAATGCCACAAATATCGACACTGTGAAGAATTGGTGAAATATTACAAATCTTTCCTTGCAGTGTTTGAAGCGACGCATGCGAAATGAACACCTAAATGAATGGTTTTAGGATGGACGCCTTTGTGTTTTACGGTAGATGTGTTAAGGCAGCTGCCAGTGCGCATTACCTTTTGTTCATTTTGCAAGTATGAACACATTAAAACGGCTTACAATTCGTTGGTTTCCTTATGTCACAAGCTCTTATGACAGGAATCAGTAAAAAGCAATATAACCACGGCCTTGAAACCTATGGTGAGTCAAACTGCGAATGTATCAGGTGACTTAAAAAATTGCGCTATTAAACATCTTTGAATTATTGAAATTCTTCCCGTGCAATCATCCCATTCTTCGCAATAATATCTAAAACATCTAAAATTTTCCGACTGGTTCATGACAATTCGTTTCTAGGTGGGTTATGCGTGACACTAAAACTTTGAGAAGAAAACAAGTGACAAGTGCAGCATGACTAAATGGTAGCATTAATCTGTTTTCTTTTTTTTCTCGGTGAAAGAAGGGCACAAAAAATCAGTGTAGAAGACTGGGGCCCGTAGGAAGCTGTTATAGACAGCCTGCACTCAAGCTACAGTGGCCGCCATTTTGACGTGTACAGGTGGCATCGGGCGCGTGTCTAACCGGCTTATAGCCGCCTGATGCGGCCTGAGCAAGTGAAGCTTCCCGTCGTGCGCTACAATGGCACCCCTCTTTCATAATCTAAGCCTCGTATGCCAGCTATGGCGACGCGAACTTTAACCCCCTTAGCAACAGCGAATCCACCAACGTTGCCAGGCATAGGCATTCGACATGTACTTGCAGTCTTTTATGATTTCTATCACTTTGCTAGCACCCTGAAAAACGCTTTCGAATTAACGCAAAAGGTACGAAAATTTTCTACTTACTGCTCACTCTCGACAACTATCCTGAAATGTCCTATATTTCTTATTAAATTTATTATATTTCGGATTTAATTGTGGCGTTGGACACGGAACAAATGCGGGTTGATGAAAACCTAGTCGAAATCAAGAGGAAATAGCCTTAGGCTGGGCATATAATGCGAAGTCATGATGCCCCTTGAGAGTAATGGGCTGGATTCCAAGGGAGGGCAAGCCTAGCAGTGTGCGGCAGAAAGTTATGTGGGTGAATGAGATTAAATAATTTGCGGGAATACGGTGGCCGCAGCTTGCACAGGACAGGATTGGTTCGAGAGATATGGGAAAGGCCTTTGCCCTGGAGTGGGCGTAGTAACAGTGATGATGAATATAGCAAATTCTTGAATAATTATCTCAAATTTCTCAGGAAAACATGACCCCGCCTGCTCTAAGTAATCGGGAGCTTGATAGTATTCACGGAATTCATGTATTCTGTTCAATGTTTTTCAACTCACGTCATCTTGGAAAGATTGTGACGGAGGATTCCACCTGGGCGCCACATCGGCAGTATCTAATATACTCCACAGCGTTGGCTACTTGGAACTTCACGCAGTGGTCTGCACTGAAGTACTGTATAGTGATCGACGCTGTCCAATGATTTCGAAGACAGCCCTGCGGGCTTTGATGCTCTCGCCATGGCAGGTTACGAAGCTCAATTTCGATTCGAAGAGCGGCCTCACGTGCAACCACCTCGTATAATCAAGGATATTAACATTCGGTGTCCCACTTAGCCAATGCTGCGTTTCTCAGACACTGCAATAGGAGGCGGACTTGGTTGTCTTACATTTTATCTAGTATGTTCCAGAAGAGGCTAAAACAACCTGAGGGCAGGCGAACATGGTCACCAGCCTGTAAGTACCGTTAAGCTTAAGAGCTCGGAACATTCTGCACCGCCGACAAGTTAAAAATACCCGGCAGCCTTGGTGGCTCGTTTGACATAAGTGTCCTGATCATTCAGAACATATACATATAGGCGCGCTTGCACTCAGCCAGTCCATTTCCCCTGGCTTCCTCCATGAGCAAAGAAAAGCGCGATAATAGAATTCTGTTTTGATGGTACCGTGCGAATAACACAAAACTTCTAAACGTCACACGTTTCTAGCTATTTCTGAACCGGCAAGTCTATGAGGCGTTACGATGCCAAGATATAAATTTCTCTTAGTATTAGCACTGATTACACTGGTGCATACTGGCTGACATGGACGTCGGTGTTGGCTCTAGGGGACGGCGCTAGCCGCTGTCAAAGAGATGCAAGCAGCCGGCATCCGGTCAGTGCTGGCCATCTCACTTGCGTTGTCCGGCCGGTGGTACGCGCCCGCCCATCCCGACCCCGAGGTCAGAGACCGGCCCGGAAACTTCTCTCTGCTGCAACGTTGCGCCGAGATACCCGAGAGACAGATGGACAGCATCATCAAGGTGACGTTGTTCGTCTGGGTAGCGCGTACAGCACATCCTGTGTCCCCTTCTCGCTCTAGGCGCACTGAGGCAAATTTGACTCATATTTCATAAGTGTGCTTAACTGCCAAAACATGGACTGTGGAGAGCTTGTGATGACAGCGCAATTTGAACCTGTTGCAAAATACAGATTACCAATTACTTTCATTTTAAACGCAATAGGTATTACATGCAAAGGTTTCCTCAAAAAGTTATGCAGTATCAGGTGAAAGACTAATTTCATTTTATAGTTGTCATGAAGCAGGCTGTATTCAAAGCACATTCCCATGGTTCTGCTTGTTTAGATCTGTTCTTTCCGCGAAAGGAACAGCTGTGGAACACTTCGTTCTTGTAATCCCCAAGCCATATTCCTTTTAACGTAGTTATATATAGTCCTTGAAATTAACACGTTTCCAGCTAAAAAATGAAATTATTCGTCTCAGTCACATTTGCGCGTAGAAAAAGTGCTGCTATTGAAAAGTAACAATGATTCAATCTTGGTTCCAGTGCCACAGCAGCAGAATACCGTCACTCACTCAGCCAAAAAAGTGTAGTAACAAGACGCGTCCGGTGCGTTTTCAAATGAAGGAGGAAATAAGGCAAAAACTCGATATTGGCAAGCGTCGCCCTTGTGTGTTCTCTTTTCTGTGGGTGCCAAATCATATATGTCGCCACAAAACAGCTCGCGTAATAGTTTACGCGGCGTAAAATTATGAGGAAGCGTCTGTCGACGAAAATTTCTTTCATAGGCACGGGCCTGCAGTTTTCTTGCAGACAACGCTAAAATAGCTAATGTTACTTAAGAAAACGCGTGAGTGTGCTGTCTGGCAAAGCATGTTTCAACGAGGTGAACCTAAGCGGTTTTTTTTTCCGGAAGGACACTTTAACAAACGTGACGTCGTGTTTTCTGCCATGTGCGTTCGTCCTTTCTTGTGTGTTTTCCTTTCCTTCCTCAAACTTGCGTTGATACCTCTACCTTCTGTTCATTTTCTCTATATATTATCCGCATTCCAGGGGAATATTTAGATCTAAATGCATACATTACGCGAGGAATAACTCTGAAACTCACTGTTTTTCCTCGCTTTGTTTGTAGGTACTATATTCGCCCCAGCTGATTTAGGAATTTGGACACGACACATTGACTTGGGGAGAGATATCACAAAACACAACCTTTTGTTCGCCTTCAATATCACCTATCAAGGGGCAGTTCGCATATCTTTGGCGTGTTTCTCGAGAAGGAAGGGGGGAATCAGAGGAAAAATATCCGGCAGTCCTAATCTCTCCTTTTCTGTGCTTACGTCACTAGATTTAGGAGATTATATCGCTGTATGGCGTTCTGCACATGAGTAGCCCAGCGTTCCTTTCGACTGGACTCCAAGCCATCTGCAGAAAAGAGTGCTTTGCTTGGCAAAAAATGTCGTAAGCAGTCCTACAGAAAGAGTCGAACTCATTTACCTTGGCAGCCGAGCTTACATATTTACTCAACATTGTTACCTGTCGAAAAGTGTAAACTTGCTTGATAAGTCCGGTCTTTGAAGGCAAATTTACAGAATGTTCTAATCATCTATGGCTAGTAAAACAATACCAACAAAGATTCAGAAAAGGCAGGAGCAATAAGCAACATCGAAAAAGAATAGCCACAGAGCGTAACCTAATACTTCAGTAGAGCTAAATGCGACTCATATTTCAGTTGCCTGCGCCTGATATTACCCTCTAGTTTAAGTTTTACTCAGTTTTTATTCGCGTTTTCTGTGCTAGAACTGCCAGCGTAAGGAGTAATAAAAAAGACATTGTAGGATCATCGTGGTGGTAGTGATGAAAAGGCTGCCCAGACATTCAAATGACGTTTGAGCATTATACCTCTCCAGTTATCTTAGGAATTATTTCGTTCCTCGTTAAAACATTTTCATATGTATTCTGGCTAATTGAAAGTTTTCTGTGAGTAAGTCGGTGTTAATTGTATTTAACGTGGCTACCATTGTTGCGGTCGTAGGATGTTGCGCTGTCGAAGTGGTTGGCTTTTTAATCACGTTCCAGCAGTTAAGCGGAAACAAATGCTTTGTTTGAACTACTAGGCTTGGCCGCATACAGTACAAAAGCGCCATAATACATTCATAGGTGCCAAATCTTTGTTTGTCTTGACATTATTCTGCCTTTCTAAAACAGGTGTGCAAAAACTCGAGTTTTTCCGAAAAAATCTTTGACAAAGAACACAAGGCAGCGTATGCGTATAGCAAAGATTTGCTCAGGATGTTCATATACGACGACGAGGAAAGCATTCGTTATAAGGTAAGCCTACTGCTTATTTTGATTAACTATAAATTACTGTCTATTAATTGAGCCTAGTCATAAAAATACCATACCCACACAAAACGACCGTGATATCAACAATTATACTAACTAGTATACAAGAATATATGCGAGAGTTCAAGTTCAAAGTACCAAATATTTTCTTTCGCTAGTGCACTAAAGTACGTATACTGACTACATCGGCACCATAACGAAATATATTCAGGGCACTATTTTCTTTAGTGCCGCATAACATAGAACCATCGGTTTTCTCTGGGCTTCTTAATCGACATTCCTCATTAGAAACAATTTCAAGGCGCTGTTAGTGATTTCGCCTCACTGCATAGTCCATGAGCTGAACTTAAGATAACGAGCATCATCGCGTTATATCTGCAGACATGTTCCTCAAAGAAGGACATGACAGATTTCAAGTATGGTCTGGCCATCTACCGCCTGGAACACGCCGATGGGAACAATTTCTGTGGCAAAGGAAGCTACCCCCGTCTTCACACCCTGAGAGGAGTGCTCGACTTTATGACGGACAAGTTCCACTCGCCAGATGCTGGTGCACAGTGTACGTGTGCAATCAGAAATTGCGAACGGCCGTTAACTGCACCACACGTTAACCCATAAAACAGCGCTAGACGAAGACGGTGCGTCAGAAAGTGAAATAAGAACACAAACTGATAGAGCTCTAAAGTATAATTTAATGATTATGTTCTCAGTCGCGAGAATTTACGGCGCATGAAGCTCATTATATTCGACCGTTTATCCTACTCAGATTTCTCTAATATTGTTGAGATTCAAGCAAAGTGCACTCTTTAAATTGAGCTTCCAATTTCTCTTTTCACTCACAATCATAACGCCAGTAACTGGAGTGCGTTGTATCTATTCTTGCGCTTCTGACTCAAGTCTTTGAATGTAAAAAAAAAAAACGTGCACTCACGTGCAGCGTAACACACATCGCTGCCGTGAGAGCGCTTTTGCAGAGTGTTTGCTGCTTTTTTCTCATCAGGTCTGAACGCCACTGAAACGACGGCATCCAGTACTACGTCTTCGACAAGCTTAGCAACAGTACCTTCCGCAAGCGTAACCACAACGGTGCAGATTACTAGCACTACTCTCACCGTGCTTCCGAGCACTTCAGGTACAGACAGCCACACTTCTGCTTCATTTCCTAAATACAGCCTCGAAAAGACCTGATAGCCGCTCATCGGCAAATTTTGGATCTCATACGCTGATAGTCAAACTTGTTGGCTATGAGGCGACCATTAGCGCTGCTATCCAGTGGTTTGAAAGTTGCAACATAACAGAAAAAAATGCCGGCAGTTTTGGTGAACTAAGCAACACTGCGTGGTATCTTTTCTCTGATCGCTGACTTTAGGAACATGAATGTATAATCGGACGTAATATTTGCAAAAGGGCAGGAAACTGCTGAAACTGTTCTGAATCAGGCATCTTTGCTGCATTTTATTTTTCTAATATCGAGGCACGAGTTCGGCAGGTGTAGTGCACTGCGCATTGTGTACACACCTATGTGAGTGATCTTTACCCTTTTACGTTATGGACATCGTTGGGGCCACTGTTATGCAATCTGTAGACCCTTAGATATTTTATTACAGGCATACTTTGGGAGCACAGGGCGCAACGTATGCAACGTCAGAAAAAGGGACGCCTGTCTATACGGTATCTTCATTTCCCCTGACAGAACCCAAGACTCCTCTGCCGCTGATATGCACCTTCAGTGACAGACTAAATAATTCCATGGCAATCCCCGAAGACGGCCTTTGCGACTACGTATTCTTCGACTCTCTGGAGAAGAAAGGCGGAACCAGTATGGCCGGCCCGCACAAGGAAAATTTCAAGTATTTTCTAGACGCTGCGGGAAAACACGAGCAAACAGAGTTTGGAATTGGCTTTGATTACCTGTAAGTAACGTTGAAAGTTATATTGGGATTCATGTGGGACATGGCGGCAGACTGCTACGTATTCCAGTTGACATGGTGCCATAGTATTTAAACGCCCAAATTTTGTAATCGTTTTCAAGGTGCATAAAAACATTTAAGACAGAAAGCTGCGCTAGTTGGTGTTTGTATTGAGAGGACATAGTAGTAGCGCTAAAAAAACAAGGACGACAGGGCAGAGAAAGACAACACAGGCGCTAGACAGCAACTGACTTTATTCTCGAGAACAACAACGAATTTATAGGCGACAATCAGGAGCATAATAAATCAACAATTGAATCGCATGCGTGATGGCACTTCCCGATACAAGAACCTCAAATCTTTAGTGCGCAGATCAACATTTGGTTTGCTCACGCACGTTTGCCTTTCCAAGTGAATGAGAAAGGCTTCCAATACTTCCCGCTCTTTCTGATCTTCACTGACATAAATCACACGTGTCTGCTCAAACAAAGGGGTACATTTTTTTTCATCATGCTTACATCGTTTGCAATGTGCCGCCAAGTGTCCAGGGCCTGATATAGCAGCTGCCAAATTGTAATGCTCCATTAGGCGAACATTGATGCAACGGCCGGTTTGGCCGCTGTAGCACTTACCGCAAGATAGCGGAATCCGATAGACCGCATTGGTCCTGCAGGCCATAAGCGGCTTCCCATGCTTGATGGGGCATGGCAGTTTTCTGTTGCAGTCATCATTCACCACTCTGCAAAGTTTCCCGAGTTTGTTGGGTGCAGTAAACACTACCCTGATATTGCCTTTCGAGGCCACCTTTTTAAGGCGGTGCGTAAACTGATGAACATAGGGCAGTGCCACGCATCTTGCCCGTTCGTGAGCTTGTCGCTCAGTCGTCAGCTTATGGTCCCCAGCTTTAATCTTGTGTATCAGACACTCGGCGACTGATGCCACCAGTTCCACAGGAAAACGTGCCTTAGTCAAGCGACCCGCCTGCTTTTCAACGCCCTCAAGCATCTTGTGCGAGCAAGACTTTTCTAGAGCAGCAAGAAGGCATGTCTTAGCAATGCCTCTTTTTACCAGTTTGGAGTGGGCCAAAATAATAAAACAAAGCGATGTGATCCAAAACCATTCACTACGCTTCGTTAAACAGCCCAATATTTCTCTTCCCTTAGGCAATCCTCTTGTTAAGAAAGCAGGTAGGAGGCATAACGCGGGAATTGAGCTTTGTTAGAAATTGAGGTCGAGGCAAGGCGATGATGTAAGGATAACACGTTTATTCCAATCTTGCCTTCGTACACCTCGTTTATACTCAGCCACTGTCCATACTTGACCGTCACAAGCCTCGTCCTAAGTTCTCTCAGGTTAGCGCACCCTAGGCTAAAAATTTTCCGGCAGCTACCACGGAGTGACGAAGTAAGAAAACATCCAAAGTAAGAAAGTAAGTAAGATGACATTGCCTTGCTAAGCCACTCAGGACAAGAACTGCAAAGCATGATCAATCAGTTAGACAGGCAGAGCAGAACGGTGGGGCTAAGAATTAACATGCAGAAAACCAAAGTAATGTTCAACAGCCTAGCAAGGGAACAGCAGTTCGCCGTTGGTAGCGAGGTGCTGGAAGTAGTAAGACAATATGTCTACTTAGGGCAGGTAGTGACCACTGATCCGGATCAAGAGACGGAAATAACTAGAAGAATAAGAATGGGGTGGAGCACATATGGCAGGTTCTCACAGATCATGAATGGTAGCTTACCAATATCCCTGAAGAGAAAAGTATGCAACAGCTGTATCCTATCGGTACTCACCTATGGGGCAGAAACGTGGAGGCTAACAAAGAGGGTTCAGCTTAAGTTAAGAGCAACGCAGCGAGCTATGGAAAGGAAAATGATAGGTGTAACGTTAAGAGATCGAAAGCGGGCGGAGTGGGTGAGGGAACAAACGCGGGTTAATGACATCTTAGTTGAAATCAAGAGGAAGAAATGGGCTTGGGCAGGGCATGTAATGCGAAGGCAAGATAACCGCTGGTCCTTAACGGTAACGGAGTGGATTCCAAGAGAAAGCAAACGTAGCAGGGGACGGCAGAAAGTTAGGTGGGCGGATGAGATTAAGAAGTTTGCGGGTACAGTGGCGGCCACTGACAAAGGACAGGGTTAATTGGAGAGACATGGGAGAGGCCTTTGCCCTGCAGTGGGTGTAGTCAGGCTGAAGTAAGAAAAAGTGAAATCTAAAGAAGTCTTACAGGGAAACGAGATGATAAGGATATCTTTCATTATTATTAGCAGTACACTGAACGCTATTTCCAGGCTGTCTTTTTTTGAACGTGTCCAGCTACCCCATGGGATCACGCGAGCACTTAAGCACGTGAATTCGACCTCTCGAAATGAGTCTTCGTGGATTCGCCAAAAGTAGCTTCCTCAGATAACTAGAAAAGTGATATCCAGGCGTAAAAACCGCGACTTATGGCTTCCAGAAATGTGAGAACCACCCCCTGTAATGTAACAAGCGAAAAGTACGACAAACGAAACGCTCCCAAACAAACGATTCGTGTTAGATTCGTGAGTATAAGTGCCGAGCCTAATACTTATGCGTGTATATAACAAGCTGAAATATATGCTATGGTTAAAAAATGGTAAAAAAGTGCTCAATAATGAAGGGTCTGCAGAGTGTTGTTATGGCCATGCAAGGTACTGTTTCAAACAAGAATTCTAATGGCAGTAAGTGACAGTTAGAGCATCAGATATATTAGCCTAAGAGATCCTAGCCATGTGGAGTTAAAATTAAAGAAGCAGGCGGGTAATGCGGCACGCAAAACCAATATATTTTCAAAATAGTCCAGGTTTCCTTGAAAGCAAGAAAATCATGTTAAATAAATAACCATCAGGAAGAAGTGAGTCTGACAAAAAATGAAATTAACAGGCTAGGCAAAACCCCAAATCTACGAGCACACTTGAGAATACTTGCGTGCTGTAATTGCGAAAGCATGCACGAGGAGTATTCTGCTATGACTAAGGCGATGGCGTACTATATTTATGCAGTGCACAGCGAAGCTACTCTTTTTCGCGCCACCCGAATGGAAGTGGAAGAACACAGAGCAAGAGACTGGCAGTTTAGCGTTCAGGGCGTTGAGTTCCGGTGATGGCGTAGAGAACTAATGAAGCGGCCAGCGTACCTCATCTGTTCGTGGCGGGTTGAGTTCGAAACCCACTTCAAACGAAATTTTATTTTTCGTTATTTCCTAATGATGTAGGTAGGCATTGTCGATTACGTGCTGAGGTCTCGTGGTGCTTCGGTTGGTTTCCTGTTTACAGTCGGTCAACGCCGGATTTTCTGACTTATGAGTGACATAATCCGTTCGCAACATAACAGATGTGGTGGATGCGCCGTAGACGCTGAGACCTTTCGTATGAAGTGGTACTTTATATGCACGGAAAGAGGCGTACGACAGTTAGGCATGGCTTCTTCTCAAGAATGTGGATGCACTTACCTACGACGAGAGCTGCGCTTTCATAACAAGAGCTACACAGCGCAGGAGGACCATGAAAAATGAAACAGACACACGAAGGCTTTCGGTTGTACATTTGCTTCGAAAACACCCAAGCTCCGGAAGCAGGAAAAGTAACATAATGCAACAAACCAAACCAGACAAGAGCAACCAATCTCTCCATGGCCTATCGCATACGAGGGAAAAAAGGAAAGAAAAAAACTACAGGTGGATGTCTCACAGCACCACATTTGCAACGGCTCCCGTTAGTACGCTGGCTGAGCGAAAACTTTAAATACGGGCTAGGGAAAAGAACACCGCAGAGAAAGACGGCCAGGGAACGGCAGCAATGGTGTGCACGTTTTTTAGAGCGCCAACGGGTTTCAATGTGTCCTTTTTATTTTTATTTGAAATTTTATTTATTTGAAATACTGCGGACCATGCATGGTCCTAGCAGGAGGGGCACATTCAAACATTTTTCAATACAAAAAATGACAAGCATATGCATAGAGAAAAAAAGAAATAAGTCAGACAATCAATCAGAATTGAATATATAGACAGGCATCGCAACACAAAACAAACAATACTCATGAAATAAAAATACTCATGAAATAAACATTGTGCAGTACCCCTCTTTCTTTACATACTCCTCTTTACGGATGTACCAGGTCTGTGAGGGATTTTCACTTCGTTTTGAATCTTTCTTTGTAATTTTCTTGCCAGTAATTTGCTTAATTGCTCACATTTCACTTTTTTTTCATTTCTTTATCCCCTTTTCGTCAGTGGTATGCATCGCTTCTTGCAAATTAGCCGTCAAGTTGACAACCAGCGGTCATCCCGTTGTCTCCGTCGTGTGTCTTGGTCCTCCCGCGCTGTGCATCGCCATTTTTCACCACCACTTAAAAACCGGATGAATACATCCTTTACATCGCACCTGTTCGTCTTGCTCACTTCGTTACCTTTTGGCGAATTTCGCGCATTTCGTTTCACTTGCCAGCTTTGTAGCAACTTCCAAACTAATGAAGATGACATATGCTAGCCAGTATTTCGTGCTTCAGTGTTCAGCGTCGGTAGTATTCTTGCTTTCAATTTGCTTCCAAAGGACTAATATAGGCTGTCATTATTTGCCCAAATAAATATTTCAGATGTGTTACAGCGCATACACTTATCATTCAAATTGTGTGCATCTATGGCAACTTTTCACAGAATAATTATGTTTCTAAAGGAGTGCCGCAAGGTTTATTATTAGGTCCCTTATTATTACTAACTAATACTAAAGATGTCTCTTTTGCACTCGACTCTTCTAATACCGCGTGTATGCTGATCAGGCGACATTATTCACCTCATGAATATCTGTTCATTCCTTGACTACGAAACACTAAAATAGCTTTCATTCCGTTAAAATTGGTTCGGGGCCAGTAAATTACTTAATAATCATAAATAGACTCTCATTATGATCTTTGGATCTCCCAACGGAAAGTTTCCCTGCACTCTTTATCCTGCACTCTTTATCTTCATACGCAATGCCTCAATATTACATTTGGCAATATTCCTTCGATTTTATGCATACAACTAGATCCGCACTTTATATCCATCAGCACATGTCCTTCGTTTCCAAAAACTATGCAACTGGCAACAAGGTTTCGATCCGCGCTCTTTGCATTTAAAGAGACTCACAGATTATCACTCAGTAATTCGCATTCAGAAAGAAGTTCTAGGCAATTTCACTTTTCACATTTTTTTCGCTCCTATTTCACTGCTTTTTGTGCAACTTAGTAGCCTGTGCTTAAGCTCTTCCAGCATTGTGTTGCCGTGCTATTTCATCGCACTTTTCATGGGCTGCAAGATCTGGATATCTTTCCTTAACCCCTAAATGCAAGCAACAGTATTACCCGTTCTTCATCTGAAAATCACCAGCTTCTTTTAGCCCTTAACGCGAATATTAGGAAGAAGACATTAAAGTTTTCCGGCACAGCTTTGCACAAAGTGCAATTTATTTCCTCCAAATTCACATGTACCAAAAGTTCCGGCTAGTTAATATTGTACACAAGGGAACTCAAAAAGTTATTTTGCGGTTTTCTATCCCAACCCTTTGTTTTCGAGTTCGTTCTCTGCAGTGCAATATGGTGTATTCCTTTTTTTAAACCTTAGAAAGTTTTCTTGCTAGGTTGTGCGCGCATATTGAACCGTCTCTCTCTTTTTATTTCTCATGCGAAGTCCACCCACGGCTTCGCTTTAGGACCTCCGGCTGAATATTTTCTGCACGCACGTCTGTATTAATATTTATTATTAAGGATTTATTGATTCATTGATGCAACGAATATAAATTCTCGAACATTGGTGGTTAACGCTGAGCGAATTTAGGTGCACCAAATGTACGATTATCGCAGCAACATGGGTGACAGCAACATCTGTGAGCATTTTTTTTCTGGAAAGGAAGTATTAAGATTGCTCAACTGTGTTTAGATTGAATTTCATTCTATAACCAAACGCTTCTTTTCAAGCTTTTCGGAATAGGCATCATTATTTTATTTTCTTATTTCAGAAATTACCAAGAAATCACGAAAATCCTTGATAAGCCGGAAGCCAAAGGCCTTTTGCTCGAACTTTGGGATCAAAAAATTTCCCATTTTGGTGTTCTCAACACGGAAGTCTACGAGTACAGCACGCAGAACGTTTCAGGACTGCTGCACATTCTCCAGGTAATTTGTGTGTATTCGTATGTAGGGGACCGCTAGTCATCGGCAAAGAAATATTTGACTTTGCTCATCATATCAGATGTGCTTGATTCGTCTTGGATCCTGTGACAAAACTCCTCATTGCTAGCAACGCAGGCATTGAAAACCTGCCGGCGTGCAATGATTTGTGTAATTATGCTTCTTACGCAATGGCATCACGCTAACAAACACTACTTTTTTTTAATTTCTCCCTGGTAGAGTACGGCCTCAACCCCCTTAGATATGTCTCTCTGAGTTAAATTCCGACTGCATCGAATTCTTTCTTAAAGGAAATTTGACCCACCATTGCGGATTTCGGTGAGAAAGGAGCACCATTGCGAAATTGTCGCATCGATCAGTCTCCTCAGTTCGCATTAGTTCTTCACTATAAACGTTACGAAAGGTAAAATACACCTTTCTCTTCTACCTCCGCTACCAAAGACCCAACATTGCACAAAGCAGTCATTTTCAGCGAGCTAATCTACAACTGGACAGTCATACCTTCAAATTTCAGAACCGTAAAAAGGCAGCATCCAATAAAACTGTGGTTGCTTTTCTAACTTCTAGGTTTTATTTAGTAACTGAGCGCTTAGCATTTCATTTTCTACTAGGAATTAGACATGCATTTCTGGCAGTTATGCTGCGCTGCTAAAGGTCAACACATTTTTTTAAAGTAACAATAAAATGTGCACCTTGAATAGTAGAATAAAGACCACACAAAAACGATTTCAGCTTCGTCGATAGATGCTGTGGGGAACCAATTTCGCTGATTGGTTAAAAAACCTCTCAGTGCCCGAATATTCTACACGGTGACATTTATTTAAGGAATGTTGACGTAATTGCTTTATTTTGCAACTTTTTACATTTTCTTGCAGAAAGTGTCGGTGTTCCTCAAGGAGCGGCAAGCCGGAAGCCTGATGTCTGCCATGACGAAAAGGCGGCGCGGCTACACGTTTCTTGCAACTGGCTTCGCTAGCTCCAAGTTTACCGCACAGACTGCCAGCCGGATGAAGTAATGTGGCCTCCTCTTATTTGCAGCGCCCATATCTAGCACTGACGACTGATAATTGTTAGACGTCGCCTCTAGTGCATGTAGAAAAACTTGAAACGTTTAGGTGACAGCTCTGCAGTGTAAACTGTACCCCCTTGACCGGGAAGTCAACCGGTTGCCTGCGGGTATCTAATGTTTTGAGAAGGGTTGTTTTGTAGGCCAGTTGGGTCATACATATTTCAAGAAATGCTTCGGCGCGCCGAAGCATTTCTTGAAATCTAATGTTTTCCTTAGCTTCGAAGCCTTGCTTTGTCTCAGCGGAGCTATGTAAAGTAGATGTTAGCTGCGCGTTTCACTTGATGGGAAGGCGGATCACAGCCTAGCATACTCCTGATGACAAAATGTAGAAGGCAGACATCGGGAATTTTTTTATATTGGCGTTTATAATTATAACTCTACACTTCCTTCTGATTCTTCTCCCGTCTCGCGTATACTTGACAGACAGCTGGAGCAGCAATGAGAAAATTGTGGCGCAAGAATGTAGCAATACACTGTGATGACATTTAGAGGAAAATACTGACTATCAACGCAGCACTAAATTGTGCTCCGAGAATTTTAAAATCAATTAAACATTATACAAATCAAAGCCTTATTTCTTCAGGACCTTGTTGCTTCCAAAATAACTTAGTGTAACCCGCGTGTAAGTTTAACTGGCTTCCAGACTGGTTTTCGTGCCAATTTCGGTTTAGGTTCGTGGGGTTTAACGTCCCAGAGCGGCTCAGGCTATGAGAGACGCCGTATTGAAGTTCTCTGAAAATTTCAGACCACCTAGGGGTCTTTAACGTGCACTGTCATCGCACAGTACACCGGCTTCTAGAGTTTCGCCTCCATTAAAATCCGACCGTTGCGGCCGGGATCAAACCCGCGTCTTTTGGTTCAGCAGCAAAGCGCTATAACCACTGAGCCACCGCTGCTGGCTTTATGCCACTTTCCATTTTTAAAATAGAAAAATGGTCGTGACATAGACGTTCATACCAAGCAATGTGCCAAGTGAAGTAATGTGGCCAAATGAAGTAATGTGGCCTCTTCTTATTTGCAGCGCCATATCTAGAACTGACGACAGATAATTGTTAGACATCACCGGTAGTTGCATAATGCTAGTGCATAATGCTAGTGCTAGTGCATAATGCTAGTGCATAATGCATAATGCTAGTTCCATAATGCTAACAAAAATCACTTTAAGCGTTTCAGTTGTTGCAAATAGTGCGCATGTTTATGCTCAAAAGGAAGCCTTTCTATAATTATTGTAAGACGACGGACATCGCGTTTTCAACCGGAGACGACAGGCACGAAGCTCCATTTATGTGGATGCGGCTGTATCGTGCCACGTATTAGCGGCGTCATTAGGCTCCCGATCCGCGAAGAAATCGCCGCAGTTGGCGTTGGGAGTGTTGAGAAAATACCGATTGGTCGAGATGGTCCTGACCGGTGAAATGAAAGAGAATAAAACCTGAACCCAGTTGAGATTATGAGCTTGGAGCATGAGTCGAATCTATTTATGACGCTTAAAGATGTAAAGTAATTTAATTACACCGAAAGGGAAAATGGAGTAAATAGTTGTGAATTCGACCCTTGACCCCTGAGGTGCGTGTTGACACGCTGCCTATTGCCCATTCAGGCATTTTCGTTCGGTTCTAGAGAGACCTTGTGTGTCTTGTGGTGCATCACGTGGTCTCGTATGCCTACTGATGTATGCGAATGAATGAGTGTAATTAGAAAGAGGAACTAGTCAACACACAAAGAAGAAATTAATCATGAACGCTGTTTTATCATGCTCTTAAGTCGGAGCTTCAGCTTTTCCCAAATTTTCTTTAAATTCGTCCTTTGTAAACTAAAAGGGTAACAGCTATAAACTTCCCCCATTGCTCAACTGTGTCGGCAGATAAGCGGGCTAGAGCAGCGCCTCGCCGAGAAAAGTCTTTCTTTGCAGAGCAGCTAGGCCTTTCTGCTGTCATGAACCATGGCAAGCATCGGACCGCCGTATGTTTCGCGATGTCTATTTGCAAGTCTTGAGAGCATCTTGGTACTTCTAAATGGCATTAGGAGTGAAAGTCGGACAATGGAAGTCACGACACGAACTTACACGGGGGTTACAGTGCAAACACCGATTTCATAGTATATATGAAAACAGAATTATAGCTTCGAAGCGAACTTACGACCAGTGGGTGTTGGGCTACGTCAACCATTTAAGGCCACCAAATATTACGTCACTGCAAATACTCTACAAGAAGAGAGTTATTGCAGATGCATCTACAAATTCAAAATGAGTAGCTGGAAATATTGTCTTATTAATCGTGCATTCGGCAAGTTGTTCATTCTAATTGTGTTTCTGGAATTTAGTTTTTTTAAACTTAACCTCGTAATGTGAATGCGAACGGAAGTGTACCTTTCATATGTTTTTTAATTGCGCAAGAGCATTTGTAACCAAAGCGCGCCATCCCACAAGGTGTTTGCTTTAAACCAAGCTAGGGTCACGGACCCTATTTCCCGGATGTCGTAAACGTTTCGTCGAGGGAACTTAGAATAAACATGATGCTTACACATCAACACTGGGCTTATTCTACATTACCTGTATTTGAATAGAATTTATTTTTTGGCTTTCAGCGGCATTTTTACGCCGGATTTTGTGATTGGCTTGGGCCACTACTTCAACGAGGACAAAGGCTTCTCTGATTGCCGCATTTTACCTCCGTCTTTCCGCTTTGTGCCTCCTGAGGACAGCTACTTTTACAGCTTGGTAAGCTTGACTCGTGTGGTTTTTAGTGTTGATGTGTGGTCCAGCAAGGTACTTATCTGCGCTTTTTCGTAAACCATGCCGGACATTAATCACAGAGACACGGACAGGTCAAGAGGACACACAATGGTTTTTAACACGCATGTAAAGGGCCGATGTACTAGAAATAAAGCTCTGTAAGGTATGGGCTGGTCGGAAAACCATGTTTTACCTAATGCGCGCCGACACTGACGGGTGAAAACAGACAAGCGTTTCATGCCTCTTTGTAGTCCTTACCTCTATGCGCCCTTTATGTCGAACATTGTTGTCTACATTAAAGAAGCGCTTGTCTGCAGTTTACACCCGCCAATGTCTTTCTGCGGGCTTCATGTCAGACTTTATATGTTGGGACCGAATACGGCACTTCACAATAAATGCTGCGCCAGTTCCACGGCAACTGTAACTCAGAAAAGAGAGAAATATTGTGTATTCTTCGATTTGTGGCACATCCACCATTAAAAAAAATGTTAATTAGATATCTTCCTCCAGCTGATTCCAAACATATTAATCCCTCTTTCTTAGATTGTACAGATTACAATCTTCCAGGTTAGCGCTAACAAACTGCTCCCTTCCTGCTTTCATTCTCCGCTGTGGAGCGGCTCCTCTATTATTTCGCTTATCTACTGCACCTAGCACCTGTCTGCATGTCACGCACCGAATGCGGCGCGATTCAAGCACGCTTAGACAACACTCTAAAATTCAACAGTGATTTGCCACAGTAGGCGGTGCTAGTTATTTCAGACTTCTTTGGCCGCCGCGGTGGCTTAGTGGTTATGGTGCTCGGCTGCTGTCCCAAAAGACGCGGGTTCGATCCCGGCCGCGGAATTTTCTTGGAGGAGAAATTCTACAGGACCGTGTATTGTGCGATGTCAGTGCACGTTAAAGATCCCCAGGTGGTCGAAATTCCCGGAGCCCTCCACTACGGCGTCTCTCATAGCCTGAATCGCTTTGGGACGTTAAACACCATAAACGAAATCAAACGAGACTTCTCTGGAATGAATAAATCAGTTCACAAACCGCTGCTCAGAACCCATGTGAATTCAAATCTTTCAGCTTGCCTGCGCATCTGCCCTATGAAATATTTTGTCACCTCTGGTTGGCTTCTCCGACCAAAACCGCCCCATGCGGACAAATTTCACCTCCAAATTTCATCAGCGTGTCATGTCCAAGTGGTCGGGGCATGCGCATGTTGAGCAGTCGGGCACGCGCGAGGTTTGTAAAGAACGAGCAGATAGGACCCCACGGTGTATGTCTCTTCTGTCGTGACGCCCAGCTAGCTGAAATTTCAGGTTTCTCTGATAAAGTTCTTGAGTCTTCGGGTTGAGAACAATCTGAGGCTCGAGTTCGCAAAATCTCAAAACGTCAACTTACAACTTGGGCAACTTAGTTATGTGGCGAAAAAGGTCGAAGGTCAACGCTATAAGAGATCATAGCGAGGATGGTCTTGGTAGAGATTCTTGCTCCGGGCCCTCAGCGTTTTTTCTCACGTGGCACCACTTGGACCGCCACTCCATCCAAGCCGGTAGCCAATCGAACACGCGCAAGTGAAGCGCAGATTCTCACTGCACTTTACGAATATGCGGAGTTGTATGTGGACTAACGCCATATCGTAAGAACGGGGATGTCGACAGAGGTGTTGGCTCTCAGCTGCTCACCTCTGCAGTCGACGCGAATTGTTCACCAGAAAGCGGAGCGTGTACCTGCGACGCCGCTGTCTTCAGCCGAGAACGACAACACCCTGTACTCTCTAGAACACAGCTCAAACACACTCACCAAATTGATTCTTCTTCTGGTCCTCTTGTTCACTCGAACAGGTGCCTCCGATTACCTTAATAAATAACTTATAGGCAGCGGATAACATGATGAGCACTGTGTAATTTTTCAATTTCTGGACCTCTCCTTTCTTACTGATTCACAATGTTAGCACAGATCCAAATTTCTGGTACGCTTGAGGTCACAAGGCATTGCGTATACAGATGGACAGATTTTCTAGCGCAATCTCTCCTCCATCTTTCAAAAGATCTGCTGTCATCTGATCCTCACCAGCTGCTTTCGCCCTTTGCATTTCTTCTCATGCTTTCTTTACTTCCTCTTTAGTTTCTGGTGGCATCTCCCATTGCTGAGCGCTACTAATTCTCATTTAATGCCTTGATTGCAATGGTTACTGTGTAGATTTGTGTAGAACTGTTCAGTTAGTTTAACTATTTAAGACATAACTTCACCAGCGAAAGTACGAGATGCTAGGAGAACAACACAGGACAGCGTTAACAAGGAATTTAATTTCCTAAGCAGAAGTGTGCGTGTGCAAGTTTGATAGGCAAATTATTTGTCTTTTGTTGTTTGCCAGATAGGGAGCGTGTATACATTCCTTGGTGAATTGCCCATGTCTATTTTTTTTTCAGTTTGTCTGATACGCATGCGTCTTCTGGGGACTTAGGTTGGCCGTTTCTCGATTAAACTTCAGTTGTTAGTAACCACCGTTGTCCTGTTTTTTTCTTGTCCTGGTGTCTCGTACTTCCGCTAGTGAAGTTATGTCTGAAATACACCAAATAGCCCACATGGTTACCTGGTTACTTTACCTATCTTATCCGGTTTGCCGGCGTTTGCCGTGTTGGTCTCTTAATGTAATCATGGGAATTTTGCCCATGCCTAGAAAACATTCAAATTTCAAAGGTGCCCTATCAAATCAATGGAGGCAATATCAAAACCACTAAAAAGGTCGTCACAAGGCGGCTAGTTATGCTAATTTTCTATACTTCGCTGTTTCACAGGCGCCCCAGTTAGCGTTTAAAAATAAGCAGCTGCTTCATCCCAATGCACAGGTACATAGATAAACGGTGCAAATAACGATGCCATTGGTTAAAGGAACCTTATATTATGCCTTGGTGCATCGCTTCTATTGGTGCGCCTGATCCTTTGGTTTAAACTGACATGCTGCTTCAGCGTTTTGCCGTATTTGCAAAGAAAGCTATGGGTAAGCCTTTCTTCATGCTTAGTGCAGTGCTGCTTTCTTCTGCCGGTCTTCTGTAACTGCTCGCGTACTGTAGTGACATGGTTTCGACATCAGAGGAAAAAATTGGCGATAACGGACAACCGTATAATATCTGGAAATAGCTTTCTGTTTTGTGTACTCGCAAATGCTAATGATTGAATGCGTTATTAGGCTGGGGCAAGCGGATTTTCTTTGCAATTCCACTTGGTATACTGCACTTTGATAAGGCCTCTTATGTACACTTGCAGGCTCCAGTATCCAAGTTATCCCTTGGTTCTTTCTAGTGCATGCTTACTTTCACGTGCAGAGCGTGTATAAATAGCTGTTGAGCGTACCCACATTTGAATCAACTGCCGAGTAGCGAAATGTAGCGACATGATCACCTTGAACCAGCCATTTGTCGCTCGTAAAGTGTATTTGTCGTGGCATATGTCACACATTCGTTGGCCCTAGATGAGCCATCAGTTTCGAGGTTAGATCTTTGACTAGAAAACGCTATATGTGTATGGAAATCAAGGAGTTAGACAAGAATTACGAAATATATTTCATTATAGTTCAAATAAGTTTTTGCATTATTTCCTGTATCTCACTTTCTGCTGTTTACTGATGCCATCATCTTTATAATTTTTGCATCTGCTGCCCAATATTTATTCCTACAATTGTTCTAACAGGAGGTCCCGTGCACAGTCTCTGACTTTGGGACCTCCTTCTGTATTCCAGTGTTTTTTATTCTTCTTGTACCATAAACATGCAATAAACGAACCTTGAACCTTGAAAAAAAAATGACTGCAGAGGCATAGCTGCAGGGTGCATTTTTTTAAACTCAAATAGCTATCAGAAGTAGAGTTTACCATTTTGTGTGCTTTGTTGGAAGAACCTCTAAGCTTCCCTTTCATAACGCAGGAAACAGCAGTCGAAGCTCTCGGCAGCCTGCGTTCCAGTGGGTTGCGTATAAAAGTCGCAGTCTCAGTGGCCATGTTCGGCCGCTGGTACAAGCCATTGCGTCCCGACCCCAAGGTCACGAAGAAGCCAGGCCACTATGGACCCCTTCAGGAATGTGCGTCTATCCCAGAATTCCAGCTGGACAGCATAATGAAGGTGCGTGCATTTTTGTCTCATGCGAACATTGCAGCTTCCCGTATAAGCTGGCTAACAGAGCATAAGTGGGATGCTAGGCATGTGCGCCTTGAGGGATGAGCAGGTCTGGCTTACATCTTCTGATGGCTGCTTTTGCGGCCTTAGCCTCGGGCATATGTCGTAAATTCATCCGTCAGCACTGCCATTATATAAAAGAGCACTCGGTGGCTCTGGGAGCAGAACGTTTTGGCTGAAACTAAGCAAGCCTGAAATCAAATTCCTGAAGCTGCGCAGCAGGCGAAAAACATACAAGTAGAGAGGAATAGTTGAAGAATGTTCAGAAAAACTGGAGTCTCTTCTTAACGACGTTCTTACAGAACATATTGTTACAGCGTTAGGGTGCCTTCTATACTGTCTGCAATGTATAATTTTAATGCCATACCATCAAGGTTCCCGTTCCGCAGGAAATGCAGCATCGTCGACGTCGTTGAGCTTAAAATCCCTGGAGAACCAACTTATCCTGGTTAGACCATTCTAATTTGAACTGGAAGCACCATGAGAACCCCGCGAAGACACTTTAGCACCAACCAAATTTTTACTCCTGGGGTTCGAAGCTAGTATTGCCCCATAAAAGCCGGAGCGCGGTTCGTGGAGCCTGGCGCACGCTTTTACACATAGAAGCAATACGAAAGCGAACAGGGGAGCACATGGCCGTCGCACTTCGCGAAACCGGATTCTTTTTTTCCTGCATGCACCTGATTCCGCCCATTTTCGCCGGCTGTCATACCGCAGCTCTTCGCGAAACTCGGAGGCCATGCGCTCCTGTGTTACCTTTCATATTCTTTCTAAGTGTGCCTACTTGTATCAATCATTGTCCGGCGTTGGGTTTCGACCCAGCCACTTCCCACAGTTGAGGCGGACGCCCAAGCCACTAGGCCACCAGTCATCTCCCACCCTTTCACCTTCTTCTCTGTTCCACTTTCGTCCTCTGTCTGCTCTGTTAAGAGTGGAGAAGGAAATTTCTTTCCGCTTTGCACGTGCCAACCAAGGTAGTTAGCAAGTGGCACTGCGCACGACGATGGCGCGAAACAGGTATGAGAACGCTATAAATTAAAACGTTTTCTCTGAGTGAGGTCATGGTTTGTCTAGCTCTAATTTATATCGAAAAGTAAGCGCAGAAAGTTTCTTCCATGGGGTTTTTCTGTGGTCCCTAATGTCCGGTAAAAACACAACTCTCGCTTCGAAAACTACACTCATTGTCGAACGTATGCAGCTGTCTTAAATTGGCATACTTAATTTAGCACTGTCACCGACACACGGTTGACTTTAGCTAGGAAGTTTTATTAAGACTTGCTAGGACGTACAAGACAGCAGGCATCTTCTAAAGAGGTAGTCGACAAACATTTAGCCCCTAGTTTGCCCAAGTCTTGCCAAGGGCCAGATAATACAGTTCCGCCGCGAGACGGCGCCACTAGAGGGTGAGTAGTGTGGCAATACTTTCTTCTCTAAAGGTTTGATGCATGCTTATATAGTGTGCTGATTTCGGCGGCTTCCGCAAAGCATACAGGACATGCTTCCGAGGGCATACAGCACATGTGCGCTGAAATAGAAAGGAATTACTGCAACTTGGCAATGCGTGTAGTAATCAGACTAGAGAGTCCCTGTTCATTCAGGCTACCCTGGTCAGTACTAAGGGAAAAGTGAAACAAAAGCAAAGAACGGAACAAGAGAAGACAACAGCGCGCACCTGTGGGTACGGTGGATAGATGGGATGTAAAATTTTTTGATGTAGGTTCACCGTGGTTGTAGTTGCCAGCGCCGACTGAGAGCAATGGGAAACTTTTGTCCGCAAGTCTTTTTCATGCTATATTATGAATTACATGGTTGATGATGAGTGTGAGACAATATAATCAGTGTTGCGAAATCGTGAGCTTTGCGGCGGGAAAATTAACGTGCGTGAAGCGTGTCAGGCTATTGAGACTCAAGGAAACGGTTTTCTCGCAGGTGTGCCACAATCCCAGCTACAAACAGAGAGTTTTCGCGAAGGGAGTTAACGCTGAATACGTTTACAACAAGCAACTTGAGAGGACATTCATCTACGACAGTGAAGAGTCGCTTCGATATAAGGTGAGGCACTAGTACGCCATACCAATTTTTTGCAACTCTCATTACCACCGACGGAATATACCTAGTATGCGTTATAAAAACGAAGCTGTTGCAGCCATTCTTACCAGCAGTCGAGTGCAATGATTGTGTTTCCGTACAACCCTGCATCTGCTATGCCATTTGTCGAAGGAAGGAGCAACGGATAGCAAAACTAGTTATTGCGCTTTGTCGGTTCAGTTATGTGAGCTCCTAAGCAAACCTTTAGAGGACAAGCTACGACCACTGCAACCGCCTCCATTCCAGGCTGTTTTCGACTGGTGAGCGCCTGCAGTCAATATTTTGACCAAGACTAAGTTGCAGCAGGTTGTGCACTTCGAGCGAAGCGTGAATTATTCGGTGTGTTCAAATTTAGTAGGCATTTTATGCTCACGAGAATGGGCCAAGGCTAGCAAATTGGTCCACAACAAATATTCTGGCAATGAGCTAAAATGTTTATTGAGTAAATATGAGAAAACAAACTCAATACAACTTTTCGGGGGCGACAACAAGTGACTTAAGGCGATATCGGGTTCAGAACGCTGAACGTTCTGGGGCTCGCTAAGTGTGAGATTGTAGGCCAACAGCGCAACGACGCAGACAAAGTAGAAGAAAACAAAGGACAAGCGCTGACTAACAACTGAAATTTATTCAAGGAAAGAAGTACAATTTTATAGAAAAAGTGGCCAACTTATCAGCTAGTACACAGACAAAACCCATGTTTCTACGTGGCATCGAGGTATGCAACCTCACTGTCATATAATGAAATAGACGGCTTACTGACGCATAACCTTGTTTTTTTCCTCATGTGATATGCTTCCATAATCTCACGTGTCCTGTGTTTTCTTCTACTTTGTCTGCGTCGTTGCGCTGTTGGCCTTCAATATATACCACCAACACGCCCGTGAGATTATGATAGCCTAAAACGTTATGGATCACAATATTGAAGAAACCGACGCTCACGTGCACGGTCGCTGCAAAGAGCTGTAATCGCTCTCATTTGGCAAAGATATAATAATGCCCCTTACTGCGGTGACAGGCGGATAAGCACAAAAAAAGAAACATAACGTAGTTCAGTTTGACATTGCATTTTGCGAGTGCATCGGCCAGCACAGGGCACGGTTTGGATCCTGGGCTGCTCTATTGGGCGTATATTAGCGCACAAGACTACATTTTTCGTTCCATTTTCTTAAGGGCAATTTGATATGCGCACAACAGATAGCCAAATGATACGTGAGGGTAATTTAATGTACTCTATTTATTTAATTACTTATTTAAATAATACTACTGTGCTTTCTTTAGGCCCAAGCATGGAGAAAAAATATAATAATCAAACTCAATACCAGAGCAGGCAGTTATCGGTACACAAGCACCACAAACAAAGTTGAAGAATACACTTTCCAAAATGTGTCATGAAGGGCCTTGCCAGCGTCCACAGTCCAGAGTTATGTCAACCTAGCAAGGCCCGCCGTAGACAAATCCAAAGTTCGAACCTTATATCTTTTGCGTTTTTATTTTTTCTAGCATTATTAAAAAATATCTAGTTGCTCTGAGAATGCTGTTGTGGTATCATGGTACAATTATATAGCAGTTGGCACAATTATATACTATAGCAATAGCAGTTCGATGCTGTTCTTTTGTGGTGTACCACTAAGTTCTAGTCAGGGGGGAGAGAAGCCATGGAAGGCGTAAAAAGTTGTAAAAAACCAAAGTGGCGACCAATATGGAACATCTTGAGGAAATGCTCGGCATATGGGGGCTATAGTTTTGAGTGTGAGTAGGTGAAAACTTTATTAAGCTCTAGATTCGCTTGTGTTCTGCGGTTTTCAGGTGGCTTCACCATCTTCTTGCACAAAGGTCGTTGCCCTTAGTCCAGGGATCCGCTGCATGCTGCTGCTAGTTGTGCTTGCTTAATCAGACCCAAGAAATGCATTCGAAAAGCCATGCGGCAATCATGCTTTGAAAGAATCTCCTGAAAGCAAAACGATTCAATGGGTCCTGCTGTTTTACGCTTTTAAGCTCTATGAGCCAACAACCAGTGTCAAACACCATCTGCGAAATCACTGAACAGAAATCGTGGCTTATGCTTCGACAGTCTAGAGATGCTAATATTTTCACACTAATCACCCTTGCATTTTTGTCTGAAGGAGACACTCGGAAAATGGTCCCCGTTGATGACAAACCACCCACGGATTAAGTCTCCGGCTATCTCCCCACTTACTCTCTTACGCCAGGCAGGAGGAAATCTAACACTTTTATTTGCAAGAAAACAGAGACGCTGAGCAGTAAAAAAGATACTTGACCTTTAGGTTCCCAGTACGGCAGCCTTGAACGCATTGAAAGGATCACCTGAAGTGAGTCCTTTTTACACAGGCTGGAAGAATAGCCGCAAGTAAAAGGCGTGTATCGGATTCAGATTCCCTTCGTTTTGGTTCAACGTGTGTGATGGGGTCTGTACGAGGGGGTACCCAAAAGAAACCGGACTTATTTTTGTTTGACCTTATTTGTTCACATTTTAAGCACAGACCTTTAATATCCTTCAAAGTACTCTCCACTTACAATAATACGTTTGTCGAATCTTTCATTCCATTTTTCAAAACATTGTTTAAATTCATCTTTTGTGATGCTTGACAGTCCCTCCGTCGTTTTTTTCTTCACCTCAACAACATCAGCGAAACGCTTTCCATTCACCTGTCTTTTCATTCGGCGAAACAAAGAAAGTAGCACGTGGCAAGGTCGGGTGAGTATGAGGGTTGAGGAACAGAGGTCATGCCATTTTTGGTCCGAATTTGTCGTAGAGACAGGGCTGTGTGAGTAGGGGCATTGCCATGGTGGAAAAACCAGTCACCCGTCTGCCACAAATCAGGCCGCTTCCACCGAACACTGTTGCCCAATCTTTTCAAAACATCCAAGCAGAAAGCCTGGTGAACTGTCTGACCGTGCGGAACAAATTCTGAATGGACGACTCCTCTCACGTCGAAAAAACAAATCAGCATTGTTTCGAGGTTTGGTTTCACCTGACGAGCTTTCTTGAGGCGAGGTGAATTTGAAGTTTTCCATTGGCATGACTGTTGCTTTGTTCAGGATTTAATTCAGGAACACTTAAGTTGTCCCCATAGCATCGTCCTTGAACGTCTTTCTGAATATTTCAAGAGTTTCCGTTCCACTTTTTCCGAGAAAAAATCAGAATTTCACCGGCGCACGCTGTTCACGAACATCAGCCATTGCAAAAACGACGCTCACACAAAACAGTCGTCACTCTAAAACTCTGCCTAAACTAGTCTGACCTCCTTCAGCGACGGCACTCGGCTTACTGACTCTGAAATGTTCGTTCTATGCGCTCCTAGCGGCAAAACACGGTACCGCAGGAGCTTTGCCGATTCAAAAAATTATTCCGGTTTCTTTTGGGTACCCCCTCGTATGATCAGCTATTCCAAATACAGACGCTATGGTATCAAATCTTCGGCAATCGTCGCCTTGTCTCAGTCGTCCTTGTGGTCTCTCATTACTGAGCGCTTTACTGAAGCGTTATTACGACCGTTTCGTTTTATACATCTCCATCGTGCTGCTGCAATCGCCATTTGATGCTGCTGCCACCACCGATGTAAAACCCGCTGCAGCCTGTGGAGCCCTGTGTAAACAACTTCGGGGATCTATCCTGTGGCAAATTGTCTATCACGCTTACTAGCCACCTCAACGCTATAATCCCGGAAGTCGCAGGTCAGACATTTAGATGCGGCCACAACATACGGCACGGAAGCACGCTTGCTGTGGTGAGTGGGGGCGTCCGGCTGGCCACGGTGTGACATTTGTCGTTCCGCTGTGTTATATGAAGTGTATCGGCGGTTCTTAGGTCGTTTCGTGCCATTGTCGCGTCCAAACCCACCTCCTCCATCCTAGTGCATAAACTCTTGGCGCGCTGCACTAAAGTGCTACCAACAGCCATCTTGTTGGCGGCGGGATGCACCGAGTTAAAATGCAAGTAGCGACCTCTACGCGTCTGCTTTCGGTACACGTTAAACTATAGATTCTTTTTTTACCGTGAAACAAGCACATCAAGAAAAAAATTGCAATCCACCTTCTCCTCTTAAGTAAATTAAAAGGCTCTATCGAAGCTTTTCAGGTGGGTCACAAACGCACTCTGGCATCTTTTTGGGCGACGTAGGCCATGTAACGAAGAAAGGCGTTCGGGGAAGAGGTAAAGCAAGCTACCACCCGTAGTTGCGGATCTTTCTCAGTCAGATTGGCGACCGTAACCGAGACAAAAGCGCCCATGGGGGTACCGTGAAATTGTATGGAGGTGATACCCATAAAATAAAGTACCTGCAGCTTAGCCAGAAACCAAAGAAAGTCGGAAGTTGGGCAAGTTGGATAACGTTCATGATGTAACGATAGCGCTATTGTTACATCACGGACAAACCAAGGAGCCTGCAAAGGTGCGGGATTTCTATGTGGTGTCTCTCGAGAAAATTTGCATCAGCCTCGGGTGCAGCGTATCACACACGCTGATAGGCTCCGCTGACAGCCACCCTTGTGAACAGGGATTTAACTTCTATTGGCATCATCACCTGGCCTTCCTCGATCAGGATGTTGCGCTTCTTCTCGACGAAGTCGTATGAAATATCAACGTCACTAGTGCCGTGTCGGAAAGGTAGGAATACGAGGGGGTACCCAAAAGAAACCGGACTTATTTTTGTTTGAACTTATTTGTTCACATATTAAGCACAGACCTTCAATTTCCTTCAAAGTATTCCCCACTTGCAATGATACGCTTGTCGAATCTTTCATTCCATTTTTCAAAACATTGTTTAAATTCATCTTTTGTGATGCTTGACAGTGCCTCCGTCGTTTTTTTCTTCACCTCAGCAACATCAGCGAAACGCTTTCCATTCACCTATTTTTTTTCATTCTAGGAAACGAAGAAAGTAGCACGGGGCAAGGTCGGGAGAGTATGAGGGCTGAGGAACAGGGGTCATGCCATTTTTGGTCCAAAATTGTCGTAGAGACAGGGCTGTGTGAGCAGGGGCATTGCCATGATGGAAAAACCAGTCACCCGACCGCCACAAATCTGGCCGCTTCCACCGCACGCTGTTGCCCAATATTTTCAAAACATCCAAGTAGAAAGCCTGGCTAACTGTCTGACCCTGCGGAACAAATTCTGAATGGACGACTCCTCTCACGTCGAAAAAACAAATCAGCATTGTTTTGAGGTTTGGTTTCACCTGACGAGCTTTCTTGAGGCGAGGGAAATTTGAAGTTTTCCATTGGCATGATGGTTTTTTTTATTCAGGATTCGATTCAGGAACACTTGAGTTGTCCCGATAGCATCGTCCTTGTACGTCTTTCTTAATATTTCAAGAGTTTCCATTCAACTTTTTCCGAGCAAAAATCAGAATTTCACCGGCGCACGCTGTTCACGAAAATCAGCCATTGCAAAAACGACATTCACACAAAACAGTCGTCACTCTAAAACTCTGCCTAAACTAGTCTGACCGCCTTCAACGACGGCACTCGGCTTACCGACTCTGGAAGGTTCGTTCTATGCGCTCCTAGTGGCAAAACGCGGTACCACAGAAGCTTTGCCGACCAAAAAATTTAGTCCGGTTTCTTTTGGGTACCCCCTCGTATAAAGCGGTGCGAGAATTTCGACATGTTCCACAGAGGGTAGCGTCAGTAAATCTCAATGGGACGCATCAGAACGTCTGCCTTACGTACTTTATGCAGCCTATAGAAAGCAGGCGTGGATTTCGTTTGGAACAGTAGCCTGCAGTACGGAAAAGGAAAAATCAGCAGTAAAGGACGTGTTTACAAGAAAAAGGAGTAGACATGACGACAGTGGTTGCACAGTCGAAATTTACTCTGTGAAAAATGTGACCACTAAGCCGGATGCACAAGCACGTAAGCTGCGCCCACACCGAAAAAATTGGGAGCGCAGGTAGGGATATGTTGCGCGTGCCGAACTATGTCACGTTCATGAATTTGGATTCTCTTGTAGTAAGCCCGACCAAGCTGTCAGTGATGCTCTGAGTTCCTAAAATTTTGATTCCAAATGCTTCCAGGATTTCTCGTTCTAGCTGCATTTTTTGGCATTCGATGATTTTGACGTTATTGACGAAGACGTACGGTCTTTAGAAAGGCTGCAATGTTTAGGAAGATTGGCTGTGTTATTCGGCTGTTGATTTGTTTCCCCAGTGACAGTGGGAGACAAATCCTTGAAGCATTTAAAATCGAGGAGTAATGGAATGTGTAGCCGACAGCTCGATCAGGCTTACTGCAAGAGAATACAAGCTCGTGAACGAGGCTTAGCTTGTAACGCGAAAGATATCAGCACCTGTTCTATAACAAGTTAACCGATTTATTGGCCACGTTGTTCTCTTCACACGTGCTTGCTACGCATTGTTCTTTTGAACGCTTCTTTTACTTCTGGTTTTTCCGTAACCATGCACCAGAGTGCCGAACAAGCTGCGCTGCATCAATAGGCTTTCACAGAGCACTCATGTTTCAGAGGAACAGTCTCATAAACTTCGGCCAGTTGCTTTCCCGACTCTCGTTCAGCTCTAGTGTTGGGTCCTTTTTGATCTGGGCAGGCGTTTCACTATCTTCCAGGAAAGACAGCGTTTTGTTGCTGTAGTCCGACATAACCGAAAAAAAAGTCGCAATGCATGTCTCTGCTGGCAAAAGCGCAACGTGATTATTTTCACTTGGTGGCTAATAGCTTCATTTTTTACACGTGACAAGCAAAGCGGGGTAGTCATTATTTTTATTTATTTATGTATTTATGAATACTGTCAACCCTCATTTGAGGGTCAGGGAGGGAAAATGAAGAAAAAAAAGCATATACACACAAGAATGAACAAGCGTCTACGAGCATCACCTACAAGAGATCATAGAAACGCAACAGAATTCACACCACTGTAGAGTCAGTTGCGATACAAAAAGAAATCAGCCACTTGACAATCGGTTACGCGCACATCTACAGGAATCTCATTCCTAGACAGAATCCCCAAGTGCATTCAGGAATGCCGCTACACATGTAGACTCAGCAACGTGAGCGGGCAGTTTATTCCAGTGCTCAATAGCATCCGGAAAGAATGAGCCGCGAAAGACGTTAGTTCGGGTCAAGTATGGCCGAACTGCTTTGTGGTGATTGAGACGGGAGCTCAGTCTACCTGGAGGCTGCAGATATTTTCTTTATTGATGTTAATTTCACCGTGAATGATTTGGTAAAGTTTTTTTAATCTCTGCTTTTTACGTCTTTTTTATAATGTCTCTAGACAGCACGAGTTTAACATTTCCGTTACCGAATCCGTTTTCCTATATTTTGAACAAATAAATATCGCGGCACGTCTTTGAATCTTTTCTATTTCCGTTGAGAGAATCTTCTGGTGAGGAGACCATTCTACAGATGCATATTCTAGGGAAGGCCGTATGAGAGATTTGTATGCTAAGATTTGGATATCTTTCGTTGCTCTCCCCAACTTTCCCCTTGGAAAACACAGTTTTCTATGTGCCACCGCACACACGATTCCGACATGATTGTGCCAACTTAGGTTGTGAGAAATTGACACCCCAGATACTTGAACGTACCAACATTAACCAAATTGCGGCCTGCAATATTGTACTGAAAAGAGATCATATTTCGTTTCTTAGTTATATGGGTAAATGTGGTCTTATTGAAGTTAATTTTCATTTCCCATTTCTCGCACCAAAGTGCAAAAGCGTGCAGGTTTTGGTTAATGTTAATCTGATCTCCTTCACATGTGGCAGGTGCATAAATGAGGCAATCATCCGCAAACAGTTTCAGTTTAATACAATTTCCAACAGCAGCTACTACGTTATTGATATACGAGGTCGGTTAGAAAAGTATCCGACCTTATTTTTTTGCGAACACCTGATGGATATGAAACAAGCGCGCTTGCACCAGCAGACTTTGAACCGTCGTGCGCATGCACGAATTTTTTCCCGCCTGCCGATAGAGTCAGTCGCTGGGAGGCAGCGTTTGAGTGAGGTAGTGCGAAGTGCTTTCGTCGGTTTTTTAGTGCAAGCAAAATGGCGGTGCTACAGGAGCAGCGCTAATGCATCAAATTTTGCCAGAAACGGGGCGACAGCCAAGTGAAAACCATTTGGAATATTTAGACGGTTTTCGGTGATGATGCTTAGAGCAGCACACAAATTAAGCAATAGTACAACTGGTTTAAAGATGGCCGCACATCGGTGGAGAGCGAGCCACGCTCCGGTCGGCCATCAACATACCGAAATGGCCAGGTCATAGCCGAAGTGAACGCTCTGGTGATGCGGGACCGTCGTGTGACTATCCGAGAAATTGTGGAAGAGGTGAACATCAGTAGTTTTTCTGCACATTCCATTATCACCGAAGATTTGGCCATGAAGAGAGTTGCGGCGAAATTCGCGCAGAAGCTGCTCACGGTGGAGCAAAAGCAGCTTCGTGTTGAAGTCTCACAGGACACGCTAGATTCCACAAACAGTGATCCCGACTTCATCAACACCACAATCACTGGTGACGAGTCTTGGGTGTACGGGTACGACCCGGAAACCAAATCCCAGTCGTCACAGTAGAAGCATTCCACGTCCCCAACACCAAAGAAGGCCTGCCAAATGCTCAGCAACGTCAAAGTGATGCTGACTACTTTCTTGGACTCTCGCTGTGTGGCACACCACGAGTACGCACGCCCCAGGGTCAAACAATGACCAAAGTGTACTACAGGGGTGTCCTCCGTCGCCTACGCGGTGCTGTACGGCGCAGGAGACCGGAGTTGAGGTCAACAGGAAATTGGCGCATCCATCATGACAATGCTCCTGCACATTCCTCGCATTTGATTCAGATTTGTTTGGCGAAAAACCAGACTCCTGTAGTTCGGCAGACTCCTTACTCTCTTGATATGGCCCCCTGCGACTTCTGGTTGTTTCCGAAAATCAAGAGGCCATTCAAAGGAGCGCGATTTCAGACAAGAGAGGACATTATGGCTGCAACGACACCTGAGCTAAACTCCATTCCGAAAAAGGCCTTTTCGGAATACTTGCAACAGTGGCAGCACATCTGGGAGAAGTGTGTGGTGTCCCAAGGAGACTACTTTGAAGGTAATTAGGTTTCCAACGCTCCAGTTATGCTATTTTTTTTTCTTCGGCCATAGGTCGGATACTTTTCTAAAAGACCTCGTAAACCAGAAACAGTAGTGGCCCCAGCACAGAACCCTGTGGTACACCAGAATATACATCCAAAAGTCCAGACTCGCAATTTACAACACGTACCGCCCGTTTGCGTAGCGCCAAGTACGCTTCTATCCATCTAAGGATGTCTCCATTTATGCCAGCCCTTCGCACTTTCATTAGCAATTTGCCACGAAGAACCTTATCAAAAGCTTTTCAAAATCCACACAAATAACATCAATCTGCCCCCGGTCATATATAGCTTTAGAAAGGTCATGTATTGTCTCAATTAACCGTGTAATGGTTGAAAACCCTCGACGGAACCCATGCTGACATTCAGAAAGTAGTCCGTTTGTTTCTAAAAAATTGATAATATGTTTCGCAACAACGTTTTCCATTACCTTACAGCAGATTGAAGTAAGTGACACAGGCCCATAGTCGTTCATAAGTGTGCGATTGCACTTTTAAATGCGGGTATAACAATGGCAGTGCGCCAGTCTTGAGGCAAATAATGAGTTACGAGTGATTTTTGGAATATAAGTACCAAGTAGAAGGACATCCATACAGCATGCCGTTTCAAGAAGCTTGTAGGTATTCCATCCGGACCGATAGCTTTCTTTTCGTCTAATTGTATCAGCTGCTTAAACACGCCGCTCTGAGTAAAGCTGTTAGCATCGATCGACGTTTCACGAGAATGTGCTTCGTCGTGTGCGTCACTTTGGCTCATGTTTCTTGTAAATACCGATTGGAAATATTTATTGAAGTGGTCTGCGATATTCGATTTATCTGCAATAAGTTCGGCTCCCACTGTCACTTGCTTTACTCCTTCCTTTCTTTTATCAAGATAGCGCCAAAATATTTCTGGAGAATTTCTCAGAAAACTACTAAGAGTGTAGTTAAGAAATCTTTCTTTTGCAGCCGATAGCAACATTTTTATTTTTTGACGCAAAACCTGTATGCCGTTGGAGTCGGCTTTCCTTTTACGCAATCTTTTCAACTTCCGTTTCGCGTGAATGATATCCCTGATGACCCATGGGTTGCGCTGCTTTGTTTTCTTAACTGTAGTTGGAACGTACCGGTCGACACAAACGTTGACGATAATTTTAAGACGCTGCCATACCCATTCAACTGACTCATTTTCAGAGGCGGTTTCAATTTCCTCAAAACAAGTTTCCAGGTAATCCAGGATGGATGTATCATCAGCCTTCCCGTATTCTTTGATTTCTACTCGAGCCATAGGTTCCGCTGGAACATTTGTAGAAGTAAACGCATTCAGGCAAATAATTTTGTGATCAGATATACCATCGCTGACATTTGTTTCAATATCGCCCACTTTATTTCAGAGGAACACGAAGTCTAGTAATGACTGTAACTGAGACGATATCCGTGTGGGTTGTCTGACTACTTGTCTGAAATTGTAAAAGTAAGCAATATCCAGTAATTTTTCCGCCCTAGAAATTTCTATATTCCCAGGCGTAGTCAATCCCAAATCAATATGTGGCGAGTGCTCCAAGTTACGTGACTGAAAAGAAACTCATTTAACTTATCGAGAAAGTCAGGTTAAGTATTCGGTGGCCTGTAAATTGCTCCTAAGACATACGCAGCACCAGAAAACATAATTTTACACCACACCGACTCCGCAATTTCGCTCGTAATCGTGGAAACTGAGAGCGATGACTTCAAATAATGGCCACACCACCCCCACGGGAATCTAGATCCCATCTGAGCATTGTGTAGCCAGGAGGAACAATGCATTCAGAAGAAACATCACTGTTGAGCCATGTTTCCGTTATGAAACCGACATGCGGGTGCTATGAGAGCAATAAAAATTCCAATTCTGTGACCTTGTTAAGAATGCTGCGAGCATTGGGCAGAACTATCTTGAGCTGTGAATTATTTTCACTTTTCGAGGGTGATCCAATATAGCTGTCATCTGCTGTCGCGGATTCGTTGCGGTTGCCTCGAGCACCCTTACGCTCGGTCCGGCAGAGCAAACGCTCGTTTCGAGTGTCGTCCCAAGAGTACAGACGGTCATCTATCTTCAGTTTACCGTGAACCAGCGATACCTTTTGTCCGTTAGATCTCTTGACAGCAGCAGACTGCCTCAAATTCTTTCGAACTTGTACAATATCTTTTGCGTAGTCATTGCTGACGCTAACAGACGTGCCTCTAAGTTTGTGGCAGTTTTTAAGAACGCTGTCTTTTTCGCTGGAATCATACAATGTCATTTTTACTGGTCTAGTAGCTCCTGTTTTCTTTCTTCCTAAGCGATGAATTCTTTCGATCGAAGTAACCTGAACACCAAGACCCATGTGGAAAATATTGTCTACAATCGCTATTCTCAGATCTGACTCTGACTCAGTGGCTTGTTCAGGGAGCCCAAAAACTAAAAGATTGCTACGCCGGCGGCGGCTTTCAAATTCCACTAACTTTTTAGCTTGCTCCTTGATGATAGACTCCAGGCTATCAACTCTTGTGCTCATTTCCTTGAATGCTGCTAGAAAGTCCGATAACCCTTCCGTCCTTGCATTCAGCTCACCGATTTGGCCTTGAATAGCTTTCAATTTGCGATCCGTTTCTGCCTGATTTTTTACAATCATCTGCAAGTATTCCGCGGTTGTAGGCCCCGGATTCTCCTCAATATCACCCGACTTCAACAGCAACAACACTGTCCAGCAATCACTCAAAATTGCGCGACACCTGCGAGGGCACGGAAGGACTACTACAAATCTATTTTCGTTTCTGTTTGAATGAACATTATGCCAGGTACTAACCTGCAAAACCAGCAGAAGGCGTTTAGCCATGCTGTCCCACAGGCAAGTGCCGTGCCCTCTCTTATAGTCGACGTCTGTTCACCCCAAATAGATGGCCAAGCATGTATGAATAATGATTTCTAATACCCCAGTTATTATGTTCTCATTTCTATATTTGTGTACAAAATGTTAACAATAACATGTGTTTCTTTCTTTTTGAACTTGTCACATGCTTCATGTGCATTTTTGTACTGTGATGATTGTTATATCCAATTGTAAGTGCGCTGTCTACATGCATTTTGTAACCGCTCCTGTTGCCCCCAGTGAGGTTAAGGCCTCGTCAGGAGACTAACTGCCTCCTTTTATCCTGCCACACGGGCAGTACCATGTACTGCCCATCCAATAGATAAATAAATGGACGACTTTGAGGACTCCCAGCTCTCGTGTGTGGGCCTCTTCGTGGCGAGTGTTTTCACCTGGCTGATAGCACTTTCTACAGCGCGTACAAGTTCCTTCCCATCTGACGCTAGTCCTAGGTTGAAATTCAACTCAAGGTTCAGACATATTTCTCAGCTCGGCTAAGCTTGTACGAAAAGTTATGCACTGGGATGAAAAGAACCTCCGTTTTTAGCACGGCTTCATTACGGGGCGCGTTTTGCGATATCGGGCATACATACATCTCTGAAGGCTACTTTGTGGCAGGTGGCACACCTGGCCACCAAGTTGTGGGCAACTTCGTTCACCTCTGCGAAAGCCTTAGTGAAGCGTACACCTGAATTAAGGCCTTCAGCTTAAATGCCTTCAGGGTAAAGGCCTGTAAGTCAAGTTACCTTTTTGTTAGGTCAAAGGCAGTGAGGGTGGCCTTCATGGCCATTGCCATCCGGCTAAAGGCTTTTAGCTAGAAGGACTTGATGGTAAATGACATTATGTCAAATGCCTTTATCTCCTAAGGACCTCAAGTGCCCCCTGTAACTAGTGCTACTGCATGCTTCCGTGCTTAGCCACGCTAAACCGTCTGCTCTCTCTTATGAGCCGATGTTCTGATAGATTCGTGGCTAACTTGTCATCAAGGACACACCTCATCTCTCTGGCGTTAAAGCTCTGCCCTGTTATTTGCGTGAAACGGGATGCTGGTGGTTTTGTTAGGGCAATGGTGTGCTAGGCAACCTGTTCTGTTTCGTGTTCCTGTTTCCTGTTCTGTGTTCTTCCTTCCTGTTTCGTCCTTTTTTTTTTGGCGTATGACATTCTTTCAAGACGATGTACCAACTAACCCGTCATGAAGCTCTACTACAGTAAAGAAAAAATCCTGCCACATATTGCGGGAACAAGCGAATATCTTGACAGTGTCTTGCGAGATTACGTTGAGCATGAGGCGCATGGCCCTTCCAAAAATATGGGCACCATCTTATAAGCTTGAAAGATAAGTTGCCATAGGAAAGATTCCCTAAAGTTGTTTAAGCAATTCCCTACGCAGACTGCAATGGGGTCGACATTGGTGAAACAGGAAGCTGAAAAATGGACTGCAGCAGCGTGCTCATGATGTGAAAACGAAAACGCTCGTAGAAACGCTTTAGCAGCCGTGAAAGGCCGCAAGGTTCATTGGGACATGGGGAGGATGGTTGGAACCAAGAAACTGACAGCATCATCGGTGCATTTCGAACCCCTACTCACACAGACCGCCTCAAACCTGTTGAACCGAAATGAGAGAAACCTAACCCAGATATACGCAGGATACCTGAGGCGAATATCCAAGCCTATTTAAAACGGCCCCCGCACTGGGAGCTAAAGCGTGAAAGATATTTTTTATGTGTCGGTGCCTCCGTTTTGCTTCAAATGTACCCACCTGGCTAGACGTGATTCGTTCACACTGTCAACTATATCAGTTTTGTGATAGGCAACCCACAAAGCTTGGGCCAAGCCATACGAAAAAGCAATAACAAAGCCGTACGGGCTCCGTAATCCTATCATGCGATAATGATGAGCATATTTTGTGATTGGATTATAAGCACCTGCTTAGAAACTAGTGAAACTCAATGTATGTTGCTGGGCTCGTTCGTTTTTTTCAGCCATCATGAAATCGCAGCGCTTGAAAACGAGGACACAGAGTTCCCTGTGTCCTCGTTTGCAAGCGCTGAGATTCCATGATGTCTGAAATAAGAGGCTCTGTGTGGTTTGATCGCAAACTCGCAAACAGACGAAGACCGATAAAGGAAGGAGACACGGGCGCTACTGTTCCTGAAGCTGCTTCGCGCTATGGCAACACACTGATGCACTCATCTGTAAGGAAAGCGAGGCGTTTTCTATTCTGGCACCTCGGCGCAATTCGCCGCACTGCAATCGTCCTGTTTCGACAGCGGTGCCTTTAAGGGCGATACGCGAATCTTGTTCCCTGATTAATTATCTTGACCTTGGCGCCTTTCCACCCACATGCAGCTTTGCGCCATGAAAAGAAGATGGACGTCGTTTCCATACGGCTTCGCCGCCTACAATCTCGAATACGCCGATGGACAGAATTTCTGCGGACTGGGCATGTTCCCGAGGCTTCGATCGCTCAAAAATATTCTCCGAAACTTTGACGAGAAGTTTACATCCCCGGACCACTACGATTTGTGTACGTGGATTTTTCTGCATTCGTATGCGCGGTAATGTTGCAGCAAGGAAACATTCGGCCTGTGTGGTTTACGCTTCGAGGCTAATTTCGTACGAACACATGAGAACTCCTAAGAGCTGTCTCCTTGGTGTTCATCCGAAAGATGGAGGCAAGACATACGACTTCAAAGGACTGCGGGACTTGCTGTGTACTCTTGATGCACGTTTCTCACTTGTCGCTGCTTGTTGCGATTCGTCGCCATGGCAAAACTAGTTCCGTGGCGACGTTGCTCTCAAAGCACCAACAACTGAGCTAGCTGTAAACTTGAGCAGGTAACTCGAAAAACTATTTCCATTCGGAAAATTGTTTTCAACTTAAAAAGATGGATACGATGAATCAATGGGCATTTGCCGTCAATAAATGCCTACTTTTTCATGCGTAGATTTTGCAATTACTTACAAATTTTTCCCTAATAAAAATACCCGGAGATTCTCATATAATACTGACTTTCCAAATAAACGTCTTTCGGATGACAAAGGCTGGGTGAGAAAATCGTGCTCGGGCATCCTTTTTATGCTGGGGAGCATCAGGGCGAACGATTTGACAGCTTTTACGAAACCATGAAATTTAACGATTGGGACACTGAAAGGTGGAACTTGCAGCGAGAATAATGTGTTTCAGTCTTCAATAACCATGCTTTTATTCCCGGCTTTATTGGTGAATCTAAAGTTGTTTTCATTTTTATCTTTCTATTACCCTCTTAATGCGTACTTACACTCTTTTGTATTACCTGGACGTTCAGTGTTTTTTTTTGCATTCTCGCTAGCTATTATAAAAATTATGTTTTTCGAAATGTGTCACCTCTGCGATAATTCTCTCCTGGCGACGCAGGTAATCTGGAAGTAAATAATAATAAATGAATATTTTTCCTTTTATGAATGTGCCCAAGGCAGGCCGGAATGCAGAGGCCAAACTCGCAATTACAGAACACAAAGTTAGCATTTCGGTGAAAATTGCTGCTACGAAGGAAATTTCGCATGTTCTCGGCTAAGTCGGTCTTCAACAAGCTGTTCAATGCATGTTGGAAACTTTGTAATGTGCAGATCTGGTTGCACTTTTTGTTAGGTGCTAACAAAAAGCTCACCAGCCATGGCCCGGAGACGACCAGCCCTGCTACAATTACAGCGCCCGTAACAGGTGAGTACGCTGTCATCAAAATTCAGTACTCTGATCTTTCATTTGGGAAAATTTCCTATTTTTCAAGGAATTTCAGCTTTAAAACTTCTGACGGAATTTCAGGGAATTTTCAGACATTTTTAAGGACGGAGTTTTCAAGCTACTGCGCGGGAAATGTGCATCATCATCATCATCATCATTCATTAACCCTTAAGGGTCCCGTGGGGACATTACATAAGGGGGGGGGATACAAGTGTCCGACGGTCATACATAAGAAAAGGCAAAAAAAAACAAGAGAGAAAAAAATAATAAAACTATAAAGAAAGCTAGACAAAGCAAAACAGTAAACAAATTATGAAGTCAATAAAATACAATGTGAGAAACAAGCAAAATAGTAAATACATTAATATAGTCAATCAAAAACAATGTGAAAAAAAATCATAGAGAAATACACACCACAGTAAAACAACGCGTCCAATAAAGTGATCGTTTTGTAGCACATCGCAGCTGATACATGCAAAGTTTTATTTTTCTTGGAAATGGTAGATGAGTAGCTGTCTAAAGTTGGAAGGATTAGTTTCAACGACAATGTTTTCGGGTAGGTTATTCCAAAATTCGATCGCGCAAGGAAGAAACGATTTGTTGAATGCATTGGTGGAGCCGTGCAAGCGCTGTATGTTAAATGAATTATATAAACGGCGAGAAGATCGTACCGGAGTGCGCAGAAGGTTTTCACGGAGTGCGCAGAAGGTATGACATAGAGTGTTTGGGTCTTCCTGGGAACTGTTCACGTAAGCTGACTGTTTACGTCCAACTGAAAGTGTTTATGAATTCAGTGGCTGCTACGTGGATGGGGGCTTCCAAAGGCCGGCGGATTCTGAATTTGTATGCAATGAGCTGGAAATCTCGATGTGCGTGCTCATGGTAATCTTGAGAAACTGCGCTTTAGGAATACATGGAGCTATCCCAAAGCGGTATGTTGGCACGCGGTGTTGATTTTATCCCACAATTTTGTTAAACACAAGTGAATAAAGATTTGTGTCATATGTAAACATTCCAGGGACCAAATCAGGCAGTGTCATAACAGACCGAAGTAGCGGCGTTCCTTCCCGCGCACAGACCAGCATCAGTGGCCCTCAGAGTAATTGAATGCCGCGGTTGCTGGGCGGATGCGGTGCTGCCAAAGACAGGCAGACTGTGAAATTATATGTAGTGCACGGGAAAACTCGATGTGTGACAAAGTCCTCTTCTGGAATGCACTAAAACATCTTAAATCAAGTTGTTCATGGTACGGAATTTATTTAATATTAATAATAATGTTTATTCGCCACCGCTCATATGAGATCGTAGGGCACCGGGAAAAAAACCTGCTCTCAGGTCGCTTGACAACCCATTGCCCAGATTTTTTTTTTTTTGCAGAACCAGCACATTAAAAATATACACTACTAGCTCAGTAAGTGAAATGTAACATAAACAGGGTAAATATTGTGTTTTGAACAAAAAATACCAAAACAATGCGAACCATTGCATAACATCAAATAACAAAGAGAGAATATTCTAAATTAAGCCCTTGAGATAAGGGGGATATTCCGGAGGGATCAAAAAATAAATCAAAGTCGCATAATTTGCAGGAGTTTAAAAGTGAGGTTAACGTGTAAGGTAAATGCTATTGTCCAATATTAAGAAGCGGGTCGGGAACTAATTATCATTCTGCAAAGCTTGATAGGTAGCGTGGTAAACTCGGTTCAAAATTGCCAATAACTTTTTAACTATTTATGTTGTATTTCTGACCTAAGTTTATCCTCAACAAGAATTTGTATCAGCTTTGTTTCCTTATTCAAGCATTGTGAGAAAGTTGTGTAGTGTGTAATCGATAAACTTACATTCTGATCATGAGGAACGCATGTTTCCTGCAAGACATAAATGCGTCACAATCTGCGGGACGCTAACATCCCATACCGCTTCGGAGTGTTTGGGAAAAAATAAAATAGTTGCGTATAACCAATTTCTTTCACGTTGCTGTTTCATCTTTTGTTCAGCCTACCAAACCAGTCGCAGGCGCTTGCTCTATAGTCAAATAGTATATATGATCGTTCAAAGATGTGTTAGAGGATAAAATCATACATAGACGTTTGAAACAATCAACATATCTATGTTAGGTAGTTAAGTAGTATGGCTTCTTGTGGCATCGCGATTTTGCTTATTAGCCTGAAAATGAATTAGTTTTCTGTTAATTTATAAACACGAAGTTTGATGTTGCCCACCGCCGTTCCTTCGGCTCGCAGCTTGACATCTTTAGGCCTAGCAGTAATTTATTTATTTTATTTATTAGATACCAACATCATCTTCCGGCATTAGAGCAGAGATGGAGGGAGGCTTACAACACGTGATGAGGAGATCAAAACGATCTATACAAACAAAATAATCAAGCTTTAAAAAGCTTGCGATGCAATCCAAGCATAGGAAATATATCACTGTTGTTAAGAGCAACAATTTTGGGCGGATATTCAGTGTTCGCTGCGTCGATGAGATGCTTCCAAATACAGGTTATGAGCTTATATAGATAGGGCAGATCTTGACATGTGCCTGTAGTCATTTTGAGGAACTGTTACTTATAAATGCGCAAAAATATCGCAAAACCTAGTTGGTCCGTGGTGCTGAATATATTTCTCGCAAAATTATTTAAAGTCATCTGAGTAAAGATTTATGCCGTGTGTAAACCTTGCAGACGCCGTAACAGAAGGTGTCAGCACAGAGCGGGGTGGCACCGTTCCTTCCATCTCACGGACCGACATCACTGGCACTCACGGTAATTCAATTCAGTGTTTCCGGCGTCGATGAAGTCCTTTCAAATTGGGCGGATAGTGCACTTGCGTGGAATGCGCAGGAAATTTTGACGTGCGCGTCCATAGTCATCTTGAGGAGCTGCCCATTAAAAAATCGCGAAAGCATCTCGAAACCAACTGATTCATCGTGCTTAATTTATTTGTCACCTATTACTTTGAACACATCCGAATAAAGATGTATGTCGTTTGTAAACCTTGCAGGCGCCGTAACAGAAGGTGTCAGCACAGAGCGGGGTGGCACCGTTCCTTCCATCTCACGGACCGACATCACTGGCCCTCACGGTAATTCAATTCAGTGTTTCCTGCGTCGATGAAGTCCTTTCAAATCGGGCGGATAGTGAACTTGCGTGCAATGCGCAGGACACTTTCACGTGCGCGTCCATAGTCAACTTGAGGGCCTGCCCGTTAAAAAAGGGCGGAAGTAGCTCAGAACCAACTGATCCATCGTGCTGAATTTATTCATGTCACTAATTACTTTGAACACATCCTAATAAAGATGTATGTCGTTTGTAAACCTTGCAGGCGCCGTAACAGAAGGTGTCAGCACAGAGCGGGGTGGCACCGTTCCTTCCATCTCACGGACCGACATCACTGGCCCTCACGGTAATTCAATTCAGTGTTTCCTGCGTCGATGAAGTCCTTTCAAATCGGGCGGATAGTGAACTTGCGTGCAATGCGCAGGACACTTTCACGTGCGCGTCCATAGTCAACTTGAGGGCCTGCCCTTTAAAAAAGGGCGGAAGTAGCTCAGAACCAACTGATCCATCGTGCTGAATTTATTCATGTCACTAATTACTTTGAACACATCCTAATAAAGATGTATGTCGTTTGTAAACCTTGCAGGCGCCGTAACAGAAGGTGTCAGCACAGAGCGGGGTGGCACCGTTCCTTCCATCTCACGGACCGACATCACTGGCACTCACGGTAATTCAATTCAGTGTTTCCTGCGTCGATGAAGTCCTTTCAAATCGGGCGGATGGTGAACTTAAGTGGAATGCGCTTGAAATCTCGAAGTGGGTGGCCATAGTCATCTTGAGGGCCTGCCCGTTAAAAAAGGGCGAAAGTAGCTGAGAACCAACTGATCCATCGTGCTGAATTTATTCATGTCACTAATTACTTTGAACACATCCGAATAAAGATGTATGTCGTGTGTAAACCTTGCAGGCGCCGTAACAGGCAGTGTAAGCACAGAACGGGGTGGCATCGTTCCTTCCAGCTCACGGACCGACATCACTGGCACTCACGGTAATTCAATTCAGTGTTTCCTGCGTTGATGAAGTCCTTTCAAATCGGGCGGATGGTGAACTTAAGTGGAATGCGCTTGAAATCTCGAAGTGGGTGGCCATAGTCATCTTGAGGGCCTGCCCGTTAAAAAAGGGCAAGTAGCTCAGAACCAACTGATCCATCGTGCTCAATTTATTCATGTCACTAATTACTTTGAACACATCCGAATAAAGATGTATGTCGTGTGTAAACCTTGCAGGCGCCGTAACAGGCAGTGTAAGCACAGAACGGGGTGGCATCGTTCCTTCCAGCTCACGGACCGACATCACTGGCACTCACGGTAATTCAATTCAGTGTTTCCTGCGTCGATGAAGTCCTTTCAAATCGGGCGGATGGTGAACTTAAGTGGAATGCGCGGGAAATCTCGATGTGCGTGTCTATTGTCATCTTGAGGACCTGCCCTTTAAAAAAGCGCGAAAGTAGCTCAAAACCAACTGGTCCATCGTGCTGAATTTATTCATGTCACTAATTACTTCGAACACATGCCAATAAAGATGTATATCGTGTATAAACCTTGCAGGCGCCATAACTGGTGGTGTCAGCACAGAGCGGGGTGGCAGCGGTCCTTCCAGCTCACGGACCGACATCACTGGCACTCACGGTAATTCAATTCAGTGTTTGCTGCGCCGATGAGGTGCTTTAAAATCCAACCATCTCCTATCTCGCACCATGATTGGCTTCCGCTGAAAGCTCTTTGCGCAAGATATTTTGCTCCAGATCTTTCGAGGAATACTGTGCCCTTCCACAAGAGCGGGCACAAAGGCTATTCAATGGCTTGATTTAAAGGCTATTCAATGGTTTGATTTAACTAAAGCATTTGACAGCGTCTCGCAGTGAGCTATTCTTTGTTTCTTTCTTTCTTTTTTATTTAAGACTATTTACTACAAATTGGCTCAGGAGGCAATAGCAAAAGGTCCGGATGGGGCCTGACTTAGGCTATGCCCCCCTGACAGCAGAGGCAGCACAAGTGTACACATGATTACACATAATACGCAGACCCAGGTATAAAATATCATTACAGAATACATGGATACACATCGTCTTAAGTTACACTCCAATCTCTCTGTAGAAGTAAAAGGCAAATAACTTATTTGAACTGTAAACAACTGAACTGTAAACAACTCTAAAGAACTGTAAACAACTGCAAACTGGAACTGTAAACAACTAAACAACTTAACTGTATTTGAAATATGAACCAAACAATCGGTGGCTCAGTGGCTATGGTGCTCGGCTGCTGGCCCGAAAGACGCGGGTTCGATCCCGGCCGCTGCGGCTGAATTTCTTTGGAGGAGAAATTCGAGGCCCGTGTACTGTGCGATGTCAGTGCACGTTAAAGAACCCCAGGTGGTCGAAATTTCCGGAGCCCTCCACTACGGCGTCTCTCATAGCCTTAGTCGCTTTGGGACGTTAAACCCCATAAACCAACCAACCAACCTACTGCATTAAGTCTATCACTAAACAAAAATGTTTCACCAAACAACCATTGATAATGTGAAATGCAATATAGTGTACATAAGTATTGGAAAATGACCTATAGTGCACGATGGTAGTGCAACATAATACAGATTATTAGCACCAGGAGTTGGCTCAGTAGTTTAACCCATGCACCTCCTGCTCAAATAAAAATATTGCTTTAGCTTGCTTTTTTAGCTGAACTGGAGAGACAGCAGAACTTATGAAGTTTAATATGTCACGGCACTTGTTGAAGAGTTGTGGTATTTGCGACGATAACCTCTTTAAGCCATAGTTTGTACGTGATCTGGCCCTAACTATTTCGCTCTGTCTTAGTTCATATGGGGATTGTTTAGCTTGATTGTTTTCTTAAAATTTCGCTATATCTGCATGGTATTGGCGTAGCGCTTCCAGAGATAGGTTTTGTTTAGAGTTGTTTTATCTGAATATAAAGAAGACTCTCTCTAACCTCTTCCTACTAAATCCTGATCACCGTGCCTAAGAGTATATACTCACTTTCCTCTCTGGTCGTACAGCTGAACTTAGGTTTGGCTCTCTCCTCTCAGATCATATAACCTTTTGTAGCACACCCCAATGGATACGTTCTCTGCTCCTTTCTTTTCAATGTCTCCTTGCTCACGTTACCTTCTAAATTAGACGCATCCCCTCGTTATACCATACTTAATACGCAGACGACATCACCCTCTCGGTTTGAACAGGCAACGATGCTGAAGTTGAATGCGCGCTTCAACAAGCGGTGGATGTCATTGAGCGCCATGTAGCCGGAGCTGTCCTCTCATGCTCCCCTCAGAAGTCCGAGGTGGTGCTCATCCGAGGTCAACCCGGCCTCCACGGTCATCCTACCATCTGCATTACTGCTAGTGGCCAACCCATAGACGAAGTATCCACTGTTAGGGTACTGGGGCTTATCAAGCAGAACAATGTGAAAAAGAGCGACACTCTGGGTAAACTCAGTCTCTGTCTCGCAGACAATTAATCTAATTCGTTGCATTGCAAATGAGCATAGAAGCATGCGAGAGGCTGACCTCCGACGTCTTGTTCAGGCGTTTGTTATCAGTCGCCTCACATATACCCTCCCTTACCTCTACCTTAGCTGCAAGGAAAGGAACCACATTGACTGCATTATTAGACAGGCAAACCAGGCGTCTCTTCATCTTCGTCATCTTCAACGCTTGTCTACGTTTTCGAGATGGATCAATACCAACTGGTCCAAACTTCGGTGCTTTTGCGGAAGGAGAAATCCGCCCTTCCCAGCAGAGCAGCCTGTTTTTGTAACACCCGTTGGCCACGCATGCCTCGGGTGACACTGCGCTTGCCGTTGTGCCCCCCAACCCCCCCCCCCCCCCCCCCCGCGTATTCGCCAACTGCAGCCTGTACAGCCACAAGGCTTGAAACCACGGTGAATTGATCACGGTGACTGAAGATTGTCACTACGCCTTACCTAAAGGGATAATAAATCCTCTTAAACGGCGTTATATGCCACTAAGCATCACGATTTGCGACCTAAAAGGGAAATAATTGAAAAAAATAAAATTAAAAAAAAACAATAAAGCTACAGTACAGAGAGCGGAGTCGAACGGCCGACCTTCCATACGCAAAACGAGCCTCTAATCCACTGCGCCATAGCAGCGATGTCAAGCTGTCGTTCTGAATGAATATTTATAACCAGCCTTAATGCGGCTGCTACCTGCCGGTGGGCGGCGCTGTCATCGCTGGCTGTACCGGCTGCATTTGGCGAACACGCCCCCCCCCCCCCCCCCCCCCCTTGCTCAGCGCAGAGCCCTCAGGGCTTGCATGCAAAAGTCTGTCCAGCGTACGCGACGTTTATGGCGTGTAGTGATAAAAGCAGGCTGCGATTTTGGGGTTCGTGGATGGACGCCTGTGGGTGCACTGGTATTTCTTGGTTTGGCGGAAACGACGTATGCTGGCTTCAGCCGGTCGACAGAGACGTGGACATCGTACCTGTTAACGCGCAGGGTGAAGGTTTTGTTGTGCGCGCAGGTCCTTGAAGGCGAAAAGGGCAGTCTTACAGTGGTGAGGTGCGGGTGACGGGCGGAGGGCAGCGATGGTACTTCGGAGCGGGGCGACGAAATCTGTGGGATCTGACGTCGCGGTGGTGGATGGCGGTGGAGCAGAAAATTCGCCTGGGAGACAGAGTGACTCCCCGTAGACGAGCCCTGCGGGTGCAGCCTGAGTGTCTGCCTTGAAGGTAGCGCGAAGACCTAGGGCGAAGGCTGGGATGGCTTTGAGCCAGGTTGAGACTGCGTGGCACGTGATGGCTGTTTTGAACTGTCGGTGGAAACGCTCGATCATCCCGTTGGCGCAAGGGTGGTAGCTAGTGATCCTGGAGCGCTATAACCCAATCGTCAGCCCGTGGAGCCTGAAGAGATGTGATTCGAACAGCCGTCCTTGGTAGGTGATGACGCGGCGAGGGGGACCGAAGCGAGCAATCCAGCCGGCGAAGAAGGCCGAGCCGACGTCTTCCACGGTGATTCCCTCGAGGGGCCATGCCTCAGGCCATCGAGTATACCGATCGATGGTGATGAGGCAGTAGCGATAAGGTCCAGCTTGGGGAAAGAGCCCTTTGATATCAAGGTGGACGTGTTGAAACCTCCAAAGGGCTGGGGGAATGCTCCGAGCGGTGACGTCGCATCCTGGGGACTTTAGCGCGCTGGCAATGAATGCAGGAGCGGGCCGATGTGCGGCAATCCCGCTGCATGGAGGGACAGACATAGCGGTCGGCCACGAGGCGTGTAGAGGCGGGTGTGCCAGGATGGCTGAGATTATACAGCTGGTTGAAGAGGCCACTGCGATGGGAAAGGGGCACTTAAGGCCTTCGTGCTATTTACATGTTGCAGTGGATAGTCGTCGTCGATCCAGATGTGGGAACTTGTTCCAGCTGTAGTGAGGACCGGCCCTAAAGAAGTTCCTGCAATTCGACGTCCATAGCCTGAGCCTCGGCGAGTACGTCAGCTGTTATCTGCAAAGAGCTGATAGCTGGCACACGTGAAAGCGCGTCGGCGACCACGTTGTCCTTCTACTGACATGTTGGATGTTGGTGGTAAACTGGGCAATGAACGAGCGCTGGTTCTGCTCGACCGGCGGGAGTCTGTCGCGGCGTCTAGAGAAGGCCTAGGTTCGAGTTCCATGGTCGGTGTAGGTAGTGCAGTGCTGTGCTTAGAGCATGTGGCGAAAGTGTTTAACTGCTTCGTATACCGCCAGAAGTTCTCAGTAGTAAGCTGGCGAATTGGACGGGGGGGGGTTGGTGGTTTCGTCGGTGGGACTGACCGCAGAAAGGATCGTTTTCTGAGCAGAGAGTTTCTTGGAAAAGAAGAGCAAGGGATGCCAGGTGTTGTCTGCGCGTTGCATAAAGGCGGCGCCGACGTCGAAGATAGAGGCGTCTGTGAAGAGAACCAATAGAGCGTCTGGCACCGGCTGGGAGAGAAGTGTGGCAGTGCAGACAGCAGCTTTACATTCTTCGAAAAGATGCGTTGGTTTCCTCATAGACTAGCCTAGGCAGCATGGAGGGGAGCCTGGTAGTCGGCTGCGTGTGACAATAAACGCCTGTAAAAGTTCAGCGTGCCGAGGAATCTTCGAAGGTCTTTAGCGGTGGCGGGTTGGGGGTAATTTGGCTGGTCTGAGATGCTTTGAGGCAAAGGTCGAGTTCCCTCTGATGAAACTTCATGGCCGAGAAATTTGACGTCTTAAGCGCGAAGCGTGCTCTTTTGGACATTGACGAGTAAGCCGTGATCACAGAGGCGTTGGAAAAGTAAAAGGTGCGTGTGGTGCTGGTCGGCGTTACGGGAAAAGACCGACATGTCGTCAAGATAGATGAAGCAGAATTCGAGGCCGCGGACAACTTCGTGGAGGAGGCGTTAAAATGTTAGTCCGGTGTTTCTCAGCCCAAAGCTCATGAAGGGTAACTCGAACAAGCCGAAAGGGGTAATGATTGCGGTTTTCGGGACGTCTTCCGGGTTGACGGGTATCTGCATGTAGGCCTTCACCAAGTCTAGCATGGAGAAAAAGTAGCAGCCATAAATGCGATGGTCGAAGTTCTATATTAGGTGAACGGGGTACAGCTGGCCAAATCTCTAGCTGGCTTGCGTGACAGCCACGTTTTCCGTGCTCCTGCAGCTAATGACGAAGAAAACTTGCGAAAATATCAAATCTAAGCACAGGCTCACTAAGCTCGTGCTAAATATTGAGCCTTCGGCAAGTTTGCTTCATCGTAAAGCACAGGAGCGCAGAAAAAGCGGCCTTCAGACACGCCAGCTAGAGATTTGGCCGGCTGTACCTGTCCGGAATGGTGCGGGCGTTGAGGGCACGGTAGTCCCCACAGGGCCGCCAGCCTTCGGTCTTCTCCGGGACAAGGTGATGTGGCGAGGCCCGTGGGCCCCCGGAGCGCCGGGCGATTCCCTCACGAAGCATGGCTTCAAACTCTGCTTTGGCTGTGCGCATGTGTTTACACTGTTACTGTGACCATGACTTTGCAGTGACTTCGGTTTTCTCTTTTTGTATTATTATTTATTCCGCGGACTGCACGTTCTGCGTTGGCTGTCTGCCTGCGACTAACTTTTACTGTGATGAGCCTTTTGTTTCCTCTTCTTTTGAGTTGTTTTTTACTGCTCTGTTTTTGGCTGAAATTTTTTTCTTCTTTGAAACATTTATTTTTTTTTCATTTATCTTGAATTGGCGTTAAGCCTGGCAAAGATTTGCTGTTCCAAGCATCCTCTCTCTTTCTTTTATGTCTTTTTTAACTTTTCTGAGAGGAGCAATAAAAAAAAGAGGCAAGGCGACGGGTGCGGCAGACACCAGGAGGCCTGGGGTGGTCCAGTTGTAGTGCGCAGTGGTTTGCTGCACATCACGTGGCAACCCGCTAGGGCACGTAAAACCGTAAAATTCGGCGAGATTGGCATGGTACGGTGAATGATTTTACACACCGGGTACTCTGATGCTTGGCGGGTGGCTAGTCCTTCGCTGTCCTGGCGAAGAATGTCCCGGAAGCAGGTTGTGGTGCGCCAGAAAGTCTGAGCCGATGATTGGCTCGATGACGTCGGCTATAAAAAAATTCCAATGAAGGTACGACCTAGACTTTTCAGCTGGACGTGCAGGCGGAGCTTGCCGTAAGTCTTGATTGTGGACCGGTTTGCCGCTCTCAGTTTGAAAGACGTAGGAGGACGGATACCCTGAAGGTGGGCTCGTGAGTAGCAGCAGATGTCGACAAGGAAACGCTGCTTTGTAATTTGGTCGGTGACGAAGATGCGACGGCCTCCAGGTTGGCAACTCGCAGCCGTGTCTACGAGCTGCCGTTGGCGTTTCCCTTACGTCCATCGGAACAGGTTGGTCGACTTTGTCGTACTCTGTCCCCGAAGTGCCGATGGTAGTAGCACTGGTCATAGTCACCAGGCTGCTGCGACAGGGCGGTGTTAGAGTCTCGGCTTTGCGTGTGGCTCTTCGGCAGGTGTAGATCCAGGCGTCGTGGGAGGGAGCTGAGCTGTCGATTGATATCGATACGGCGCACATGCTCTTGTGTTCAGCGGTTCGGCGACAGCCTGGACGGCGGGCAACAATTGCTACAAAGATATCTCGATGACGCGATCAGCGATCCCGGCAAGTTGGTCTAGAGGTAGCGTATGCTGAGACTGCAGAATTTCGTGGACGTGCGGTGGAATTTGTTGAAGCCAAAGTGCTCGCAGTAAGGAATCCTGGACTTCTCAGTTGCCCGCAAAGCCCGCATGTGGCGGAGGAGCTGCGAAGGCTTGTGCTCGGCAAGCTCTGCGCACTCTAGCTCTCGCGCTTTCTCGTCTTCCGAGATGGACAGGTGCAGATGATCTCAGTCTTGAGGTGTTCGTAAAGGTTGGCCGTTGGTGGGTTGGAAAGGATATCCCGGACCTCAATTTCGTCATGATCGTAGTGACATGATCGACATGATCGTAGCGGGTCCGGTCTTGCGTGACGTGTGCGTAGGAGAACTGGGCCTCGACTCGGGCGAGCAGTACCTCGGCCGAGTCGGCCCAGAACGACGGAAGCTTGACAGCGACACGCCAGACTGTCGTGCAGGGTAGCGTGCGGGATGCCATCTACCGGTGTTTAGACGTCCTCGGCGGAGCAGGTGGAATGCTGCTGCACGGAAGAATTGAGTTGGCAGTGCCGTTCCTGAAGCTGTTGCTCTTGCTCGTCCATGGCGATGCGTTATTTTCGGTTGTTCGGGATGTCTTTTTTACCGAAGGACAAATCCCAGCGTAAAAACTTAAAGCGATGGCAGCAGACGAGAATACGGAAGCTACGCTTGCCTCAGTAGCGGAAAGAAAAAGCCGCCCTCCCCATCCGGGCAGCCTGTCTTTATAGCCACCGTCGGGGACGCAGGCCTGGGGTGACGCAGCGGTGGCGCTGTGTTTTATCGGTAACGCAGTCCAGCATGTGGGCGTGTTACCCTGGGCCGGGTTATAACAAGGCTGATGCCGCGTGGAAATTTACGCAGTGTGTGCCGCCACAAGTTCTTAAAAGCGAAGTTTTTTACAAGGTCGCTCTTTGGTAAGCACATAGAGTAGAATACATGCCCGAATTCGTAAGAAGTGAGGCGTCTTGTCCACGATGCATTTTATGGGGTATTCTATCTGAGAGTTGGAGCATTGTTGTTGACCCCAACGTGCTACCGCTGGCTGGTCTCAGCAAGGAGTCATTAATATTGTCACGCTCGCAAATAATACATTAAGAATATTATGAATACTAATGTGTGTTTTATTTGCATCAAGTTCATAATATAAGATGTAATAATCCAGCACCAACAGCTCGATTAGAAGAGCATGAAGATACTGCAAACCCCCCACAAGTAGCGCAGCATCCAGGCAGTTGACACAAGGACACTTACAAGAAAACAAAAAACGCATCACACCATATCAACGACCTCAGAAGTGCCTACTTCACAGCGTGGCTGCTGGGACTGCTTCAATACACTGTCCATAGAATATAGTAATAGACGGAACGACCTGCACACCACACTGCCTAAAGCAGAGAAAATTTCGACGGCCTGGGGATATTTAACTTGCACTGACATCGCTCAGTACACGGGCCTCTAGAATTTCGCCTCCCTCGAAATTCGATTGCCGAGGCGAGGATCGAACCCGCGTCTTTCGGGTCAGCAGCCGAGCACCATAACCACTAAGCCACCGCGACGCCGTAGTGTAGTCTTAAGGATGCAGTGGTCGTTATCGACGGTGTCCTCGGTGTTGAGTCAGTCTGCGTGTCATATTGTCACGTAGTGGTGACTGCAGTCCGGCGAACAGCAAAACAACGAGGATGCCTTCGAAACGGAACTCTTTATTCGGGCTGACTTGCGCCCGCAAAGAACTGAATCACTCGGCGGCGGCGTAGCAACAAGCGTGATCGGCGGTCGTCGAGCAGAATGCCCGCCGCTGTCGGCCGTGCTGTTTTTAAAGCTGATAGCGAACCTTCGAGATAAAGCATGAAAGGTTCTAGAACTTTCTGGCGCAAAGTAGAATCGGCTCCGCCTGGATGCGATCAATCGAGATAATTCTAGGCGCGTCTTGCGTCACAAACGAAGCTATAAAGCGGCGTGCCGGCAGCCTTGAAGCATGAACAAATAAACACAACAAACAAACGCTACAAAGATTCGAGGCATTAATCCCCTCTCAAAGAAGCACCGACGCGATGCTTTAGAACATAATGCGGCTATCAACAATCAAAAACACATTGTGCAAAAATAAACACCGAATGTGGAAACACGGCGTACTTTAGCCTGCATTATAGTGCTTTAGGCGTACGACGTGGACTACTTCTGGTTGTACGCGGCGTCGCTGGGATACAGTCATTTGGTCAGGGAGGACTTCATAGTCCAATTCACCTAGCCGACGAAGAACCTTGTACGGGCCGAAATAGCGTCGCAAAAGCTTTTCACTCAATCCTCGCCGGCGAATGGGCGTCCAAACCCAGACTCGGTCTCCTGGCTTTTATTACGCGTTGCGTCTTCGTAGGTTGTAGCGTGTGGCGTCGGTCCGCTGCTAGTCTTTTATCCTTAATAGGGCAAGTACTCGGGCTGCTTCTGCGCGTTGTAGGTAGGCGGCGACGTCGACGTTATCTTCTTCGGTAACGTTCGGCAGCATGGCGTCCAGCGTGGTCGTGGCCTCTCTGCTATGGACGAGCCTAAAAGGCGTCATCTGGGTGGTCACGTTTTTCAATTCGTCGAAACGGTCATGGCGTCGCAATGAGCGAATTTCAAACGGGGCTAATAGTACTTCGGGTAGAAAGCATGCAACCAATTAAAGGGATCGTATAGTGATGCTCCAAGTAAGTGGGACTGAGTGTAGTTAATTGCTTAATTGCCCAATTATCCTAATTAACCCTTCTAGTCAGGCCAGATAAATAAAACCGAGTAGGAAATTGGTAGAGTTCGGGAATTGAACCCCGGTCTTCGGAGTGCTAGAAGGACATGCTACCCACTCCGCCATGCCAGCTCGATAGTTTGAAATCAACAAAGGCGCGTCTAGTGAATACTGTGTCTTCATTCCCTCCCATATTAAGCATGAAATGCTTTTAGCTCCCGTTGTCGGCAGTGTGGTGACGTCACGCCGAGACCGAGAGCCATCATCCGGGCACTGAAATCCACTCATCCGGGCACTGAATTCCACTATCCGGGCACTGAATTCCAGTCATCCGGGCACTGAAATCCAGTCATCCGGGCTCTGAAACGAGAACATCCGGGCACCGTACGAGACTTAACGAGATTTAACGAGACTCTCTAAGCCCTCCTACGCGACCGGCATGCAAGCGCCGGTCGGTCTCCAAACGAGACAAAAAATAACTGCTGCCAGTGCCTTCTCAATGTTTATCAAGATATCAGTGGAGCTGTGGGTTTGATAATGCACGGAATTATAATTTCCGATTTCTAATAACGCGTTCAAAAAGCACATAAATGCCACGTTACACTTCGTTGTCATACGTGATCCGGGGAGAAGCGCTGCGTTCAAAGGGCAAGGCATCGCGCCGAACGGGTGGTGGCGTTCCTCCGTTCCTTTACGGTGCGGTTCGGGTGTCCACCGAGATGGCAGAGAATTACTGCGCCATTTCCTTTCCTCAAAAAACCTTGCGTTCAAATGGCAAGGCATCGCGCTGAACGGGTGTAGTACTAGTAGAAAACTTTTCTTGAGATCTTTTAAGAGATTCGCGGATTCGAAGCCTCCGTCGTCTTTCGTGGCGCCGGCGACTTGAGGCTTCTCTTCAGCAAGGTTGGGCCCCTAGTCCAGGGCTCCACTGAGTCGCGCTGCATCAGTAGCGTGCCGCACTAAGGCCCTTTGGGCCGCGAGCTCGCTGCTGGTGAGCCGGCTCTCCCATTGCTCCGCACTCGGGAATTCGTGTTGGTGGAATGCTTTATTTCGTTCGCACTCCCATGTGATGTGGTATAGTGTGGGTGTGTCGCCGCACCAGGGGCAGTTTGCTCTGTATTGTGTTGGGGACATCTTGTTATAGATGTACAAGTTGGTGAAGGAGTTTGTTTGTAGCCTACGCCAGCCGACTGCTTCCTCCCTCGTGAGGGCTTTGTGTGGTGGTGGGTACTTGAATCTAGTCCCCCTATATAGTTGTAATGTCTCTGTGTATCCCCCCTCGCATGCTAGTAGCTGAAGCTCCAGAACATCTGACATGCCTGCTCGGTATGTAAGCCCTCGAGCTAGGCTGTCTGCTCTTTCGTTCCCAGCTACGCCTGCGTGGCCTGGGACCCAGATTATGTGTTGTATGGGTGTCTTCTCAGCAGAGGCTGCTGCCCCACTGATTATCCTGAGGGCCATGCCGCTAATTCTGCCGTTCGTATAGTTTTTACACGTGTCTTTAGAGTCTGTTAAGATGTTTAGGGATCGGCCTTTCCTATACCCTTCTGCTACCGCCAGCGCGACGGCAATTTCCTCGGCCTCCGTTATGCCCACGACCTCCACTGAGGCGCATGTGGCCATGTCTCCTGTGCTATTAACTACCACCGTAGCGGCTAAGCGCTTCCCTGCATGTACGTACATGGAGGCGTCCGCATAGACTGTGTTCTCTGATCGGCCTAGCCTCCTTTCTATCTGCTCGGCCCTTGCTTTTCGTCTGTCCTCGTGTAGGTTAGGATCCATGTTTTTAGGCAGGGGTCCTACATTAAAGGTCTTTCTAAGGTCGTCCGGTACGTCCGCGTATCCGTCTACCAGTCCGCACGTGTTCCGACCCAACCTTCTCAGGAGCGCCCTTCCCGTAGAGGAGCCTCTGAGTCTGATGAGTTGTGCCCCCAATTGAGCCTCGGCAAGCTCATCGAAGGTATTGCTGATTCCGAGTTGGAGTAGCTTCTCGTTTGATGCGTTTCTGGGCAGGTGTATAGCAATCTTGTATGCCTTCCTGAGAATACAGTCGGCTTGCTCTCGCTCCGCCTTTGTTGTTGCGTGGTAGGGCAAGGAGTACATAACTCTGCTAACGATTAGGCTGTTGACGAGTTTGAGGGTATCTTCTTCTTTCATCCCGTACCTTCTCTGAGAGACTCTACTGATCATTCTGCCAACCTGCTCCGCGGCTCTTTTCAGCAGGCTGATGGTATGGCTGCATTTTCGGCTGCTCTGCAGCCACATGCCTAGGATTCGTACCATGTTCTGTTCTTGGATCAGTTGCCCCTCTAGAACTACTTCCAGCGAGGCTTTGGTAGGATTTCTTCCGATCCTGATGATTTCCGACTTCTCCGTCGAACATCTCAGGCCTCTCTCCCTGACGTAGGTCTCTACGCAGGTCGCAGCTTCTTGTAGTCTGTCTTGCTTTTCCCCTAACGATCCTTGGGTGACCCACACCGTGATGTCGTCGGCATACATCGCGTGTTGGATGCCCGGGATTTCCTTGAGTCGTTTTGCTAGCCCGATCATCGCCATATTGAACAGGACGGGCGATATCACGGAGCCTTGGGGTGTTCCTTTGCAAGGCGTGGTGAAGACGTCGCTTCTCAGCTCGCCTAGTCCCACGGTCGCTGTTCTGTCGCTCAGGAAGGCCCTGATGTAGTCGTGGGTTCTTCCCCCGCAGTTGGTGTTGTTGATGCCTTCCATGATGGCGGCGTGGCTCACGTTGTCGAAGGCTCCCTTTATGTCGAGGGCCATGACAACGTTTTCGCCACTTCTCGGCATTTTCTCGAGTACTTCCTCCTTGAGTTGGAGTAGTACGTCCTGCGTAGACAGGTGGGCTCTGAACCCGTACATGCTGTCTGGGTACAGTTGGTTCTTCTCTAGGTGCGACTGGATCCTTTTTGTGATTACTTTCTCGTACATCTTGCCCAGGCACGACGTGAGGGAGATCGGCCTGAGGTTCTCGACCTGGAGTTTCTTGCCTGGCTTCGGGATCATTACCACTACCGCGTGTTTCCACTCGGCCGGCACTGTTCCTTCTTGCCAGAGCTTGTTGAAGTAGGCTGTGAGCTGATCTATGGCTCCATCGCTGAGGTTTCTTATGAGCGAGTTCTTGATTCAGTCCGCCCCCGCTGCTGTGTTTTTTGTTGCCGACCTGATCGCCTCGACGACTTCCTCTCTCGTTATGGGCCGATCCATGATTGGATTCTCTTCGCCCTGGTACTCTTCTTGGTAGCTTTCGACCTGGTCTCTGCCGTAGCATTTGACCCGGACTTCCTCGAGTAGCTGTTCGTCCGTGCCCGTGTACTGGTGCACCAACCTCTGAATCGATTTGCCGCTTTCTGATTTGTTCTTGCTCGGGTCCATGAGGGACTTGAGGATCTGCCACGTCCTGGCCGTGCTGAGGGTGCCGTTCAGCGCGTTGCTGAATTGCTGCCATCCTTGCCTAGCCAGCTGCGTTGCATACTCCTCCGCTTGTTTAGTTATTTCGGCTATTTTAATCTTTAGCTTCCTATTGAACTTCTGTCTTTTCCAATGCTTGGTGAGTCCGCGTCTCGCCTCCCATAGCTTGAGGAGCCGCTTGTCCACCTCCGGAGTTTGTTCGGTTCTATCCACCTCTTTAGTATAGAGTTCTTGGATCTGTCTGAGTTGCTGGCTCCACTCCTCCGCAGATACAATGTCGCCCTTGATCTGCTTGCAGTGTGCTCTGAAGGCGTCCCAGTCCGTTAGGCGGACCTTGCCTATTTTCCGCTTGATATTGTTTGCGGTTGTGCTGATCCTTATTATGTGGTGGTCGCTTCCAAGGTTCTCGAGCAGGTTATCCCATTCTGCTTGTCTGGCGCCCCTTACGAAGGTTAAGTCAGGGCACGTGTCTGGACTGACGCTGTTCCCCTGTCTAGTTGGGTGGTGTTCGTCGGTTAGCAATTCGCACTCTGCCTGTTCTGCTGCAGCGCAAATGCCACGTCCCTTCTTGTCGTCTTTATTGTAGCCCCACCTCGGGCTCTTGGCGTTGAAATCACCTGCTATTACTAGGGTGTTGTTCCCCGCTAACTTTTTCGCCTCCGTAAAGAGCCTAATAAAGTCCCCATCTTTCTGTCTGGGCGGACTGTATAGGTTTATAATATAAGTGCTTTTAGATCGTGCTTTCTTTTTGGGGATTATCTCCGTGATCACGTGTTCGATCCGGGTGTCCTCTATTTCGTTATGTGCTATGGCTACTACTTGTTTGCTAATGAGAGTTGCCGTACGGTCATTTTCCTGACACGTGTAGCCCCTAAGCGTAGGGGTGCAGTTTGTTTCCTGTAGCATAATTACGTCTGGTGGGGTTCCTCTGGCATAGATGAATTGCTGCAGGAGGCCTTGTTTTTGCCTGTACCCCCTGCAGTTCCACTGCCACATCTCTAATTGTTGGAGGCGTTCTGCCATGATGGGTTACCATTGTTTGCGTTGGGGGTTTCTGTGCCGAACCTGCGTTCGTTAAGTAGTCTGTCTCTAGCATCATTGGTTATTCTCTATGTGTTTTGGCTCTTGATGTGCGTCCTGACATTCTGTTCTAACAGGGCAAACTTTTGTTGTCCCTGCTGCATTTCGCTTTTTAACGACATAACCAACAATATCGATTCTAACATCAAACTCTTCGCCGATGACTGCATTATCTATAAAACAATTAACAGCTACGAAGACCACATTTCACTCAGCGATTCATTGAACAAAATAACCGAATGGTGCAAAACATGGCAAATGACGGTAAACACGACTAAATCTGTTTGCATGACGGTAACAAGAAAAAGGCAGCCTTATGATTTTCCGTACTTTGTTAATGGCAGAATACTGACGAAAGTTCACCAGCATAAGTACTTAGGTATCACACTAACTTCTGACCTCAGATGGGACGCGCACATTGCTAGCATAACCTCGAAAGCATTACGCAAACTATTTTTTCTTCGAAGATGTCTGCGCCTTGCACCCACATCGACAAAGCTTCTCGCATATACTACTTTCGTTCGACCAGTTTTAGAATACGCTAACACAGTTTGGTTCCCCCATTCAGTGACTAATGCAACAAAACTAGAAAAAGTACAGCGTAAAGCATTGCGGTTTATACACAACAAATATAAGCGCACAGATTCACCAACTAACCTCGCGGCTATTTCGGGTTTAGCGACGCTATCATCAAGAGCGCAACAAGCACGACTAAAATTTTTATTTCACCTGATGCACAACTACTACAAGATAGACGTATCAAAATACATATCTTTCTCGCAATCACGCCCGTCGAGGCATAAACACGCACGTGCGATTACAGAATACTCATGCCATAACGACACGTTCATGTATTCGTACTTTCCCCTCGTGATCAGAGAATGGAATCGCCTTGATCCCTCAATCATAACTGCAACCACATTATCTCAGTTCACGTCACGGATAGAATCCTTATCAATTAACGAATAAAGCAGTTTTCACTGACATACTCATCCGTCTTTCATCACTTCATTAGATTGTTAATTAATCGTGAAGAAAGTCTCTTATTTTTTCCGCTGCTGTGTTCCCATGTGCTCTAATTGAATTCCTTATGGCAATGCTCCACCCGACTCCTAGACATGTATTTTTCTTTTTCCTTGCTAATGTTTACCTTTTCTTTTATTTTGCTTGTTCCTTTCTGTTCACCTGTGTTTGATTTGTATTCACTTTTTTTTTTAATTCCAGAGTGCACTGCTCAAATTTTATCATGTTTGTCATTTTTGTTCGCCCACCTGCTATGGTCCCTGCTGGGACTGGCAGTATTGTAAATAAATAAATAAATAAATAAACTGCTGCATCTGCTCTTGCATCTGCCTCTGCATGTTCATCATGAAGGTTTTAAGCTCATCGTTGGAGGTCCCTCCCTCGTGGTGTTGTTGCCCCGTCTCCATCGCCCTAGGCGGTGGGGTCTGAGTCCTAGGCGGTGCATAGCCTGTCCTCGATTCACATAGTTCTCTGATAACCTCGCTTAGCTGCTTCATAAGCTGCTCAAGTTCACGTTTAAGTGTCTTATTTTCCTCCGCTAGCTGTTTCTCGCGTGCGGTTTGTGTGTTGTTTGTGTTCGAGTGCGGAGCAAAGAGTGATTTGGGAGGGCCGTCTCCCCAGCTCACCTTAACGCCGCCGCTCTTCTTCTTTTGCTGTTGCTGCCCTTGCGTCTGCTTCTGCTGTTGCTTGCCGTTGCCGCCCAAGGGAGGGAAGGACTCGTCCCTTTCGGATCCCCGGCTCTGGCTCCGGTTCCGGCTGCCCCCGCGGCTGCTCCGGCCCGACTCCTGACTCTCGTCACGAAACCATCTTGGTTTTCTTCCCCGGCTGCGGCCCCGGCTACGGCGTTGCTGCTGCAGGGGGCCCCACCGCAGCTCGCTCGCCGACTTGAGTCGCTGTTTGCAGTCTCTCGTGCCCGCCACGTGGTCGCCGCCACACAGCAGGCATTTGGGTGTGCATTGGTGGTCTGCCGCCGGGTTCTGGAGTCCGCACTGTCTGCAGGCCCTAGTCTCCGGATTCGGGCAGACGTCCATTCGGTGTCCCTGTTGGCCGCAGGTGTAGCATACCTGCCTCGTGGGGCGGTACGGGTAGCACCAAAATTCTCCGCTGTGGTAGAGAACTTGCTTCGGGAGGGTGGGGCCGTCGAAGGTGATGACGGCCGTGCTGGATCTCCCGAGCATTCTGGCTGTTAGGATCTTCACGCCTTGCGTGCGAACTCTGAGGCTTGCCTTGAGTTCCTCGGTCGAAGTCTCCGGATCCACTCCGTGGATCACCCCGCGTAGCGTGCCTTCCGGCGCCGCCACGTGTGCGTTTACGGCGTAGTTCTTGCCTCCGAAGCTCAGCTGCTTGATGCGCATAATCTTCTTGGCCGCTTCTTCGTTGCTGGTGCGCACAATTATGATGTTCGATCCATTGCGCAGCCGGATGATCAGGTCTTCTTCCTTACATCCCCGCTCGGTAGCCGCGACTACCGCCCGCGCCACGTGGTGTTGGTGCAAGTCGTGGCGTTCCTCCCTTCCTGTACGGTGCGGTTCGGGTGTCCACCGAGATGACATTAGGCCTGTAAACATTTCATGCTTACTCTACTCTCGTTTACGGGAGAGGCAGAAATTTTGCATTTTTCTTCCTTCCGGTTACGGCGAAGTTTAGGTGTCCACCCAGATATGCGAGATAGACACATTTTCTTTCCTCAAAAACCAATTTACCGACGAGCAAGGCGTACAGCCGAACGGGCGATGGCGTTCTATGGACTCCTTGGCAGCGTTGCAAGACGCTGTCGCGTTTCACTCTTAGAGGCGAAGCCTAACATCTTAACAACGCATCAGTGACACATGCAGCAACACCGCGCTTAAGGCTTTCGCGTCACCGCGCTTTAGGTAAACAAAGTGCCCCCCTGAATTTTTTTTATCGGGATCATCACACTGCCACCTTTATTGTCTTGTCGAATTGAAAATTATAGACAAACAGGCAGTTATGTATGTAGGTAGGTAAGTAGGTATGCTTTGATTCAGGCAACAAGGTCTTGAATACGGGGGGAAAAAGGCAGATGTGCTCTGCCTGACGTGGCCCATGCACCCGATATACTGCTAGCATGCAGCAAAGGAAGCAGACATCGTGCATATCATCATATGTAGTACTCGGTGTTATGCAAAGTAAAGAAAACATCGAAATGCACGCATTTGCTATGACACATTAATGCACTGAATAAATAATGTATTAAAACAAAATTCGCACTAAAGCGGCGTCAACTGTGGAGGCCTGGACGGATTGTGAGCAGATTTCAGCCTACAGTGCAAGTGTTATTGAAAGATACGGGTACTATTCAAATCAAAATCTTATCCAATGCTTTGAAAACTAAACCACTAGATTTCGCTGTAAAACCATGTAGACAAAAACTTGCCTTTTATCTTATGATATTCTGCTTCAATTTCATAAAGAACATTTCAGGTCCCATGCACTGTATCTCATACCATGCGCTTATTGCAATTTTTTTTTAGCATCCACAGGTACGGACTACGATGAAGACTTCCCCACACCGGTGACCATGGGCCCCACAAGGGGTCTTCCCGGGACACCTACAAGCTCTGTCGGTATGTCTCAGTTGCGGAATCCCTGCTACGATCATATCTCAGCTGGTGTCTGGCCTACAAATTCAGTCCTCCTTAGAACAGTGCAAGGGGACTATAAAGCAGATCGCTCCTCCTTTCATATCTTTCGCATGTTACGAGCTGAAGTGGTGGCCATTATTCTGATGCCATTAATTTGCAGCGCCACACATTGTGAATATCTCGTAAGGACTTGCTCAACAATTGCCCTCATCTGAACTCAATTTTTTTTTCTTGCGACATGTCAGTAGCTATTCTTTAAACTGCTAGCAGTACTTCTCCATAAGACATCGACTGGGGTGCGTAGCTTTTTGATCTCCAGAAACAATGCAGCCCCTGTAGCAAAAACAAAGAATATCATTGAACTTCTTTTTTGGGTTATTTGGTGCCTAATAATTAAACAAAACGTTATACTGCAAACACAGACAACCACAGTAAGACTGCACACAAGCACAAGCGCTGACGACTAATTTTATTGCCGCAAGATGACATCTCCTATAAGGCGAGGAGATTCGTGAAAAAGATGGGAAGGATCCATAACAAGTATTGACGACACAACCAATACAGCAGGACGCATGTGGAGGCGAGCAAAAGCATAACGCATCGAATAAAGTTTGTTTAATTTTCTTTTTTCATTTCGTCAACAGATAGCAGCTTCTAGAAAGTCAAAGCCAAAAAAAAAAGATAAGAGCCAGGCGATGAAGCCTTGAGTGGAAAATTTCCTCACTTCAAAGACTTCCGAACGAATCCGCGCCGTCTTGTCTGTACTTTCGCCAAGAATATATTTTACTTTAAACCGTGCCACGCATCTTTCGCACTTGCTGTGCGTACTTGTCATTCAGGGCATTAAGCATGAAATGCTTTTAGCTCCTGTTGTCGGCAGTGTGGTGACGTCACGCCGAGACCGAGAGCCAACATCCGGGCACTGAATTCCGCTCATCCTGGAACTGAAACGAGAGCATCCGGCCACCGTACGAGATTTAACGAGACTCTCTAAGAGAGAGGGCCGCTTAGAGCAAGAGGGGAGTTCCAGGGCGAGAAGTGCTTTAGGCGGAAAAACTTTTTCCACGCCGTCCCCAAGGATGGCTCTGCGGTCCCACACTCATGCATGGAAAAGTCCGGCCGCTGGGCATTCAGCTCATGACGTTTCCCACTTTGGCAGCTCGCAGAGTATTCCAACGCGCTGCATATACATTCCTGTCACGCCTCCGTCTCGTTGTGTCCGCGTACGCTTCTGCATCGTCCTGCATTTCAATGCCACCACCGTCACAGCTGCTTAAGCCGAGCAATGGAGCCTGACAGAAACCGGATACAGCTGACGAGGCAGGGCGGGAGAGATTACCCAGACAGTCACAGGAAACGGTTGCGTCCACATGCACAGTATGTGTGGTGTGCTGAACACTAGACCCATTTCAAGTTTTTGACTAGAACCGTCTACAACCAATGTGTTACGCCCTTAAGCATTTCATGCCTACTCTAGTCTCGGTTACGGAAGAGGCAGATATTTTTTTTATTTGCGGCGTGTTCTTCAAAAGGGTCACTTGCGCATCGGCCAGGTTCGCCGACAAAACTTTCCAAATGACATGGCAATAGAATATACCACTCCAGACTATACCAAAAAAAAAAAGAAACAAGCCAGGAGCAAGCAAAATAGCGGTGGCGCGATCATGGAGTAGCGTCGTGTGCTCGTTGACTCGTGTGTAGCTCACCAACAACATTAAATGTCTCGCGGTTCCTCAGTAGGCAGTGGAAATTTCCAGCTGCATGCTGCCTACGCCCCGCATTGTCCGCCTCTCGCATTGCCTCTGTTCCTACTGCACCTCTTCCATTTTTGACCGCCTCGGCCATCCAATTCAAGTTAAGCGCTTATCATGTCGCACATCTAACTATGCACATTCATTCATACCGCGTACTATAACTGACTGGAACGCTTGCCTTCACATGTTGCTACCGTCACTGATGCGGATAAATTTTATAACGTATTCTGTGCCACTACCTCTGCTTAAATTTTCATGCCGTTGTTTGTGAGGCATTGTATAACTTGTATTAACATTACTGTCTGCTGCTCTGTTTTTGTTTTTCTTTCCTCTTTACGATTCAGTGTTGAATTTTGCGTTTTCACGTTAAAGAACCCCAGGTGGTCGAAATTTCCGGAGCCCTCCACTATGGCGTCTCTCATAGCCTTAGTCGCTTTGGGACGTTAAACCCCATAAACCAAACCAATTTTGCGTTTTGTAATTCTTTTTGCAATGACTCATGTGCTCTTATCTGGTTTGTTGTAGTTTCTTGAAGTTGTTGTTCATTTGTTTACTCTGATTGCAAGCCTATACCTCCCCCCCCCCTATGTAATACCCTCAAACTGATGGCCCCCTTAGGGGTATTTTGTATAAATAAAATAAATAAATAAATAACTATTGCAGTGCCTTGTGCATTCCTGAACTAGGCAATGCATCCTTCAATTCCGATGTATGCCCTTGATACGAAAACGTGATGGATTTGGCCTGAAGATCCATGCCTAGAATTATGTAGCGGGAACACGGCTGGTCTCCTATTGGAAGCCGAAAGGTACTCTCGCCGCCAAAGTTTACGGGATCCGCGATGGGTGGCGGAGCTACAGAAAACTGCATTGCTGCGCTATCTGTCGAGGCTCACTCACGGTACTGCCGCACCAGGCGTGGCGTTAGCCTCGACACCACGCTCCGTGACGGCAGATGGCGCAGAAACGCAGTTTTATTAGCTTAATTTAGCTCGGCCAAGCATCGCAGATCCCGCAAACTTTTGTGGCCGGCAGTTTGTCCGTTTCATCGTGCGTCCCTACCACTTACTCCTGTGCTGCATAGTCTTCGCAGTGGGCTAAGCTGTCCTCCAATTGTGTGGATGTCCTGACTGCAAGCTCTTTTAACTTTCTTCATCACATCGGGGAAGATACTCTGACGACGGAATAGTCTGCTCTGAAGTCCAAGAACGCTTAAGTATTACGGTTGTCAAACAACTTGAAGGTTTCTTTTTGTATTCGAACGGCACATTGGGCGTAAAAAAGGGTCATTTTTTAGTGATGCACAGGAATCGCGGAACGAACGTGTCATGGATGCTTTTCTGGCTCTTATCGCTCTCCAGAGAAAGCGTCGCATGCCTGTCGGGTTCGTCTATGAGTGCGGCGCTACGAGTGGTTTCTGCCCATTAGAGACAGGCCGCCGTGGCGGCTCAGCGGTTACGGCGCTCGGCTGCTGACCTGAAAAATGCGGGTTGGATCCCGGCCGCAGCTGTCGAAATCGATGGAGGTGGTCGACATTTCAGGAACCCTACGCTACGGCGTCCCTCATAACCTGATTCGCTTCCTAAACTACTGCCACGAACACCACCCCGCACCACCGAAGCAGGTGAAACAGAAAAGCAGACGTCCTGGGGAAAATTCAGGAAGGAAACGAGAACAAACAGAGCTAAGCTGAAGACAGCTGTGTCGGATGCAAGTGAGCTGCACGAATATCGCAGGAAAGCGAGAAAGAAGTTCAGTCGACGGGCTCAGCGTTCAGAGAGGACTCAGTCTGGAGGTGCAAACGCAAAACTCACAGCGCACGCCGAGAAGGAAGATACTGGAAGTGGAGCCGTCATGTGCGAACTGGCGTTAAATTTGTTCGTAACAGACGCGCTAGCGCAATGAAAAGTGGAAGGGTTCAAAGTCTGTGCAGAAACACACAGAAGAGTACGAGTAGCAAGCAGAGCCAGAACCGCGTACGAAAGAAAAGCCTCAGTATAAGGCGAAAGAAGACTACAACGCACGACAGGAAGAAAACACAGAGTAGCGTAAGAAAGAGAACCAGAAGTGCCCGCAAATTCTCAAACAGGGCCGGTATGTTCAGTGTGAACTCATTAGGCCGAATGTGGAAGTAAAGGAGAAAGTATGTCTCATAGTTCTGTGCTGCCTATTTATAATTATGTGTCAATGTACTGCAGAACTGCGCCGTGTTTTGAAGTGCGTTATAAGAATTGCATTGTGTTATTTATTTGAGAAAAAAAACTTCATTCTAGTGGTGTATATATTCTGGAATTCGCCCTTATGTTTGTGAGCGCATGCATGTTCCACAGATTTTGTGATTTGTGAATATTGCTGCACAATATTCTTCAAGGAAGGGGCAGTGTCACAAAATTTGGCGCAATTTAAAGAAAAAAGGAAACAAAAGAGCGCCGCGCGGAAGGGGTCTCG